>NC_064638.1:924224157-924534330 GCF_023864345.2 Schistocerca serialis cubense | reverse complement strand
AGACTGACCCAGACTGACCGACTGACGAGCTCATAGCGCCCCTTAAAAGCACGTAAACAGGCCACGTTTCCCCTTTCCCACCAGAGGGAGACACTAAAGCTGCGACTGCCACAGCGGCGCCACCGCCAGAAACGGAGGGCGACTGCTTCACACTACGCGCTGCGGCGCGCTCTTCAAAACAGCGATTTTTTACCACAGCTCAGTAACATTTGTAATATCATTGGAAACAGTCAAGGTAGGATTCTCTTGGAATCGCTCGGAACTCTTTCATCACATATCTTAGGATAACGATAGAAATGTGATTCACATGGCTGTGCTGTGCGACAACGCTTGTTGTCTTCCCAACAGCAGATCTAAAGGGTTGTATCAATTGGTTCTAAGGAAATGTGGATCACTGTGAGTCCATTAGTTGCACAGGCTTCTGCTCATCATTCATTTTCTGCCACACGAACAGGGAATATTTCTGCTTAATCAAATGTTTGTATATGGTGTTCTCCCTACCACGCAGTCACCTCAATGATGATCTGCTGGACCTGGCCGATGTTTACTGTCACCTTACGTCTTGCATTCGACTCCTTTGGATTTCATAACCAACAGATCTCTATCCAACCTAACCGCGATGAATCAGATGTAAACACCTGTTTATGGCTTCTATTCTGAAAATTTGCGCTAGCACAGAATGTGTTTACGTTCCCGTTTTTCGCACATGTGTGACTAAATGTGGTATTCGTAAGTTTATCCATTACATTATACTTCCATCATAATAATTCGGTGATTCACCTTTCAGCGAGGATAATGTTACGGCTAGCTGCCAGGCAACCGTAGTTCCTTAGCCGACTATACACAACCGGGAGACAGGGGAAGCGGCATCGCTGTGAAGGCGGCCTACTGCGTCCAGGGAAATGCGAAGTGTGAACGTTTCGACGTCGTTTCTTATCAGTCTGCCTCGAAAGCTGAGCAGCTGAGTAGTCAGCGCTCATAATGCCATGACATGATCCCTGGTTCGATTCCCAACACGGCCAGAGATTCTCTCAGCTTGTGGACTGGTTGTCTTCATCATCATCCCGTCCTCATCCACATACAAGTCGCTGGGCTGGAGTCAACTACAAAGACTTGCTCCAAGCGACTGGCCTATCTAACGAAAGGTCCTAGCCACTCACACAGATTTCATTTCAAATGAAACTATGTGGTTCTCAAGTCTCACTCATCAATGACTCAAGTATGCAGACAGAAGCAACGAATGAAAATTTGTACCAAGACCAAGCAGCAGACAAGAGTTCGAGTCCTGGACTTGGTAAAAACTTTCATTTGTCATAGACGTGTGAGACTTGACAAGGTCTCTAGAACCATATAGTTTCACTTGATTAAATCACATATGACTGGGAATCAGGCAGGATCCCTCGTTTCGTTCGATTCTGAGGCGGTTTTACAACAGCTGGATAGCCTACGCAACACTGTTCGAGTTTAGGGTGAATAACAAGTGGGATGAGGCGTGAATGTGAATTTGGACTGAGGAGGGAGGCATGACAAGGCAGTACGCACATTTGTGCCAGTGTGGTGAAGTGGTTAGCGTATCTGCCTAGTTAGTATGAGACCAAGGTTTGAATTCTGGTCACAGTAAAGTTTTGATTCATCGCTTCAGTCTCCATTTATACACTGACGGAAGAAAATTGAGACACCAAAAAATAATAAATGTACTTTGATTAATCTTTAGGAATACATATAATGTATGCATGAGAAAGCAATTGCAACTGTGAAACGCTGGTACGTTAACAACGGCTGTAACTGCCAGAGTGTTGGAAGAAACCGTGCAACCGTTGTGTTATACTGGTGCGTGATGTCAGTTTTTGAGATGGAGTTCCATGCCTGTTTCTCTGAGTCGGTCATTATGCGGACGGTTAATGCTGTTTGTGGATGACACCGGATTTACCGTCCGATGACGTCCAATATGTGCTCGATTGGAGACGGATTTAGTTATCGAGCAGGCCAAGACAACATGTCGACATTTTGTAGAGCATACTGGGTTACAACAACCGTGTATGGGTGAGTGCTATCCTGTTGGAAAACACTCTTTTGAATAATGTTCACGAACGGTAGCACAACAGGTCGAAACACAAAAATGCCGTAAAATTTGCAGTCACGGTACTTGGAATGAACACGAAAGTTCAAAATGGTTCTGAGCATTATGGGACTCAACATCTTAGGTCATAAGTCCCCTAGAACTTAGAACTACTTAAACCTAACTAACACTAAGGACATCACACACATCCATGCCCGAGGCAGGATTCGAACCTGCGACAGTAGCAGTCCCGTGGTTCCGGACTGCAGCGCCAGAACCGCGCGGCCACCGCGGCCGGCGAACACGAAAGTGCTCCTACTGTTATACGAAATCGCCCCCCGACCAGATGCAACTCCAGTGTGTGCACGCAGACTGGTTGGTTGCAGGCTCTCAGCTGACGTCCTCCTAACCAACACACAGCCTCACTGGCACCGAAGCAGGACCACCTTTCTTCAGAAACACAACAGATCTCCACCTTTCCCTTGAATGAGATCTCACTTGACGCCACGGAAGTAGCAAATGGCGGTGGCTTGGGGTCTAGTGGAGTGCACACTGCAGGACTTCCGACTGGGAGCTCTTTTTAAAGTAACCGATTTGTAACATTCATTGTGTCACTGTGGTGCCATCTACTGCTGAAATTGCTGTTGCAGATTCAGTAGTATGCGCCACAGTTAAACGCCAAACTCTCGGTAATGCCATTTGACCGTGAGGAGCCCGGTCTTCTTGCGACCGTACACTCTCATGACTACCACTGCCAGCAATTATGTACTCTACAGTGGTTACATCTCTGCCAAGCCTTTCTTCATTATCGTAGAAGGAGCATCCATCTTCACATAGTCCTATTATTATTTGTTGATTCATATTGACTAACATCAACTCACCATGCGCAATCTCTAGGGTTCTGACGCTCACGATCGATACAATATATATTTAAAGCAAATCGGATTTGCATTATCATACTGGCAATACTAGCGTGAAATTTGAATAGACATTATGTTTAAGATGTAGAAACACGCCTACCAACTTTCGTTTATGCCGCACAAATCATTCTTGGTGATGCGATTTTTTTTCCTTCAGTGCACATTTCATTTCATTAGATGTACAACGACTCATTAGCTATTTCTCTTCACGTTCAAAGAGGGCTGAAAGAAATTGTGTAAAAGCAAGATTTCTTTTTGATTTGTTAATGTATAATCATTATTTAAACATAATTTGAGAGTGTGGTGCCACATAGTAAACTGCATAGACGTAAAGTATTAGTAAAGAGTAGTGTGTTGGCTGCATTAAATTTGTACACATCGTATTGAAACAACAACATGGAAAACTTTATTCTATCACAAAACTTCTATAAGCTGGCTTAAGGAAACGTGCGTTCACATAGTGCTTTCTTTTCCTGCTCCTCCTTATTTTCTTTGTGTAACTGCCTTTGGATAGTTAGTTACATGTTCCACAAGTTATGTAAACGATTGTTGTATCGAAATGATTTGGAACGAGCCAATTTACAGGATATGAATGCTTGATTAGTGTTAACACTAATAAATACACTTTTTTAGTCCTACTCATGCAACTATACTTAAAAACAAGTCTCTTTTCTGTTTATCAGTTTATAAATAGAAATTCGAAAATAATGTAGAAGGAATTGTCCAGAAGAAACCATTTTAGGCAAGATTTAAGACGTGCTTGGCCACCTGACATGCATTATATGGTATTGGGCAAATGGTCAAAAATTTTTGTTGCTGCCAACTGAAATCCTTTCTGAGTCACTGAAAGCTTCAGTAAGTTGTAATAAAGGTGATTTTAATCCTATAGTGTTGTAGGAACGGAAATCACTGTTGTTCTCAAACTGTGAGGGACTACTTGAAGAGGTACCTAAATGACTTCCGTGGGTAAACACGACACATTTTTCTGCAATTAACACTTTCTTTCTAAGTGACGAACTACTGCAGAAAATTATTCCACAAGTCATTACTGAGCGGAAATATGCAAAATATGGCATTCCATTTTGGTGTTTATTTTGTCGTTATTCCGTTCTTGTGCTCTCCTGGATCATTACATCCCCAGTAATTCTTCGTGTTTATGTGCTGTTCGATTAATATACTACTGCTACACACAGAGTTCATACTATTTGTCCATTATTCTTCGTTCACCTTAACGATATCTAACCAACTGTGGAAAATACATTTTCGTAATCTGTTTACTATTCAGTTTCATTTTCTTTATAATCAAAAAGTCCTGCTCATCTAAAAACATATAAATTACTTTGGTGCTCTTACTAGACACACAAATGTAATGCTTCACAATTTGTTACTTGTTTTAATGCACGAGGACTCCACAGTACCGCAAGAGACGGTAACGCAGCTTTCATTCAATTTCCCAATCTTGGAACATCGATTGAGGGTTCTCCGCAGCCAGTCCTACTACGAAAGTGCACGAAATGACACTACAGCCATTGTTACCTGCGAATATTTAATGTGCAGCCCAAAGTGAATTAAGCTTCGATTCAATTCATCACCCCTCACCTGAAACTTCGCGAGTCCGCCACTCTAAAATTTCCATTAAGAAGGCAATTTACTGCAGCTACTATGCACGTCCCTAATAAAGGCTGAAGGCAATTTTGCAGAACTCTATCAGTCTAGTCACTCTCAATAGGACATCAAGAAGAGTTTAAATGAAGGGGACAGCCTGGTAGAAGTTGCCAACGTTCGGCAGTGCGGAACGTCTCAAGACATTTAGTGATCTTGTGCCGTTCCTGACGAATTTTGTACGTACTCTTTCCGTAAGGAGCCTGCTTTTACTGCCTTGCATTTACATAATTCAAAGCAAGTACAATTTTTCCGTGTTGTTGCCATCTGTTGCCTTTATTTGCTAAAACCAAGCTCTTTTATTCTTAAGTGGGTAATTTTCAATAACGTATTGTACACATTTCAGAATAGTTTGTATGTAGCTCCTCACGATACACTTTCGATTAAGTTCGGGTTTTCTGTTAGATATAAGAGCACTGACTCAGTCATTGACGTTGCCGGCTAATATGATACATTTCTTACACTATAAAGCGCTACATATTGTCAGTGACATCGATATTCATTGATGGTGGTGCTCTGTAGTAACCTTTCGTGATTGAAAACTATTTACGCTTATATTCCTCTTTAGGCTTGTCACTACGTTGTAGATTACCTATCTATCCTTGCACTTTATTCCCGTTCTTCTCAGGATTTCAATGATATTCATCTGAAAACTAAGGTTATCTCATTTAAGGATCAGATTTATATCCTGCTGTAACTGTGCCTCACAATATGCGGGCCGCTCGGAGAGGCCACTCGGTCTCAGGCGCCACGTCACGGATTGCGCGGCCCCTCCCGTCGGAGGTTTGAGTCCTCCATCGGGCATGGGTGTGTGCGTTGTTATTAGCATGAGTTAGTTTAAGCAGTGTGTAACTCTAGGGACCGACGACCTCAGTAGTTTGGTCCCTCAGCAATTCACATACATTTGAAAAATATTTGGAAGTATAGGATGACTAGGTACTATTTGTTCTCTCATGCTAACAAAAAAAATCTTCGTTTCTGCCAGTTAGCTAACGTAGGAGAGGATATATTTATCTCTCTTGTCATGTGAATCACATGACTGAATGGGGGTAGCGAATACAATATTCTTGTAGAACTGTGCAATTCCGGATGTTTCGTTCTTCTCTTCCTTAAATCTGCAGTAGATGTGTCAAATACGCAACGACATCTGTAACGGACAGTAATCAGTGCTTGTGCTGTTCAATGATGAGATGGTTCTGTTACGGATAAGTATGGAATAATAGGAAAGTGGTCAGGAAGACCGGCTCCATATAACGTGCTCGCGGTAAAACTTAATGTGCCTACCAGAAGAGTGGATCTCCATAGGCATCGACTCAGGCTCTCAGTAGACACACCGGAAAAATTAAATCTGTAACACTGGCACGTTATCTGTGTACCTCAAGTTGGGAGGAATTTGCTAAAGAATATGTTTTCTACCGCTAAGGTCCAGCTTGTGACTTTTGATTTTATCGCTACTCAATAAAAGTGGTTTACGGAACCCAGCCACAAAAGCAGCCTCTAGTGTACTTCATCTTTCGTTAGAAAGACAGTGCCACGTCATGGAAGTACATAGTCCTTAAATAAACCAACTGACTAAGTAATTTAGACGTGTTACTGCAGATTTAGTATCAATTAATGAATCTGTCGATCAGTAACAACTCAGCTAGCTTATTTACAGATGTTTGCGGTGGTCATTGTGTTCGAAGTCATTGTCATAGCACCTTTTTAATGAAGTTAGCCTTTAGCATCCTTATATCTTTAACAATAGAGATAACTAACATATAATTATTTAACCAATTCTTAGCCTATCGCAAAAATTACGTTGTGGAGCAGGGATGTTACAAGAGTTCTTTTTAGTTTCTTCGTGTATACAAGGATCTAGTTTTATTTTGTTCTGCTGCGTTTCCTGGAACACAATTGCAGAGCCTTAGTCCTAAATATGATAAACATCACTAATACCTGCAAAGAAGATTCTGTTCCTACTGCACTTAATTTATGTAAACTTTGCTCGACTACTTAAACGAATTCTGGAATGATTCATCATCCCAGTGGCAAAACTGCAATCATAATTTCGTCGACAGAGACTTTCCAATTGTACTTCACTGCGCATTATGGACATCAATGGTTCCAGTGTATCACTTTTTTTCCTTTTTTTGCTACCTGCGTCGAGATTGCAATTTTGTAATTTCATGAGATTTCCAGCTCACCACCACTTCATTAATCGCTGAATTGATATCTGACATTTACTCGAAATATCACGAATGAAAAGTCGTAATCATTTTCCGAAGTTAATCGCTCCTGTTTCAACCGCATTCAGCTTTCCCGCGCGGCTATTTCCACAGTTGTTAGCCTGTACATACCGGCCTAAGTACCTGAGTCTCTAGTGGCGTGCCCTAATGTAGCAATGTTCGAAAATTTGGAATCCTCGTAGTGGAGGAAATTTTAATCATTGGTATTTGGTCAGAAGTCAGAGAAAATATGATGCGAAATCATATATTATTCACCATACTTTGCTCCAACGTTCTATTTTGAAACGCACATCTTTCTGCAGTTTCTTACGTAATGAGGACATGTGACACTACCCATTGTTCTCTCTCTTCCGGATAGTTACGTTACATTCGGCGTCAGTGTTTTTCGAGAGGAGAGGTGAAAAGAGAAGACGCTGCCTGAAGAAGTGCTCATCACACTCATCTAATGTCCACCCCGACAGCTGAGTGGTGCCGGCACGGTAGCTCAGCGTATTTGGTTAAGGGGTTTTTGTTACCCTCTGTAATAAAAAAAAACTGAGTGAGCGGATCAACCAACAACATGAACGAGTGTCATCGGACGTCCGCCACGAACAAATTCAATGAACAATATAGAACAAAATGAGTTACAAAAAATATTGGTCAGCGTGACGGATTGCCGTCCTACGGGCCCGGGTTCGATTCTCTGCTGGGTCGGAGATTTTCTCCGCTCAGGGACTGGGTGTTGTCTTCATCATCATTTCATCCCCATCCGGCGCGCAGGTCGTCCAATGTGGCGTCGAATGTAATAAGTCCTGCACCAAGGCGGTCGGGCTTGCCCAGTAAGGGTCCTCCCGGCCAATGACGCCAAACGCTAATTTCCATTACCCACAGTCATCTATACCACACGCGAGTGTTACGTCAAATAGATGAAAAGAAGGTGCCGAAGGCCTGCTGTGGACAGTAATATGGAATTAGCGTATTATATCTAGAGGTTAAACTGTCTATTTACGTTTCCTTTACTCCCCTTAAAGTATTAAACTGATATGAAAAAGAGAGGACAATGACGCCAAACGCTAATTTCCATTACCCACAGTCATCTATACCACACGCGACTGTTATGTCAAATAGATGAAAAGAAGGTAGCCGAAGACCTGCTATGGACAGTAATATGGAATTAGCGTATTATATCTAAAGGTTAAACTGTCTATTTACGTTTCCTTTACTCCCCTTAAAGTATTAAACTGATATGAAAAAGAGAGGACAATGAATCGTAAACCGTCGCTGAATGATGTCCAGATAGGCCGTCATCCGGGCAGACGATGTGGTGGTGGTGGAGGTGAGGGTGAGCATATTCACCCGGGCTCCCACGGGACCTGTGGATTATATGAATACGGGCGCGGAACACCTGTACCCTTTCACGATTAATGTCGTCCCCAACGACGATAGCGCCTTGCACCAGGTTAAATGTGTGTTTACTTGCTCAGTTGACGAATTACTTTCTAACGTATTTAACTACGTGTGGTTTGTATAGAAATTCGTCTGATTTGTAATTTAGTTCCAAGTATTTTACTAACTTCTGTTTTTCTTTTTAAACAGATCACCTGTTGCTAACTTGTTAATAACTCAAAATCGGGAATGTAACCATTTGTGTAACCTAGACCTGAAATATACATGGCGAACCGGAACTCCACCGACAAATTTTCAGAGGTTGTTCAGGGAACTACTTTGATCATTTTGGTACAAGGGATCCTCAGACTGTGGCGGCACGTTACAGAGTTATTACATTTCGTTTGATTTCTTGCACGAATTAGGTTGTGTCTGTATTGCGCTGAAAATAGTCGACGATATACGCTGTGTGTCTCGTTTGGAAAGAAACTTGTTCCATTCAGTAACGGTACTTTACACTCTCAACACTGATGTCCACCTTACTTTTCATTCTCAGTTTTATGTTCAGTACCGTTCGGTTCTGTCTCAGATTTGCTTTTCCGGCAATGCTGGTTGTGCATTAACAGGGATACACAGCAATATGGATTGGTTTACTGATTATGGGCTGGTAGACGTATGACTCATGTATGGTTTCACTGAATGGAGTGGAAGAGCGGGAAAACGAAGCTATACTGAGCAGTTCCTGCAACGAAATCAACCATATCGCAGTGCTTCTGTGTCTCAGGGTTGCTCCAGTACTCTCTGTTTTATATTGTACGTTTTTGTAATTGCATATTACACAGTTTTCCATTTTGTGAAGGCATTTTCGTCGAAACGAATGCAACTTTGGTAACAAACCTAATGAATGATTATTACGTAACTAGAAGAAAAATGCTCCTGTCAGAGCACGAAAAAGCGAATATGCTTCTCTTTAAAAGACTTCGACAGAAAAGAGGGGAACCAGCTGCATCAATCTCCACACCGCTTTCATCACCAAAAATTTTGGCATGCTAACATGTTCGCTCTGTCTTAACACAGAATATACTACATAATTTTTCCAAGACTCTCTTTATAGGGAAGCCTTCATAGCATCTCCTTATCACTGTAGCTCTCTTTAGATATCTCTCTCCCACTGCATCCTTTTTCACCAACTGGCATTTTCTGCTGTCAGTTCTCCCATAGTCAAAGTCTTCATACCTTTCTCTCGCTCTCCTTCTTTGCCACTTTAATTGCCTCTTTCTCCCACTGCTATTGTCTTTGTCCCATTCTTTCTCTATCCCATTGCCAGTGTCTCTCTCTTCCTCGCTTACAATCTCCTGCCTTTCTCTTCAGTCACTACTACCTTTTCTCCACACACACTATTGTGGAAGGTTTGCTCGGGATTTTGACCCAGAGACTGGGAGATTTTAATCAGCATAGGGGATGGGGGAAATTGTTAAAGTTCGCCAGCCTCGTTGAGATACAGACTGCCTAGCCTACGTATGGTCTTCACTCATCTCTCTTTTTCAATTTCACTGTCTCCTCTCTCTTTCGCTCCCACTGCTACTATCGCCATCTATCTGTCTTTCTCTTTTATTGTCACTTTCTCTCTCCTACCATCACTGTCTCCGCTCTCTTTCTATCCAACTAGCACTCTCCTCTCGCTTCCACCGTCACGGTCCCTCTGCTATCCTCTTTCAGCACAACCATGAGCAAATAGATTCGCATACCAAAGGCCGAGTGAGAATTGAAGCAGCCGGTTCCACACTTTCCTGGCAGAGTTCTTTGAAGTTGAGCTTATTCTCCTTCTTTTATGATCAGACGGGATCATTTTTCAGTTGGTTGCCGTCTTTTCCGTGTTGTAACAAGGCATGCTGCTTATATAAAACCAATTCTGTTCGTAGGTAAAGTTTTGACAGTTTATTACTTACTTAAAAACATTTACAGACTTTGAAAAAAACGTACAATAAATCAGTGCGCTTAATATAACGTCAACACGAAATCGACTCACATCCTACGCAACTTCGCTTTACACTACTTTACATAAAAATGCACCACAATTTTAGGCTACATCTTCAGTATACCTAAGAATACGGTGTTTGATTTGCAAGTACAAAAATTTCGTCTAGTTTGATGACCTCAGAAAGCTTCCTGTGCGCTAACTGTGTCTATTAGAATTATATTAACGCCTCAGGCCGGACATTACTTGCATATTTTACGTGCATATGTAAGATAATTTTGGATATGTGGATTTCGATAGCGGATAAGGATACTGAAACAGTTTTCGTAGTTTCCCGAAAACATCATCTTAAGAGCATATGGTAAACGTTTCGTTTACATTTTCATCCATTACTGTAGGCTAGCTACAATATGCCCGTTCTTCCGACAAGTACACAAATGGTGGCTAGGACAAGGGTTATATGAAACACTTGACCACTTATCTCTGTTATCAACAGAACCCGAGATATGACCCTTAGAAAAAACGCAATTTCCGCTCGCGGCTTTATGGAACATTTTGTTACATACGTAGTACTAAGGCACTCGGACGTTATTCCTGAATAACCTCCGAACCTTTGTCTGTGGAGCTCTGGTTCACCTGTATATAGTATAAAAAAATTCCCAAAACACTAAGTATACACGGTGAAAACTAAATGTAATATGTTTATGACATTCTTGCCTGGGAGTCCTGTCATCTGGTGCAAGACTTCTTACTTGACGACACTTCGGTGACTCGCGCATCGATGATTACGAAATGACGATGAGGTCATACACATACAAACACACACCCACACACACAGACACACACAGACACAGACACAAGTGGGTCTGAGCACTATTGGACTTAACTTCTGACGTCATCAGTTCCCCAGACCGTAGAACTAATTAAACCTAACTAACCTAAGGACATCACACACATCCATTCCCGAGGCACGATTCGAACCTGCGACCGTAGTGGTCGCGCGGTTCCAGACTGTAGCGAGTAGAACCGCTCGGCCACTCGGGCACTGCACTGGTGTGTAAAATTTAAGGACAAAACTAACTTCCTTATGACGTGTTACTGCCAAGTAACATACAGCATCACGAAGAAACATGGGCCATGTGTAGAAAAAATTGGTACATTGCAGTACATTACAGTACAGGACGCGACTGTAAGAAATACGCAATGAGACGAATAGAAATGACACTTCCGTTCAAAGACCATGATTATACTGCAATCGCTGCAACTTACGATGGTTTTCTAAACATTAGAAAAGCTGGGACATAGCTCTCACTACGGTTTGTGATCACCACGTACAGCAATGTATGCTCAGCAACGAGCTTCTGTACTGGCCACAATGTTGGTAACCTCCAGCAGCGCTGTTGATGATTGCTAGATGGTCGTTTGTGAATATGCACGTGCTGCTATACGTCTGTCCACCGCACATACTCGATGGGATTTAAGACGGGGAAACGGGCAGGTGGAACATCCTCTCGTTACAAGAGCTCTTCCACCTGTGCTGTTCGAAGCGGTCGAGCATTGTCATCCACGAAAATGTCAGTGCCGAAAGTACCGCTGAAAGGACGCACATGGGGAAGAAGCACAGCATAACAACAACGTTGACCACTGGGTGTACCGTGTTGGATTTGGAGCCAGTGCCTCCCATAACAAAACACCTGCGCATTCGAATGTGTTCCTGGGTGCATTACTTACTCCTGTCTGTCGTCTTATGAGGGTAGGCCTACGTTCCCAGCCATCACTGAGATATAACCTGCTCTCATCCGAAAAGGGCACACGACCTCAATCCTCGCTGGCCTAGTCCCATTCTCTTGGCACCATCGCAACAGGTGGCGCCGACGTGCGGGTGTCAAGGAAACACAAAGCACTGGTCCTCAGGCAGAGAGACTGGCCGCACGCAGCGACACTGCCACTGTTGAGCATGAGTTCGCTGACTTTGCAGTCCTGTCAAATATGTTGGAGTTGCACCCGTTGTTGGACGTGCATCCTTTCTTGCCTGTTTCACAATGTAGCGGTCATTTTCAGCTATAGTTGACTGTGGGTGACCACCTCATCTCCTTCGGACTGCAGAGCCTGTGGTTCCCAATGCTACTCCGCTCGTGGAACAATGCTCTGAGCAATGTCAAACTCGTCGCAATTTGTCCTTCTTCCAGTTTCCAATGACCTGTCCGTGTGAAATCATCCAAATGTTGTCTCAGGCCCCTGTTCTAACGAAGAACGCCACGACAGTGCACAGTAACTGTTGGCTGACCGACACTCTCTATCTTCTCCTGTTCCTCCAACTGCCTTGTGTTGCGGAATCAAACTCATTCGGGACTGTATTAGGTTGATCACATGCTATGTGACGTCCACCTTTCTGTGCACAATTGGCACACTTCGGGAACATGCCCTCCACACTTTCCTTTATTTCCAACGAGTATATATATTACGTTACATCATCTAGATCGTATTTAAATTTTACATATCATGTATTTCATCGTTGACTCTGTGTATATTATATCCGTACGCTAAGCTGAGTGGTCTGCGCTTCTGACTGACATGCGTCGGGCATGGGTTCGATTCCCAGCCAGGTCGGAGGTTTTCTCCGCTCGGAGTCTGGATGTAGTGTTGCCTTCATCATCATTTTATCATCGTGAACACGGAGGTCACCCAAAGTGTAGACCAATGCATATATTTCTAGGCAAGGGTAAGTGACCATAAATTTATATGAAATCAGTTTTTACTTCTAGTACTGACTGCACGGACTGGGCTGTTAGTTTCAAATGAGATTTATTCATATTAGTTACGACAAATTTCACTACGCAGGAAATGTAAGATTTTATTCATATCTGTTTTTCTCAGCAACTGTGGTACATATTACAAAACAAAATTCAGACGCACGTTGCACAGTTATGAAATTTATTTCGCTCTACCAGTTTCAAGAAATTAATCTGTCAACCTCTGAAGCTTAATGTTGGTTCATCCAATGTCAGTATCTACTTTTCAGAATTATAACGCTCTGACGCGTCGGTAAATGTGCGTATTGCATCGTTGTGCTAACTCAACAACTTCGCGATGTGTATAAAAGTGACGCATTTACTGTAAATTATCAATCTATACCGATAATTATCAAATACAATATGTTAGTACTCGCTTTTCGGCTCTGACAACTTTACCTTGAGTTGCTGAGTTTCCCTAAACATTACGAAATTGAAGCAAGCGAAGTTTTCTGCTGTATTATTTTTATATGACCTACATGGGTGGACAAAAACATGGAAGCACTAATAGCTCAACATATTACCATGTCTATTACGGTGCAGGAAAGCCATTGGCATTTAAAATAGCCTCCAATAGTATTGGAATGGATAAATGGTTTCCATAGTCCTGAACGGTTCTCAGGTTTACCTTATACTATTCTTCCTACAAAATAGTAGCAAGCTATAACAAAAGCTACCCCCCAAAGCAGACCATGAAGACTCAATAATATTGAGATTTGGTGACTGTGATAGCCAGATGAGTCGCGACAATTCAACCTCGTGCGCACAAAACCAGTTCTGGACAATGTGAATTGTGTGGACGGGAGCCCTGTCGTCTTGGAATATAGTATCACCATTGACGAACAAACATTGAACCATGTGATGGATCTGATCAACCAAAATGCTCACATAATCCTTGGCAGTGATGCGAACTTGCAGAATACCCAAGGGGCCCATGGAATTCCACGATATGGCCCGCCATTTTTCACTCTTGGAACGTAAACGCAGCCAGAAGTTGGAATTAGTGTGCAAAAAGACACATACGACCAGATGACTTTCTCCCATTGGTCCACAGCCCAGGTTTTATGGTCGCCTCACCACGTTTCCGGGCATTTCCATTACTGATGAGTGGGTTTGGAATTCCAGGCCCCCATGCAATTCCCTGCTTAAGCAGCTCCTTTCGTGTTGTCTTGGTGTTTGAGGTGTAGCACCGTATACCGATCCTGCCTCGGAGGCGGTTAAGTGGGAGGTCTCTGAGCTGGATAGTAACAGATGGTGACGCGAGACTAAACGACCACGTAGTTTATGTATCAGCCGATGGAGGCCAGTATTGGATAGGCGACTGTGATTTAGTTTCGATTGTGCCCACTAGAGTGCACTAAAGTAATACAATGTTTTTCATAAACTGTTCTAGTATTTTCATAAAGTGATATTATGTCTTTTTGTGTATGTAAAATATTATAAATGTGTTTTAGCAGTATGAGTGATGCGTGGATGTGGTTTAAGGTTAATATGAAGATAATTGTTTTACGAGTTATGTAGTAGGATTTAGTGTGGGTACATTTCTAAGGAGTATGGATGTGGACAAATGGGATTTCTGTAGAATAGATTTGTAAAGTAAGTTTATTCATAAACAAAACTTCAGCATATTACATAATTACGTTGGTAAACAGTGCAGTCGTTAGGTTTACTATTTTGGGATTGATTATTGATGAAAAACGCGGACTGACGCGGGAGAATGTTGTTTTGCTATTGGCTGTTGAGTAAACTGACCAATGGTAAAGCAATATTCTTCGCTTGCCTTTCTTTGCTGGTAGAGAAGACTTAGAGTATTCTAGAGAGGAGTCGGAGCCTAGCCATGAAACAGTTCGGACGTGTGTAGTAGTAATTCCGATGGATATGATAAGTTGCCGGATATAGCAGTGTTTCACACATCAAAAGTGTTGTAAAGTGACGATATAATTATTCCGGTGGGTGTGTAGAAATTTCGGAATTTTTAAGTGAATTTTGTGACGAGAAAAGACATAAATTCCGGTGGCGTATTGAGCAGGTCGGTGGCTAAAAACTGTGATTGCATTAGGTACCGACAGACTTAACATTTATCGAGCATTCTCAATCAAAAACAATCCGTATTTTTGTAGCTTCCGTTTTCGGGAAATGCAACACCATAAACTTGCTAACGTGAGTCAAAGGGATTGTGAGTGACTGTGTTAAGACTAGCACGGGCATGGCAGTAATACTTGTTCACCTAAGTTTCATAATATATTAATAAATGACAAAATGTCCAACCTTTCATTTCGTGTGAAAACTTTCTCCCGAAACGTAGATTAGTGACTTTAATTGCAGCCTGGTTAACGTCGAAGTACAGTAGGTTTCGCTCGGCTCACCTACTGATGGTCTGCTGAGACAATGTTCACAGGTAGGTGAAGGTACGTCGTTACAAAGGGACTTAAGGTACCGCGCCGCCGCATGCTGACAGGGTTCGGGAGTCCGACATTCGGACTTTCGCAGTTATCGTCCTCTTTGAAGTTCCGTGGTGCAGTTAGGGCGTTTTTTCAATATTCATTGGTAAGAATTGACTAGGAAACATTTTATAACGTACATCAAATTCTCAGTTTGAACCTATAACTTCTTTGCTATTTATTGCAATGTTTGTATCTTCTGTAGACGAAAGGGAGCGAAGGGAAAAATTGTTTCCTCGCACGTCGTCTCAGCCCTCGCCGTCATTCCTCCAGGCAGCTAAGTGCAGACGTTTACATCATTTAAGGCAAGTGTGCGCCTGTAGTGCTCCTCAAACGGTCGACTATAGCATTTTACAAGTTTCTTTTCCTTTTGATTCCGAGCCAGCGTCTCGCCTGCAGTCAGATGACAATTTGAATCCCAATTGGCGAAGGCGAGGTGAAGGCGTCAGCGCGCCCGTTTCCCAACTACTTGCGACCTTAGGCACCTCATTAATATGGAAGGCCTCTTGACTCGGAAACGTAAGAGACCTTCATGAAAGTTTGTGCATTACTTTCTGTTACATTCGCTAAGTAAGCTGCGAAAATTAATATCTGCATTGGCGTCAGAGGCCCGGAGGCTCCTTCCGTCGAGACTTGGCTACGTCTGCCCTCGGTGGTGGGGGTCGGGGGTTGACTGTGTAAGGGGCAGCGGAAGGGGTGGGGCGGAGGGGGGGAAAGCAGAAGACGAGGCAGTTGCAGGCGGCAGAGAATCGCACGAAGGCGGAAGTGAGGTTTAATTAGATGGAAGAAGAGAGTTGCGACGGCGACTTCATTACCACGGGATCCATTAGTGAGCAGTCCTCGGTGCCGGCCCATAAAAGAGGCAGTCCTGCAGTCTGCAGGCTAGGCGCGGCACGGCTCGGCGTGCTTCCGCGAACCAGATTTGAGGAGTCCCCGCCGGCGGTGACGTCTCCTCGGCAGCGCTCCGAAATTCCTGCCTCGGCCCCGCTATCTGCGGATAACACTCTGTTTGACGACGTCGTCAAAGGAGCGACACCGAACCAGAAGCCTCTGGGCATCACGATACTGCCGGCGCGACACTCTGGAAATCGGAGGAGCGACGTGTCAACTTACTGACCCAGATGTGGTTGGCTAAGCCGAGGTGGAAGCACTGTATCGAACGAAGGCGTTGGAGACTATTCGGCGCTGGAGGTGTGCGATAGTAATTTGGACATGCACGGCCCTAATATCTTCAGCAATAACAATATTGTTTCTTACTACGTAACATTTATTTTTCGTGACAAAAACAAAACTAAGTCTTCCTCTAGAAATAGTGAACAGCCAATCAGGTCCAAAATGGAAGGTTTATTAAAACACCTTTAACACCTGTACGTTGGTGAGGACAACAACCATATTGTGCGTGTTTTATTATTATGGAGGTTAAATGTTATATTTCACTGACACCTTTCGACTGTGTTATAACGACCTCTGCAACAATATGAAATGCAGTTGTCAATATTTCCTTCTGAAGCAGACATTTTTATTACCGTTGAAATCATTCGACAACTGATTGGCTGTTTACTATTTCATTCTACAGTTACTACACCAGCCACGTACAAAGTTGTAAATTTAAGTGTTAGAAACTATTGCCTGGAAGAATCACTCGCATTGTGGCCTTCCACAGAAGGGATACGCGCAGTCAGATGGGAAACATTAAACGGAACTGAGGAAGAAAGAAGTACATGGCACAGCTTAACTAAAAGAAGAGATCGGCTAATCGGACACATTTTGAGGCATCATGGAATTGTCAGATTAGTGCTGAAGGTAAGTGTGGAGGGCAAAAAATGTAGAGCTAATGGGTGTAGGCAGCAGTAGTCTCACAGGGATAAAGAAACTTGGAGAGAAGAGACTAGCATGGAGAGCTGTGTCAGACTAGTCTTTGGACCAAAGACAACGGCTGTAACACCAACCACAAGTTGATTTATTTGGTATGTCAAAACAGAGCATCTCTTTCCCTGCTGATGCGAGAACACACTCGTGAACGTTAGAGCCTTATATTCTATGCCTTTCTATTCTCACACTACTTTCTCTTCACTCATCTGTGCAATTTTTTTCCCTTTATTTCTAACGAATTCGAAGCACCTACTGCTTCACCTCCAGCAACGTACCTCTGTGATCGATGTGATATGACCTAGCAAGCACATACGGGTAAAGAACTCCAGCATTCTCTGAAGTCGCAGCAGGCCCAATGCCTGAAGCTGAAGCCGTAGTTGCTTTAAAATATATAGAATATAACAAAGAGATAGCTCCAACGGGGACTAAATAGGCCGCGCGGGATTAGCCGAGCGGTCTCGGGCGCTGCAGTCGTGGACTGTGCGGCTGGTCTCGGCGGAGGTTCGAGTCCTCCCTCGGGCATGGGTGTGTGTGTTTGTTCTTAGGATAATTTAGGTTAAGTAGTGTGTAAGCTTGGGGACTGATGACGTTACCAGTTAAGTCCCATAAGATTTCACACACATTTGAAAATGCTTCCTCGAATTATCAATCGGAAACTTAGTGGCAAACATGTTCTGTACCAAATGATCGATTACTTAAGTTATTATAGCCTTTGAGGAATCTAGTTAAGGAATGTCAGCTAGGATATGTTTTGGAGGCACCTAAGCATGAACTAATCACAGGCTTGCCGTGGGCCAGGAACCTTGTTTCGTGACCTCCATTGAACCGAGAACAATGTGATTCTTCAACATTTGGCGAAGATGCAATACAGCATTATCGTCAAATAAATTTGTATCGCGCATAGCCACTGCTTTACTACGCTGATGATTTTCAATGTACGATGCAACCGATTCCCATGTTTTCAACATTTTTCTTTCTGCGCCAGATGATTCCACCTTTTCTATTAACGCCTCCTACTCTGAGGAACTCCTCTCTACAACTTCCTGCTGCAAAACACACTCACTGCAATTCCATAAGCTCTTCGATGGTCATTTCTTGGCGGTGATTTTCCACAAGCTCATAGACATCATTGTTATAGGTACACTTTTAGGCTAACGTTCTTGGCGAAAGACACAATCTCGTTGACTACAGGCTCCTTAGTTACCCACTCAAATGTCTCAGAGTCACATTCGACAACGCACTCCCGCCCAAAGCTTCTTCCAAGAATAAGTGGGGGTCTCTTGCTAAACCCTTCCCAGGTCATTTCGATCATCTTGACACAAGTAGCGATGTTGAAGCCATATTTCCAAAAACTGTGAGAGTGAGATTGGTAGCTTGAGTCAACTCAAAGCAATACTCGAAGAGTCATTTAGTGTAGAGCTTCTTAAAGTTAGAAATAATCTGCTGGCCCATAGACTGGAGTGACTGAGTGGCGTTGGAAAGCAGAAACTGGATCTTGATGAACTGAAATTCTTCAAGGAGGTGGTCTTGTAGGCTTGGAGAATGAGCAGGTGCGTTGTCCATAAAAAGCAACACACGGAGTGGCAGATTCATCTCAAGCAAATGTTTTTCCACCGAAGAACCAAACACTTCATTATCCAACCACAAAAAAGATCATTTGTCAACCAAGCCTTGGTATTGGACCTCCTCACCCATTTAATCTGCTCTTCTTGCCTTTAAACTTGTTGAAGACTCGTGGAGATTCTGATTGGTCAACAAGCAGCGGTTTAATTTTCAAAGCGCCGCTTGCATTGACACAGAATAGCAGGGCGATACGGTCTTTCATTGACTTGTGACCGGCAATGCATTCTCCTCTGCTGTTTTAAAGGTACTCTTCGGCAACTTTTTCCAGAATAGACCCGTCCCGACAGAATTAAAAACTTGTTGCGACAGATAACCCTCACAATCTACGAGAATCTTGTAGCTGCTGATAAAGTTCTCTGCTGTCTTTGTTTCGCAGATGACTGCTTCGCCGTGCCTCACAACGATGTGACGCCGGTTCTTCTCTTAAACATCTCGAACCACCTACGGTTTCCCTTAAACAGTTCTTCGGCCGCTGATGATCCTGGCGTCTTCTTAATAAGGCCAGCGAAAATCATTCTCGCATTCTCACAAATAATCTTCTCGTCAGTTGTGTCGCCTTGCAATTTCTTTTCATTTGCCGACGCTTACACCACGTTCGGATTTCTCAATGATTTAACCTTTCATTTCTAAGGTCACCTTCTTTCTCTTAAGGTTGTCTTCTTGCGGTTTTACCTTCGGTAACATTTGTACTAAGATTATTAAAACACTACGTGAACACAAGTTTAGAAAACGTATGATCACAAGCTGCACTGAGACGGTAACAGAAAGAGCGCTAAACCCAGACTGTGGTACATACCTTAAGAGGAAAGCCTTTAGGTAAACGGATCCTGGCTTCCCGTACTGCAGCGAACGACCGTCGCAGGTAGCAAGAGGTGAACCGCACCGGAAATGACCGCGGAGAAGCCTTCGGACTTTGGCGCGCCAGGTACATATAGTCTGCGGTCGCGAGCTCGGCCCCAGTTCACCATCGGCAATGGAGGGTGAAACTTCGTCAATGCCAGCCACTCGTGCTGGCGAAACGTCAGAAAAATCATTAGATGAACGTCGGCCGAAGAACCCAAGACAGAAGCCAATAGGCAGTTTGTCAACTCTACCAAATGCTCAACAGGGAAAGCGCACTGAATACGAGCGCGTCGAGGTCAATATACATGACCTCTGACAACGTACGCAGCTCGCGTCTGGGGATATGCAGCTCCTACACGCCTGCGCCACCTGCATATCATACAGAATAAAGTGCTACGCATCATTAGCGACGCTTCACGCTACACACGCACTGTGGATCTCCACAATAAATACCGCCATGAAACCCTCAAGGAAGTATTCAAAAAACACGCCACATGACTATACAGGAACTTGAGACAATCGAACAATCCTTTCATCCTTACTCTGAGAAACTCTGATCACAACCATAAGTGGAAGCATAAGCGGCCGAAGACACTACTAGCTAGGTCGTAACAACCTATGACAAGCTTACACCGACAAGTGACAAACGTCGGCAAGCCCCTGAATACCAGCAACCTTGACCGGATATACCAGCTGCTATTAAAGCCGACCAACAGGATACAGCAGGGAAACCAACGAGCTCGCCCACTACCGCACGAACAAATCGCCAACATCGTCCTACACTGTGCATCTGATATATGACCTATCGGACACAAAACAATGATGAACGTAACTGTTATTGGTATGCTGACGCTCACCGACAGATCAACACCGGCACACATCTGCAGCCGCCTAGTAACAGCATCGCACAACATCAAAGGTATCGACATGCATGATACCCACTACTAACAAAGTCTACTCTCGCATGACCTGTCGCAGGCAGCAAGGCATCCGCTACTGCTCTTACTACCCGACCTAACTATCGCAGAGGTTTTTTTCCATTGGCACTTTTTTCCTCTGCCCTTCGTTCGACTTTCGACCTAATCTATCTCCAGATGAGCGCGTATTAATGGTTAACCCTAACCAGACGCACGCAAACATCGCAGTACCCACACCCTGCGGCACCTCACTTTAGCCGGCCGGTGTGGCCGTGCGGTTCTAGGCGCTTCAGTCTGGAACCGCGTGACCGCTACGGTCGCAGGTTCGAATCCTGCCTCGGATATGGATGTGTGCGATGTCCTTCGGTTAGTTAGGTTTAAGTAGTTCTAAGTTCTAGGGGACTGATGACCACAGATGTTAAGTCCCATAGTGCTCAGAGCCATTTGAACCAGCCACCTCACTTTAGAGAAAACTAACCCTTATGCAAAGATGGCTGTAGACCTTTTGAGTTGGCCATCATGCCGGTGTGCGCGTGGAGGGGCTCCGCCTCTTTTCGCCGCTGCTGGCAATAAAAATTTTTCATATTGTTGACCGTTTCCCCCGCCGAGTGCGAAGGGCTGGTGACGTCACACTAAATCGTCGTCACTCATTATGCGAAACATCACTCGTTAAGCGCGTTATTTTTTTAAAATTATTTTCCTCGTTATGCAAATTGCACGTTATGGGAGGTGCTCGTTAACGAAAAAGTTTTGTATGAGAATGCGATATATATACAGCGAGTCTACAATTAATGTTCGAATTTCAAAACTCTGCAGAAAGAGACACTGCTCAGAACGACGTCAGATTGCGCCGTAAGCGTCTTACCGTAAATGGGGTCGACTATAAATGACAGACGAATGACAATACTATGGCTATAGTTAGAGCTGCACGTTTCACAATCAGTATTGTTCAGTGTGCATGACTGCAAAAGAGCGGCAGTCAGCAGTTGTGGCACTTTTAGTTAAGGAAGCCCTTCCACCACGGCAAGGTCGTACCACATCGGATGGGAAAAATCGGTTCTTGATTTCATGAAGCCAAAAACCACTTAAAAAGCAAAATGACATCGGTTTTTTCTTCCTTTTTGTCCTGGGGCCTAAACCACATAAATAGCAAACTGATTTCAGTTGTAAACTGTCTTGAGACTGGCGTAAGGTATGTTAAATATGCTTTCCACCGCTTCATGCCACAACTTGATATGGAGAAACAGCATGTTACACAACAGATCGGTGTGTCTCTAAGGCCACGTTCAGAAAGCGGTTCTCAATGAGACCCTTCAGTTCAGCTATGTTCATAATTGGAGCACTGAAACACAACGTGTTTCAGATAACCCCGCAGCCAGAAGTCGCATGCATTAAGATCAGGTGATCTAGACGGCCACGTTGTAGCGAAATGAAGGCTGATAATTCAAGCATTTCCGAAATGCCTCTGCAGCGATTTCCATAGCTGTACAATGTGCGAAGGTGCTCCAACTTACATAAAAATGATCCTACCCACACATCCAAGTCGTTGAAGGACTGAAATAACGTTGATGCGTAAAAGACTCTCATAGCGTTTACCAGTGACGGTAAAGGTGACAGGACATTCATTCCCGAAAAAATACGACCCTACGATAAACGTTGCCCTCAACCAGTACCACACAGTCACCTTTGCAGAATGAAGGGTGCCGATTGATGTGCGTGCTGATTCCCTGTTGTCCATTTTCTGCAGTTCTGCTATTTGGTATGTCCTTGGATACAGGAACAGGCTTTGTCTGTCCATAGAATGTTCCATGGTCATTCATTGCCCACTTCCATGCGAGCGGGAAATCACAGAGCGGAAGGCTGTTTTTGAAGAGTGTTCGTTATTACTAATTGAAATTTAAGGGGAACTGAATTAGACTTTCTCCTCCCTCAGTCTCACTCTCAAGTCTATGACAGTGCATAACGACCAGAGTAGTCTAAGAGCAAAATTACCGATAATGTCTGCAAGAGGCTTATCGTGGATGAGCTTGTACCACAACACATGGACTCTACTAAACTTAAGTATCCAGGTCATGTAAATAAAGAACAGTATTAATCCAGCCGTGTGTTTGTGTGGTAAAAGAGGATACCGCCACCCATAACATTCTTTTCCTTGCTTTCTTGGTAAAAGACTCGACAGTGGCAATGAGGATAGTACAGTGGCGACGGGGACACTACAAAACCGACTGTCTGTATGCATCTGAACGTGCCCTAATTTGTCTCGTCCCCATGGTCCTTACACACATATACACTGGTGGTAGTTGAAGTGTTCTGCAGTCAGCTTGAAATTCCCATTCTCTAAATTTTTACAATAGCGTTCCGCGAAAAAAACGCCATCTTTCCTACAGGGATTCCTACTTGAGTTCGCGAATCATTTCCTTAACACGCGAATGTTATTCATACTTTCAGGAAACAAATCCTGCAGCACGCCTCTTCCGTTCCAGATTTTCTAGCTGCCCCAGCACCTTCAATCTTCTTACATTCCACGCCCGTACTCGTAGAACGCTACCCTTTCGTTGGTTTTTCAATGTTTTCCTCATGGTTACCTCCCCATTGACAGTTTCTTCCCCGAGATCTGAATGAGGGACTAATTAAGGGATCGTAATGACATTCTTCAGTTACAGGCCACTTGTTCTGTGGATACACGACTGATGGTATACTATCGTGATGTTTCAAACGCTCGATGTCGTACAGTGGTACGCGCGTAACCAGTACCCCTGTTAAAGTTATAGTGACACAGCCTATTTCAACAGTTTGCCTGATGACACAGCGTTTCAGTAGTCCGATGAATGGGCAAGAATCCCTGCCTGTTCACATAGAATCTTGTGTTTATCCATACACTGTGCTCGAGCACGGAATTTTATCCGACTTTGACGTAGGAAGTTAACCGACGCCTTTGTGTCCTATTTTACAATTCATGTAACTTCTAAACAAGACTTTCGTGGCAAACGTGGATAGGTCATATTATTCCTGTCACGATGTGGAAGGCACGGGAGAATAAGGGAGGGTAAAATTTTAAGGACGGAAAAATCATGGCCAGTAAATGTGTCTAGTAGTTGGAGGAATACGTTTGATCAATCTCATCCAAAAGCTCTTTTATTACTCAGCTGCTATGTACCATTTTTGTCTCTGGAACGAATTAGAAACACCGTTACTACATGTCTCGAACGTAGAAATACGATACCTGACAAAACAAGAACAAAAGAGAAAGAGAGAAGCATTTAAATGGGGAGGAGGAAACGAAATGAAACTTCATTGGTCGGGAGAGTATGAGATGTTATTTCAATGATTACAGTATCCTGTCAAATTTACAAATTTTCGGCATAAGCACTCTTACGAGGATGATGTTGCGCCCTGTCTGGCCGGACTGCATGCACTAATTCGGTTGGGGCGGATTTCATAAAACCGTTGTTTGCATCCTGTCTTGAGGACAGCTGGCCTACAACTGTTTGTGTTCTTTCTTGCTATCCTGGATACTGACACACGGGTGGAGTTAGATGTGTCCGCCGAAGATGAGCAGGAAAAATATTCAGGATTGATACGAATAATCGAAAACAAATCACTTCTTGCACTTTTCCCGGTGAATTGAATGTTCAAATAACTTACGGGTTTACTGCCGGGTGACGTCGTCGACCACCGCCGATATTTCGACAGGAGCACACCCTGCCATTCTCAAGGCACAAATGCAAGGAGGAAGAAATGTGGAAGGAAATTTAATACCTCGGTTCACAGAGGAGAAACAAGGAAGATACCACACACAGAACAAGTGTCAACACAAACACAGATAACCAACATCAGAAATATCGATAGTTACGGTTAATCAACAGGTGCGGTAGCACTAATTCTGTCCTCTGTTTTTTGATGAGAGGCAGAGCCGGATTCGAAGCAGCATTTAAACAAAATCCAGCATATCTGTTTATAAGTTTGCTTCATAGTTTGATTTCAACAGCTTCCTTAACAACGCTATCTCAATAGCTGGACGTGCAAGCCAGAATCTCCGTGTCGTTATCTTCCATAGGATGAGCGGTGTCAAGGCAATGTTCTGCAATAGCGGATTTGCTCGGCTGTTGTAAGCGTGTGTGACGTTTATGTTAAATACACCGGTCTTGCACAGTCCTGATTGACCAATATATGACATGCCACAACTGCAAGGAATACGATGGACACCAGCCTTACGCAAACGAAGATCATCTTTTACGAACGCCAACAGGGTCTTAATCTTAGAAGGTGGTCGAAAAACACATTTCACATCATATTTACGCAGAATACGGCCAATCCTGTTGGAAATGCTTACTACGTAAGGCAAAAAGGCTGTAGACTTAGGTGCCACTTCGTTGCTATCGTCACTCACCCGTTGCATAGAAGGCTGATAGCGCAACGCACGTTTGATCTGCCTCTCGCTATAACCATTCTGACGAAAGGTGACTTCGAGATGTGATAGCTCAGCTACCAAACTCTCAGGGTCTGCGGTAACGTGGGCCCTGTGAACTAAGGTACGAAGTACTCCTTCACGCTGAGCTGGATGGTGACAACTATCAGCTCGCAGATACAAGTCAGTGTGAGTAGGCTTCCTATAAACAGAATATCCCAACGTACCATCAGTCTTCCTTCTGACCAACACATCAAGGAACGGAAGGCATCTATTCTCTTCCACCTCCATAGTGAACTGCATATTCGAGTGGATTAAATTCAGCTGTTCCAAAAACCGGTTTAAATTCTCACTACCATGAGGCCAAACAAGAAAAGTATCGTCTATGTATCTGAAAAAACATGCAGGTTTCAAGGTCGCTGACTCCAATGCACGTTCCTCAAAGTCCTCCATAAACAAATTGGTCACAATAGGTGACAACGGGCTTCCCATTACAACTCCGTCAGTCTTTTCGTAGTACTGACCATTGAATAAAGAGTAAGTGAAAGCCAGCACATGTCAAAACAAATCTGTTAACTCGACACCAAACCTAACCTCAATTAGCTGCAACGAATCAAAGAGAGGAACGCGAGTGAAAAGAGAAATCACATCAAAATTGACTAAAATATCAGAGTCATTCAAACGCAATCCCTGCAATCGACGTAAGAAATCTGCAGAGTTCTTAATGAGGTGTTCACACCTACCTAGTAGTGGGCTCAACAAACTAGCAAGATGTTTAGCTACACGATGTGTCGGAGCACCAATATTAGAAACAATAGGCCTCAACGGGACAGCCTCTTTATGGACCTTAGAGAGGCCATATAATCTAGGTGGTACAGCACAGTGAGAATTAAGACTCTTGGTAGTCTCCTGTGACAAAGGACTTCTTCAGGAGGTTATTAGTCTTTCACTCAACACTCTTAGTAGGGTCAGCACCGATTTTGCGATACTCCGAATCAGAAAGTAAACACTGCATCTTTTGAATGTAATCGTGCTTGTTCAACAAAGCCGTGGCCTTTCCCTTGTCCGCAGGTAAAATAACAACATCAGGATTCATTCTGAGTGGACGTAAAGCAGCCGCCTCAGCTGCTGTAATGTTACACTTGGGTGGACGGGCCCCAGTCAACACACGACAAGCTTCCCTCCTAACCTCTTCCGCAGCCTCGGTAGGTAGTTTATAAACAGCCTGTTCAATAGAACTAATAAAATCAACGACTGGTAAACTCTTAGGCGTCGGTACAAAATTGAAACCTTTCCCCAGCACAGACAAATCTGCGTCGTCAGACGTTTTCTCCGTGAGATTGATCACAGAACGTCGAGAATTAAAATTAGAATTAGACACTGAGCCAAGGAAACGTTCAGACTTCTCCGAATGACGAGCAGTTACAGGTTGAAATTCCCAGTCAGACTGCGACCAAGAGCACAGTCCACCCAATCCCAATAAAATTCAGAAACATTAGGCTCCGTCATTAAATGAAGCTGAAATAATTCCTTAGAAACAAAACCTAACTGACGCCGAGTATAGTGGATCCTTTCACGAACAAGAGCTAAACCAGCACGTTGCTTGATGCGATAGGCGGCAGGAGAATTAATATGATGCACAACCTTAGCAAACGTTGGAACCACACTATGGTTTCGACACTTTCTGGCTTGCACGTCCAGGTATTGGGATAGTGTTACTAAGAAAGCTGTTGAAATTAAACTATTAAGCAACCTTATAAACAGAGATGATGGATTTTGTTTAAATGCTGCTTAGAATCCGGCTCTGTCTCTCATCAAAAAACAGAGGACAGAATTAGTGCTACCTCACCTGTTGATTAATAGTCACTATCGATATTTCTGATGTTGGTTATCTTTGATTGTGTGTTGACTCTGCGGTTACTTGTTCTCTGTGTGGTATCTTCCTTGTTTCTCCTCTGTGAACCGAGGTATTAAATTCCTTTGCACATTGCTTCCCCCTTGTAGTTGTGTCTTGAGAATGGCAGGATGTGCTCCTGTCGAAATATCGACGGTGGTCGACGACGTCACTCGGCAGCAAGCCGGGAAGTTATTTGAACAACAACTATACTATCTGAACGCTGATGCCTGAAAATGTAACAGTAAATAGAAAGTTTCAAAATGCAATGTCCATATACTAATCATGCCACAATGAAAACCGGGAAGGAAAGTGCAAACATTAGCAGAAGTTTAAGTCCAAAGAGGACAAGCAGCAGCTAAAATCTGGAAGGGATCACCAATTTTCAAAACCAGCATATTGACTTCAAAGACAAACACAAATATTACAACGTCCAGTTGCTGGTTAAGATTTCAAAGGCCACATTACCTCAGTGTAGAGGCCACAAATGGTGGACGTCAGTAGCTGGTAAACTCACTCGGAGCGAAATCCTCCAGCGTAGCACGTATGTCGGCCTAAATGTCCGGATGCCAGGATACTGCATGTAATACTTTCGATTACATTGCCCACAGAGGCGGAAACGTTCGCATGGCCAGTGCCCTCTGGTGGCGCTTGGGTTGCCGTCTAGTGACCAGGCGGAATGCAGCCATTCCTTGTGTCATCTGAAGAGCCGTCCCCTCTGTAGTCTCTGCCCGCATAACCCTTTCATGTTGTTGGTTGCTGGCTGAGTAGCCACAACACTTCAACACAGCTAACTTCACAGATCTGGATATCTCGCTGGCAATGGGAATACTTGAATATTATGTAGACCGTTAGTAGGGACACGTGCCATGTTTGTACGAGCAACGTCATGTTGAAAAATGGCGCCACACTATTGTCGCCTACAAGGTAACACACGAGGATGAGAAACGCCGCGACGAATTTTCGTGCCACCAGAGTTCCTTTAGTCACTACTAGCCATGAACTGAAGTAATAGCCAATGGCTCGCCATACCATCATGAAAGAAGTAACTGTGCCTCCCCAAATCACTCTCCCCACATTGGCACCATACTCTCTGACGATGGTGATTCGTGGAAGTGCACAACAACGATTCATCGCTGAACACAGTATGATGCTGTTCATTAGCAGCAGTCCACGCTCTTCGGTTACAGCACACAGACATTTTTGTTGCGATGTTAGTATTGACCTTCACTTGGGACTATTATTCCTTTGACCAGCTAGCTGCTGCTCGTCTCGAATCAATGGTGTGGGTGAGACAGAATGTTACAGGGAGCACATTACTTGTTCTCGGATAATAGGCCCAGATGTGAAGTTGTTACGAGGAGCCTGGTTAACAATAAGGCTATCCTCTCTCGTTATGATCAGACATGGATGACCAGAAACTTGACAACGAATACGCCTGCCTTCACGTTCCCAGGTAGTACAACACTGGACCGCATTCACATCTGAAAGCCCAATAAACTGCATATTGCATGATTCGGCCAGCCGCGCGATTGGAGACCCTGAACAAGTCCCCTTTCAAACTCTGTCAGGTGACGATAACACTGCCTCAGTTCAGCATGTAACGTCTTCTGTGTCCTTCACAGTAATCACTCAACATTTGATGCTGTTCACACAAACTGTTTACTCTACCACACACGGTAACAACACTAAACACGAACAACGCTAATGCAGTGTGGTGGACGTTCTGCATGTCACAGAAAACTGCAACTCTGTTTTATTACCCGTCATTGGTATGGACGTGTACGAAACTACATTGGCATCCGAACAGCTCTTTTATGCGCCTTACTTGTTTTGTCCGGCAGTGTGTTAGACATTATTTGCGTCCGCCAGCACCGCTGCGACGGCCGCTATGCGCTCCGCGACGCTGGGCGTCCACACAACAGATCGCTTACGCTGAGTGATGCTATAGCAGGGCTATCAGTATACGGCCGCGGGCGCGGCCCCTGCTATTAAGCAAACAGATAGCGTGCCCGGTAATACCCTCCCCGCCTTGTCCCGCCCTGCGCTTGCAGCCTCTCACTGCATTAGCTTCAGGTAACTGGCCGGCTCCTCGCGGCCGGGCGCCATCTGTTTCCCAGACACGCCTGCACATTCTCTGCCTCCCGCCCTGACCACACAACGAAGTAAGTTACCCGATATGCGGCTCATCTATCGCGTATTTCGGTGTAGAGGTGTACTTTGTACCGTTTCCGTGAATCTGACATAGTCTGTCCAATTTCACATGTTCCGGTTAGTAGATAACACTATGAGGGTTCGGCGGCTGTGTTACGGGATACGTTCCAGAAACAGCAGCCAAGCACTAATTTCATGACATTTTTCTTGAACATATTTTATTTTATCTTGCCACTGACGGTCGCGAACTTGGTATTTACGGAACGAACTGTTAATCAGCAGTTGAATACGTTGGAGGCTGTAGTGCCCTGCACAGGAAACATACGAAACATTTAAATATTCGAGAATGATATGAAAATCGATGGTAAATTACAGATGTAAACTGCACTTGTAGGTATATTTAAAGCGAATGTGTCCCAGTTGCTTTGAAAGGGTACATTTTTTATGTTGTCTTCATATACAAATCACTACGTTGTGTGCTTTTCTAATAGCAATCATGAAAGCAAAAACTTAAAAGTGGGTCACCATTTGCCCTTATATACTGAACGATCTGATTTTGCCGGCCGAAGTGGCCGTGCGGTTAAAGGCGCTGCAGTCTGGAACCGCAAGACCGCTACGGTCGCAGGTTCGAATCCTGCCTCGGGCATGGATGTTTGTGATGTCCTTGGGTTAGTTAGGTTTAACTAGTTCTAAGTTCTAGGGGACTAATGACCACAGCAGTTGAGTCCCATAGTGCTCAGAGCCATTTGATCTGATTTTACATCAACATCACTTGTTCTACATGCAGCGATAGCAAGCAAAGACGTTGCAAACCAAGGATAAACATTGTTAACTGTATGAGTTAGGGATGTGCTGAAAGAGATTGTCAATAATAACAAATGTATGTAATGCAGTGAGCATCAGTAACTAATCAAACACATTTAGTGGTTCGCGTGGTGTTAACAGTACCGGTAATTTCTGATATAAGTTATCAGTAATACGTCACTTTTGCGTCCTGATAACTTGAGTAACTTGTAAGAGTAGAAAAGTGCCCTTTTTTCATAAACGCGTTTTCAGTGTTATTGACTTCACTGTATTCTTCTGCATGCCGCTTGACTTGATCCAGGAACCAAACCGCGAGAAAGTCCTTTAAACATGCATCAGTAGATGGGGTATGGTTTCTGTCTGCTTGTCCGTGCTTCCCTCTGCAGTTCTAAAATTTAAAAGATATGAGAACTCCTTTTTGTTTACCACAGTTATGCTAGTCAAAACCGTAATGTTTACTTCTGTATTTATGTTATAACAACTGAAACGTAGTGCCTCAGTGTTAATGGCATATGGAACAAAAACTTTCTCCCTGCTACATTTTTGAAAACTAACATTTTTGAGACCTTGACTGTGTCCAAAATAAAAACTGATTCCTGATAACAACAACCTACCACTGTCAATAACGCTCTTTTTCTACGCAAATACAGCGATGGATTTTCACGTTTATGCTAGATTCGTTGTTGTTGTTTACATCAGTAATGGTGCGTAAATAAACAGCATTATTAATAGTGACTGGTTCCTGTTTCCTTCTTTGCAAGAATCAACTTGCGTAAACTTTCTTATGGGCGCTTAGAACCAGTATTTTCTTTGTATAGCAGTTAGAACGTTCTTAATACGGTATTTATTTTCTAATTAACCTAATAATTTTTATATTAATCCATTGAGAAACATAATTCTGTGATATCAGAACAGCTTCTCAGGTGGTTTGGATACAAATCGGTTCTGTACAAACAGAGATACATTCCATTTTCATGCTCCTGACAAATGTCGTGTTTGACGCTTGGAATATTTTCCATTTTCGCATTTCACTTGTACTTTATATGTGGTATTAGCTGTATCTTGCTACGCTTTGCTGTGGCAATGTGTGCTTAAATGGAAAAGAAAGAAAAAAGAAAGCACACATTTCTGATAGGTGTAGGAATTGGTTATACGCCCTAATCTCCATCTCTCTAATGTCTCTGTGCGTCTCCCCCTCCCCCTTTCTTTGTCCGTCTTCCCCTCCTACCCCTCTCTGTTCATCACCTCCTCCTCCTTCACACGTCCAACACTCCTCCCGCTGTAAATAAGTTATACACAACTGCAACTAGTCACTTTTTTCAATAATAATGCTTTATTACATGCACCGGTTTTCGAACCCTTTCAGGTTCATCTTCAGATGATTTCGGGAGGATCTGGGAAGTTGCATCATTACTGGTAGTAGCATAATGCTGGGTGCTGGTTTTCGACAGTATAGGCGGCTTTTTTCGTATCTGTCAAAGAAGATGGCGAAATGTGTATTCTTAATCCTTTCGTGTGGCTTTTGATTTTCGTTTGGTATTAGATGTTCTTAAAACTTGTGGATCTTTAAAAATACTCGTTGCTTAAAACGTAAGCTAGATTGTAAAGTCAGTTTTGAAGCCATAGGTGTGGACTAAGACTGTTTTGTTGATACTTGATGGTGGATATTAAAATGTAGTTCACAAATAAAAATAGAAAAAAGAATTGATAAGTAACTGAAGTAAACAAATAAAAATTCTAGCACTTCTAATACTTCAGTTGAGCGCGAGCCGTCTCTGACCTGCACGCATGTAACATATATAGCAGGTGCGGGGGCATCTTTGCCCTGTTCCTGTGTAACTCGTGGGACGCGCTGCCACAAAGGGACAGCGATGTGGCGCCGAGCGGCGACATACGGGCGTGCACGGCCTATATTGGGAAAGTTGGTTTATTGGAGATGCCGTCTGCTATTCGGGATTCGCTGTTACTACGAACGTGTCTACCCTCCCGGCGAGCTGTTCACTGGGACAGATGCGGCAACCTGCCAGAATTGATTGTGCTGAAAAGTCTGTCTGAATTCGAGGCACTAAGCACTCAACCACTTGACGTACTGGAACCTGGCCTGGAATTTATTCTCATCAGTAAGCTGTTGGAATGTTCACAGTGAGAATCTACCTGCATCATTGAGCAGCCATTTGAACTTGCTGAACAGTTGTCCTGAGCATACTGCCGGTTGAACATGCGCTCGTTAGTTTATTGTATTAGACTGTTGGTGGCACTTTTTAACATATTTCGCCAGTTGCTGTTAACTCCACTAGGGAGTGGTTGCCGTGCTTATTGATGGTGAATATCTCACTGGCGCACACGCAAGCTTCGCGTTTTGTGCATTGTTATTCCTTTAGTGAGCTGTGCTCCTAAGAAATTTATCTTAAAAGTTCCTTGCTGGTTTGCGTTTTATGTCTTGTCAGTATTGTCAAGTTGATTTGCGCGTGTGTGCCTCTGTTAGTAGGAGCTTTATTAATATTATTTCGTAAGTTACAGAGGAACACAGGATTATTGCTAATGAACGTATATGGTAAAGAAAGCCCAAGGGGGCCTCGGTCTATAGTCCTACGATCCTTCTGTCAAGCTCCTCAGCTGTCGACTGAAACAAAACAAAGAGGCACTTTGACATACTATTTAACTTCTGAATGCAGCGGCTAATGAAGCTATCTGCCTTCTTTTATTAAACCATCTGGCCTATGTGCTTCCACTGTAAGTTTTTAACGCTTGGCTCACATTTTGTAGTACCTCGAACCTTTATGATGTTATCATTATTTTTACCAATATCTGTGAAAGTTAATTTGAATATTTTGTATCCACTGTTCCTAGCCGTTCACCGTCGCTTACTGTTAATTATTTTTCCTTAATTATCAAGAACTTCTATTTTAACAAGTTTAATTTCTTTTTACTGCAAGGCGTTTTACCTGATTTATTAATTTGGTTCCACGAGGTGTATTACTTAAATATTTAGGTTGTAAGATCCCGTTGGCAGCATGCATCTACCACGGCAAGTTTGCTTATTATTGGTCTAAGGAGCTTGTCCTAAGCGTAACTGCACGTGGCCATTGATGGGAGTTCTTCCTGGATAAAGAAACTAAAAGAAATCTTTGATAGCACCGTCGCCAGACGCTTTCCGGCCTCTAATTTGTTCCTGGATGTTGTCCATGGCTTCTAATTTAAAATTATTTTTCTTATCCTCAGTGGGTCTCGCCTGTATTCCAGTCTGGCATTCTGTGTATATTAAATAAAATTTTGAGACACACCATTCATTCTAAACCGACGGCTGTAAATTTTGTATTCTTTAATTATTATTTATTATTTGCGAGAATACCTTGATTGTTTCTAAAATTTTGCAATCCTATTGTTCTTGTTTATTGTCGTGAGGCGTTCAAGTTGTTTTTAAGTTTGTATTTGTCCGTGGTAGTAAGAGAACAGTAACCACCTACCTTCCTAAATTACTTTCTCTCTGAAAAATTGTAAAACTTATTTATTCTGCCTTGCAGGGCGCTTTCTCGAGACCATAACTGCCTCCTCATTAAATGTTCACTATTCGTTTATTTGGTGACTATTAATGTTAATAGATTTTGTTTTAATTTTATATTCTTTTATTGACCTACTCGCCCTGAAAGCTCCCTATCGATTCAACACTGTTGGCTGAAATTGACGCTTTGGAATTCTGGAAAAAAATTAATGGAGCGGAAGGTTATCTGCGACTTATAACATAAACCAGACTGCAATTATAAGAATCAGAGGACATGAATGAGAGACAGATGTTGAGAAAGGAGTGAGACAGAGCTGTAGCCTAGTTGCTATCTTATTTGATCGTTACGTTGCACGAACAGCAACGGACACTAAAGAGAACTTGGAACAAGGAGTTAAAGTTAGGAAGATGAAATAAAAAAATATTGTTTTATCTAGAGCATTGTAGCTGTGTCAACTATGGCAAACAGTTTAGATCAGTGGAACGTAATCCTAAAACGGAAATTACCGGATGAGCATCGATAAAAGTAAAACGAGAACAAATCAGTGTAGTCGAATTAAAGTAAGTTCTGATCAGGAAATTTGACAAAGAAGTTAGACTCTAGTAGGCCAAAAAAAAATAACTCATTAGTAAGACTTTACATTTCAAGTGATGGAGAAAAGCATTCAACGTAATTTTAAAAACTTTTAAAAGAAAATTTCAAATCTTTTTGTCGTCATAATCACAAATATAAAACGCATTACATCTCATTACTCGTTTTAGTTTCTAAAAAGCCGTCTTCAGCTCACTCGTGATAACACGTTACGTCAACGTACGCTGGAGAGTAGAACGCCATCGCCCGATGTCTCTTTATACGTGGCCATTAAGGAGCCAAGCATTCGACACACTGTTGTCTATACTCAGGTACATTTTTTAAAGTATGGTTCAGTATTGGACTGTAACTTGGTTGGTATACTCAGCAGTGTATTGAATTTTTAACTGCTTCCTGAGAATGTATGAAAAAAATACCAGGTGATGACATCCCAGCCTGCAGTGTGCATTGAGATATGTCTTTGTCATGAGTGATATGTACATCGTTGTTTAGAAACTGAAATGAGTAATAAAATTCTCTACATTTTACTTCTGCGATCAACACAAGTAAAAGAACTGAAAAAACAGTGCAATAAGATTTTAACAATAACTCATGACTGCATAATACGTAAGGAGCACATGACATATAGACTGATAATAGCAAAAAAAGTTTTACTGTGTCAGAGGAATACATAATAATCATATATTAAGTTTTAGAGAGCAGTTACTGTTTGGAGTGTAGCATTTTATGTGACAAACATGGACAAGAAGAGGACAGGAGGCTTTGATACGTGGCGCTTTGGAGATCACTGAACATGTTGTGGTTAGTTGGAGTTACTAACGAATAACTACTGAACCGAACTGGCGAGCAAGGAGCTTAATGGCGCACCTTCACCGAAAGAAGGGACAGATTGATAGGATACATTCTGAAGCGCGAAGACACAGTTACTTTCGCAGTAGAGAGAACTGTGTGTATTTTGCGTGGACTATACTGAAAATTGTAGAGTGAGACCATGTCTTGAATACTGTGAGAAGGCTCAAATGGCTGCAGGATGCAGCAGTTATGCAGATATCAAACACATACACAAGATAGACTAGTTGTGTCTAACGAATCTTTCGACTGAGACTAGGTGACTAAACACTCTTCATTTGTCTTTCCTCTAAATGATGATTATATACAAATGAAATGTCACGATACGTCACACAACATATGCCACATGAAGACAATTCTGGCAGTAACATTATGATAAATTTCTCAGAGAACAGTTGCGTAAATGTGATGTGGCATATACACAGACAAAACGTCAATGAAGTTTGTTTATTTCGTATTATAATTCTTTGAGTAGGTAAAAGGAAAGTATGTAATTACAGATCCACGGTCTGGTAAGAGATTTTCATAAATGCTACTTAGATTGTATGACATGCTATTTTACATATGCTGCTGCAACTACCATTCCTACCGAACTGGACTACTTTTTAAATGATTGGTTTCTCCCATTATACTTGTATAAATCTCATGCTAGTGATATTAGCAACCAACAAATTAAGTACACTCTCATTCCAAACTGTTTAGCATCGAACTCACATAAATCAAATTCTACAACACTCCATCAGGATTTATCCAGCTGTAGCAACAGAAAAAAGAGTGTACTACTAAGTAAATATACCTGTAAATATTTATTTCCTGTTACGAAAGACAATCTGAATCCATCACTTACCTACGAAGAATCTGGTAAGCCCATATTTCTTACACGATGACAAAATTCAACGAATTTAATGAGATCTAAAAGCCATAGGACTGAATAAAACTAAACACATAGTTCCAAAATTGGCGATATGTATGTCGTACAATGAAAGCATCAATTATCCATCGATACGTTATCTTACCAAAGAATATAATTGTATAGAGGAGAAGCAACAAATTCTATTTCACATTTCCTATACTCAAACACTCTTTCGTAATGTACAGTTATCTATTAGTCTATCGCATGGCACTTCATGGAACACTAGATAGAATTCTTCAGGCTTCCTTCACTTACAGAAGTCTTCCTCCTGGTGTTGGTTTCCATTGTGCAGCGCCTCGTAATATAATCGATGTTTATTAGGTGAAGCAAAATCTGTTTTATAGTGCAGTGCTCACCTGCACTCTCCGTTTAGAGCACTTGTAGTGTTAATGAATGTCCATAATATTACGGATATATCAAAGTGCATAGTATAATCTCATTTGAGCCTACTGCGCCAAAAACCAAAATGACTCCAGTCCAGTTCATTTAATTATCATCTCTCTTTTTAGTGTCTGTGAATCGTAGTGAAGTTACAGATTCTGATAAATTATTCTACTTACGTGCGACACGCGTTGCTTTCTGTAACGTAATCTGATTTCATTCTGAGTTTTCATTTTAGCCACACTTCGTGACTTACAGGTACCACATTCGGTGTACTTGTTCGATAAACACATGGCAATGTTTCTCCTTCATGAGTACAAGTTAAACATATTTTATGGAAGCTGTACAATATTTATCGATATTCCGAAACAGTGCCAGGGGTCTCATCATTGCACCACAGAATTTATATTGTACTCTGTATTCCCATACTTCATTCCTTTTCCTTTCAGTCACAAGGATAGAGTGTTGGAAATCTTATAATACGTAATAACTTTACAATTTCGGTGGTAAAACTGGTATGCAAGGGATAAACGAACGTACTTGATAGACTCATTTAATCGTTCTGCGTAATTCTGTTTAGTTGTTTAATGATATACAGGTTTACCTCTAAATTATTGCATAGCGCACGCAGAACAGCCGGGAGCCCACGTTTTTCTTCGCGAATAATTTTCACAACTTCCATGAAACTGTACAAACTAAAACGAGAGATTTTTTTTATGAGTTGTGTGTGGTCACAAACGTTCCTTTAAATTCTAAATTATATAGTTCCGTACTTTACTGAACTACGTTTAAGACTTCATGAGATGGGACATTTGAAACGAATTTTATGCTGTTGAAATAGGCATTTATTAATTTATCTGTGTTATTTATGTGCCACTCAAAGTAATAATGTAGTAGTAGTAGTAGATCTCTTTTTGCAGGGATATAGGACATGTCAAAGTATTTACGAGTTTCGACCATATTAAAATAATCTAATTCGTATACACATGTATTTACAGACTTCTAGTGAGAGACAATCATTAAATTTACTCCTAGTATACAGTAATTTTTTACAGATAACTTTTTAAATAATGTAATGCCACACTGTTCACTCATATCTCACTATCAGTCACTGCACACACTATACACATGTTGTTTCATAACACTTCACTCACTACACACATACGCACGTGCATGCACACACACACACACACACACACACACACACACACTGGTGACCTCTGGTCCATTTTCTGTACCTCAACTTCTCATTTGCTATCCTGTAAAACTGAGTCAGCATTCCTCCATAAAGAGTGAGATGTTGAGCTCAGAAAGTGGAAGAGGTGTTTGTATTGTGCAATGTATAGCTTGAGGGTAAGTATATCTAGAAAGGAAAAAAGAAGAAAAAATATAAATTAAAGGTGTTATGTGGAATGCTGGATATCATTATTATTGTTATTATTTATTTGTACAACATTTTTTATCAAACCCCTACTCTGATTTATCTGAGTAATCCTTCAATGTATAAATTGTATTGCATAACTGGTAATATTTAGCTCATTTTTAAATAAGTGTATTTTAGCAATTTCTTTAATCTCTTTTTTTAATTTATTGTACAGTTTTATTCCTTGGTAGAAAATAGTGTTTTGAGCTTTGTGTTTATTTTTTCTTGGTAAATGTAAGTTGAGTCTATCTCTTGCTGCATGGTCATGGACAGAGCTGTTTGTGCAGTAATTATCAATGTTATTTTTGATGTGTACAACCGATTAGTAAATGTATTCACATGGAGCAGTTAAAATCCCCACTGTTTTGAACAGATCTTTACAATGAGTTCAACTAGTATTTTTGGTTATTATTCTTATGGCTCTTTTCTAGAGTTTGAAAATTGTGCTCATATTTTGTGAATTTGTGCCCAAAAAAGAATGTCATAGCTAAGAACTGAGTGTACACATGAATAATATGTAACTAAAAAGACACTGCATGTTATGCACTCATGATAGGATTCTAAGGGCATAACATGCTGATGACATTCAGTCTCCAAGTACCTTTGTGTGTTCACACCACTTCAACTAAGAATCAATTTTCATTCCTAGAAATTTTGCATTTGTTACACAGTCTACAGAGGTGCCATCTACATTTAATTTAACATTGTCACTTTTCCTCTTCAAGACTGAAATTCATGGGATTAGTTTTCTTTATGTTCAGTGTCATTTTATTGCTTATTGAACAATCATAAACTTCCTTGAGAGTTACATTTGCTTTCTCAGCAACGAGTTCTCTTGTTTTCTTAGTGACTAGAAAATTGCTGTCACCAGTGAAGAGAAATTTTTCGCCATGACTAACACTAGTGGGAAAGTCATTAATGTATATCAGGAATAGTATTGGCCCTAATATGCTACCTTGTGAGACCCCTATATTACTATATTTAGATTCTAATAAGTGTTTTATTAAATGTTTGGATCTATTTGAAGTGTATGTTATCTCTTCTCTTTGTACCTCATCTGCTAGGTAAGATCGAAACCAGTCATTAGCTACCCCTCTTATTCCTAATACTTCTAATTTATCTAATAGAATTTTGTGGTCAACTGTATCAAAGGCCTCAGAAAGATCCAAAAATATGCCTCTGACACACTCATCTTTATCAAGAGCATCAAGTACAACTTTTATGAATTCTGCTGTGACTGACTCCATATTTTTGCCACTTCAGAAACCAAACTGTGATTCATTTAAAAGATTGTATTTATTCAGGTAATTCATTAATCTGCCTTTCATAATTCGTCTATTATTTTTGAGAATGGTGACAGCAGGGAAATGGGCCTGCAATTTTCTATGTCTTCTGCATTACCTTTCTTAAGCAAAGGTAATGCCTGTTTTAAATGCTCTGGAAATGTCCCTGATATGAAGGATTCATCTATTATATTTGTTGATGGGCTTTGTATAATCCCTATGCATTGTTTCAGTACACCCATTTTTACTTCATCTAAGCCTACTCACTTTTGAACAGTTTTATTGACTTCATTCTCTGTGTTTGGAAATAACATCATTGTATTTAGTGCAACATTATTTACAGGTGTTATATTTGTTTTGGGAATTTTTGCTATAACTTCTCTGCAATACTTGAAAAATGTTCGTTTTCATTGTTTGCTAAGTGTCGTGGATCATTTATTAACTTAGTCCCCTCCCTTAGCAGTATGTTATTCTGCATTTGTTCACCTCTCCCTGTGTCCTTTTTTTATTACATCCCACACTGCTTTGCTTTTATTCTCAGCATTATATACTATTTTGTCATTAAATGACTTGTTTGCGGCAATCAGCACCTTCCTATAGATATTTCTGTGTCTATGATAGAAATTTAAGAATTCTGGACCACTGTGAATCTTTTCATGGAACTAAGGTGATTAAGTGTTTGGGAGGACTTCTTATTGCCTGCCGTTATCCATCTGTTTTTGTGAGATATTGATACAGACATGCAAACTCTTGTAAATGCCTTTTCATAGATCAATTTAAACAATGTGGAAAATTTGGAGAATTTCATATTCACATTGGTTTCCTGATACACTTCATCCCAGCTTTGTTTTTCTAATTCTTTTGAAAAATCTTGTATTTTCATTTCTGATAGATGTCGTCTGAAGGCTTGCAGTTTAGCGAATGATTCAATGCCTGATTTTACTGTTGTTATTTGGCAGAGATGGTCTGATAGTCTGAGATGTTTTACAGCTACATCACATTTTTCCCTGTCCATATTTGTGGTGCATGATCAATTACTGATACAGTCATGGTAGTAACCCTTGTTGCACTATTGACCAATAGGGACATGCAAAAACTTTGAAGGATGTTTATGCAGGTGCTCCTGGATTCATTTATGATATTAGTGTTGATGTTAATGTCCCCATACATAATTATGTTAACCTTTGTACTTGAGACTTTATCTAGAACGTCTATTAATTTATTGAAAAAGGTGCCCACAGTACCACTGGGAGATCTATACACAGACAAAATGATTAATTTCTTGGTGATATAATGCCCTGTTAACTCAATAGCTGGTATTTCAAAGTGTTTGTCTTCACTTACTATACTCAGGTCATGTCTTGATTTGAATTGTGTTCCTTTTCTGATATAAATGCATGATCCTCCAGCCCTTGAAGTAGTTCTGCAGTAAGAGTTTGCCCTTTCATATAATGATAACCCTAAATGTTGGATTTCTGTATCTTTACACCAGTGCTCAGTAATACAAACTACTGTGCAGTTCAAAGGTTAGAGCTCAACTTCCAATAGTTATATTTTATTTTTTATTGATTGCATGTTTTGATGTAGGTTTGTTAAGTCTGTGAAATGTCCCATGTTACTCTTGCCAATGGTTTGTTTTTCTTTGTGACATCTAGTATGTGTGATATTTGAAATGTTAAAATGTGTCTTGTGAGTGATTGTTTCAGTATTTTTTAATCTGCTGGAGATACTCTTTGGGCAGGGGAACCTGTTGTCTGGATTTATCCTAAAAAAGACCTACTTTTCCTACCTATGACAACAGGTATTTGGCCATGTGTGGCCTGACATCCACCCCATATACTTTCATGAATCAGCTGTATCAATCTTCCCTTCCTAGTCCTGTTTAGATGTAGCCCATGCTAAGTGAAACCCCATCTGTTGATAGTCCCGACAGGAACCAGAGAAACATGAACAAAGCTGGCTGTCCTGAGAGCCATCCTTAACTCCAAATTGATTCGCCTCACAGCTCCTTCAAGGTGTGGTCGATCATGACGCCAGAACAGCTCAACGAAGTGTACGTTGGTGCCATGATTCAGGGAAGCTATCTTGTCCAGGTCACCACCTATGTCATATGCCCCATCCCTGTCCAAACTGTTTCCCACCCCACCCACTATAACTACATGGTCCTCTTTCGTAAAGTCCTTATGTAAAGTCCCTAGATCCTCTGTCACATGACTTAGCCTTGCATTTGGCTGTGAGATACTGGTGGCCTGCTACATGCCCCTAAACTTTCCTGTAACTGAGGGCCTACACGTCGCCCATGGCTATTACCTAGCAGCAGCACTTTCTTGTTCCTAACACTGTGAACATTCCTAGGCTTCTTGGCCTCAGTTGAAGTGTGCTGCACATTTCCTGCTCTTTGTTCTACCTGAAGCTCTTCTCCACTTAATTCTGGCAGTAGTAGATACCTGTTTTTGGTGTTGATGTTGTAACATTAATGAGTAAGGAATAAATCAAGAAAATTTAAACACGAATCCCATTCCACAGTGTTACAACAACATTCCAATAAAATAATACGTACATAAACAACCGAATTTTGTTTGTTTGTCTACTAAAGCTTTAATTTATGTGGATACACACAAAGATGGTGGGTTTAATGTGCAACGTCCTATCGAGTAGAGTCCAACAGAGAATTTGTACTCAGAAATAAAAATGAGCTCACAACTAATTTACAGTCATACAGCCAATTTATGAACAACTGCGATCTTACTTTGATATTGTGAATGCCTTAAATCATTTCAGGCAACCACTTGGTCACTTACTTCTAGTATGCCACAGTTGATTTACTTTCTCTTAATATTTCCTTGTTCTGCTAATAACCTCACTCTATACTGGGACGTTAATTTCTAATCTTCCTCCTTTCTTTGGATGTAAACGAATGAGAGAAAAATAAATTTTAGTGAAGTAATTATATCATTCTGCAAGTGGACAATACAACTTTTAATGAGTAGTTTTTCAACAATTTGTGGGTACCACTCCTCGATAGCAGAGATATACAAGTGACAGTAGCTACAAGACCATAAATTTTTCTTGGTTATTTCACAGTGCAAATGATTTCAGTAAAATGTAATGTAACTCAACAACATATAAGGCTCACCGCTGATATACATGATTTACCTCGGGCACTAAAAAGAGGTGGTCAGGTATTGAGTTTGAATGAAAGAAATAGCTTTGATGTTACTTAAAAGTACTAAATAAACATTCGATTAATCGGTAAGATCGGATTACATGTTTCAATACCAACTCAATCTTACGGATCAGTGTTTCCTTTTGTTTCCATTTTTTATATAACATATAAATTCATTGTTTCATTCCGTTCACTTTATTGTCAATTAGGGTATCACTGCATTGTCAAAGATGAGATTTACACTTTTTTTTGCACCTCAGTATCCATGTGTGTCGTGTTTTTCAATGTTGTTCACGAATGTGGTATCCTCTTCGACGATAATGGTCAGTTAAAGCCTGATGACGGCCTTATAAGCCAAAAACCGGTTAACTGAATATATTAATATTGTACAGCATCCATAATTTTGTGCATTTTATGCATAACCATGAAGTTGTTCTTAGAATTAGTGACGGAGAAATCAGCAAACGTGAATACTCTTACAGTGCTATAGGGAAGTATTGACACGTCACTGATTTATGTGGGGGGCATAGCCGTTATATTGGGGTACTGTATTTCACCAAATTTTCAAGAGCTTAAGAAAAGCAACCAGCAGTCTCTCACCCAACAACTAACATGCGGCAGTTGCTCCGTCCTGTTGGAAGTAACTGGGTGTGTTTGTATGCACAGATTCATGTCCAATCGTTTCGACTCGGTCGGACCGCTTTTACCTGTCTCATCCTGCAACTGGCGGGCCGCTTGAATTTACGCGTACGACGGCCTGTTTGGCTCAGTTTACGCTAATTAAATCAGAAATGGTGAGGGTATCGATTTTTTCTTAACAATCATTTCTCAGCACAACCTACACTGCAACACTTTAGAAGGTTTTCAGACACTGTACGGCGGAACGGACACTAGTATGGACCACATAAGCGAAAATTGGTGTAAAACTATTGTTATTACGAGACGAGCTAAGATTGCATCAAACTTTTATTTCAACATTTGTTTTTGTGTAAATGGCGAAACAACAATTTCTAAGCAACGCGATACGCAGCAAGAAAAGATTCTATAAGATAGGTCTATAGCTAATACGGGTAGTATAGGTCATGCAACAAAGTACAGGTTCTTAATTAAAAAAGGAGTCTTCGTGTTTCGCAAACAAATACAACCTTTTTACGTACCAGATTTACAATACAATAAAAAACTAAACTAAAAACTTAAAACAGAATGTAACTTTTACAATGAAGAGAAATATTTTGGTTAGCTCCACAATACTTTCCAACTTTTCTAAATTTTAGGTAAAAGAAAAGACTGATTTCAATAGACTACAATGAATCCTCAACGTATTCACAAAGGTCATTTGTCGAACACTCATATTTTTCTCAATGGATCCAGTTTCGTTCCACAAATTCCCCCCACACAATATTGGTCTGACGTGTTACAGATGTCTGCTGATTTCCTGCAGTTATTTTAATCTCCTTTGCAGTGCAGCTCTGGGCATATTGTAACTCTCGGCAGCAGTACTTTCAGTTACATGGCCTTCCGTGACAGCTGGAAGTCTCAGAGCACTCCCCTCCCCTCTCACTGGGAGGCTTGTTCTTTAAACTTGATATCTTACTGCAAAAATAAAAAAAAAGAATTACTTAGATAGCCATAGCACTCTACTCTGGTATGGCCGACGCTGCCCGACCGACATGGCACACCAAAACATGACAGAAACAAAAACCGACTTGAGTGAGCAGGATTTCAGTATTACAGTGTAATCTGCATTATACTACTTAAATACTACTACGATACAGTTCTATGGTGGACAGTTCAAGGAAGACGTAAAAGTAGACTAGCTCAGGCAAAGAAAGCTGTTTTGAACATGAGACATCTACTGGTATCAAACATAGGTCTCAATTCGAGGAAGAAATTTCTGAGAATGTACGTACGGGGCACAGCGTAATATGGCAGTGAATCATGGACAGTGCGAAAACCGTTTAAAATGCGGTGCTGTAGAATAATGTTGGTGGACTGATAATGAGGTGGAATTAGTAGGTTCTCCGCAGAATCGTATAAGAAACCACTATATGGAAAACACTGAAAAGAAGAAGAGACAGGATGATATGGCTTGTGTTAAGACATCAGGGAATAGCTTCCGTGATACTAGATGGAGCTACAGAGAGCAAAAACTGTAAAAGGAGACAGAGATTGGAATAAATAGAACAAAAAATTGAGGACATAATGTGCAAGTGCTGCTATCACAAGGGAATGGTGCAATCCTTCATGTCGAAACATGACCTAAAATTTTTAATATGGCAAGAATACACCGAAATAGAGACCCTGTCAAAATTTTAGCTGCTAAGACACACTAAAAGTATTTTAGAAAACGTTAAAAATTGCCCTGTTCGTAGCTCGCCAGGTGGTTTGAGAATTGCTCACCCCTAATGGATTTGTAGTAGACTCTGCATGCGCTGTATGGCAGGCGCATATTATTGGCCGACGGTGCATCAGTTAAGAGATAACACCACTCGAGGCGATAGTAATTTGTAAATCAAATTTCAGTTTTCATCGATAGTTTACCTGGAGCATTTGTCCGCATTCACTCGAATTTACAACTCATTTAATATCCATAACAATTGCCAATTGGTTTTACGGTAGTTTAGGTGAAACAATGGAGAGAAAACTGTATTAATATTCATTGCATTTAATGTTTAACGTTAAGCAGTACGAAAACACAGGTTCTCATCGTAAAATGTGACCCCGAGCTTATATGTGGAAGAGTGAAGTAATAAATATGTACCAAAATGAAACTTTTAAAACTGTGAAAGAAAAAGTATCCGAAATATTTACTGTACAGGACGGCCACTAAGTCCAGTTACCCCTATTAATAACTTAGATAAACTCGTAAACTTGAATAAATGACATGAACAACAGTTCTTTAGAGGAGTTTTCCGGAGATGTAAACCACGTAGACCTGCTCACAAGAGGCAATAAACCGTTACCGATAGAGATGTACGTGACTGAGCCCTCCGAGTCGCAGTTGAGATGAAAATTGCTGATTTCAAGTCTTCTTTGACCTGGTTAAGCAGATTCCAGAAATCATACAGTGCAGCAAATCGCAAAAGAACGAAGGTTACCTCAAGTAAAGTGTAGAGATGCCATTAATTCATAGCTGAATTGAAGACGACGAAGCTTGCTAGTGTCCCCACATCTGCTGTGTCTAATGCTGTTCAGCCAGGTTTGATGAAACAACTGCGAGCAAACCTTACTTTACAATTTCGAGGCGACAAGGCAGTCTGCTTGGCAACTCAGTAATGTCGTGCACAATCATACACATCAATGATTGAGATAAGTGTGAGTAGATTACTGTTGCCGCAGCTTTATATCTGCCTTTCGAAACCTCATGGCATATTAGGAGCAAAAATAAGGAAAGGATTGTTTAGTGGTAAAAATGTTATAATCTGAAATAGCTGGAAAAATAGGAAAGAATAATTTTTAACATTTCATTCACAACGGTTTCTTACTCGTTGTAGAGGTGAATTCATTGCTTTTGTTCGACTCTTGGCCTGGACACAATCATTGTCCTTCAGGTGGACAACGAAAAGACTGTTGGTACAATTCAGATTCTACCTGCAACAACCAATATGACTCCAGATGAAGTAATTTTTCGACTATGAAAAATACTTTTACGGAAATTGTCGGACAATATAATTTCCGATAGCTCCGTATTATTTGAGGTTTATCAGGGAAACATTATTCTTCCATTTCAGTCATTTGTGGATTATCACTCTGCATAGGCGCATTTACGAATTGTTTTAGGTACTCCCCTTACGCAGCACGATAAGCCGAGCAACGACGAGTACCATTTCTTGCTCTACTGCTGTTCTGTCTAAGACTAGTAATTACTGTGACGTGCCTGAATTAATCAATTTTTCTTTCGTCAGGTACTCCCGGTGTAAGGAAAGTGTTTGTTTCTCAAATGACTCTTCGCTTTAATGTGAAGACTGTGGATTATAAGAACCTTCAACATCGCAGCGCGTCAGCAGTCGTTGGTTAATACATTAAAAAACTAAAACTTAATCGAGGCGGGGTTTTGGTTTTTTAATACTGTGGATAATAAAAAGGAACGGATTCATTGTCACTAAAATTTACATTATTCGAAAAATTATCATAAGAACTATGATATAGGAATTGTTATAAAATTATGTATGTGTAAGAAATATTTCATTTCAGTAAATTAAAGTCACGATTGATGGATGCCATCTGTAATGTAACATCAAACAGTGCCTTGATTTACTTTCCTCTGCTAGCCACCTCTGTATGAATTACGCATGTAACAATTCAGCTGTCGATATGAACTATCTCTTCTTGAAGAACTGAATGAAATGTGACTTATTTGTGTAGTTTAGGTGCTTCAGATTCTCGAATGTCACTCTAGATGTTTGCACTACGCGGCGCTACGCTTTCCTGTCACGGCCTATCACGCTCTAGGCAGGAAGGGCTGTGCGCAGTCATAAGCGGTTTTTCGTGCAACACAAACGAGTAAATTGAACAATTTAAAAAAATACTTGCAGTGTGTCTTAGCAGCTAAGACTTTGATAGTGCATACCTTTCGTTGTATTCTTCGTCCATAAAAAATTTTAGGGTGGGTGCCGACATACCGTATTGAACCATTTCCTTGTGAGATGGAGAGGTTAGAGCAAGAGAAGAATTTGTGGAGGTTTGCATCTAACCAGAAGACCGACGACTCAAAATAAAAATGATACTAATAGCTATCATAAACAGTATAAAACTATGTTAAAAGCTATACCGTTCATCAGCTGCAACACTCAAAAACAAATAATTATTTTTGACAGAAACTCAACAGCTGCATCACTAAAATTCCTGCAAATGGCGGAATGATGTCTGTCCTTTATTCAACCAGTACATGCGTTCGATGTCTAGCTTAAAACCCGAGAAACATCAAGTGGCGCTTGCCAACCACCGTTCCGAATTAACAGTCGCTACCCTTATTTTTTTAAAAAAAATAACAAAACGCTCACTTTGTGCCTAAGCAAAAATACCTTATTTGTGTAAATAGATACAGTTGCCGTGGAAATCGTGTCCTACGTTCGATGCACCACCGATTAGTGGTACTCACCTGCGATATTTTCCCGTGTTAGGATCGTCAGTATCGCCGTTTCAGAGATCTTCAGAATCTCTGTATCTTGGTAGGTGCGGTGAGTGAGACTTCTGTGATGGTATCCCACAGCCAGGAGATGAAGTCATATTATGGATGCTCGCTGAATGTTTCCCAGCAGTGAGTTATTTGCTGCACTGTATTCTTCTGTGAGATGTCAGAATCCGCAATACCTGTCACCACCCTGTCAACAAACCGTTATTTCCAATTGAATTCGCCTAACTAGACGTAGACATACAAACTCGCTGTACGCCCTGCAGGTATAGACAAGCGGAAAATCTACTGATTGCTTGGAGAAACAGCAATGGGCGAGAGGAAATGCACTGATATATGCATTTATCTCATTCTGCGCTCTACTGTCACACAGTAGGTCAAAATTAGATATCACGACATGTTTCTCACGTGACACTCAGAATTATTCCATTCACACCACTCACTGTTGTGGCTTGAACATTCTCATGGCAACAAAATGTTTTCTTTCACCCAAATACTTGTGGATGAACTAACACACGAATAGAAAGTAACCAGTGCTTCAGCCACCTGTATATTTGGATGTGATTTGGAGGCATGGGATCAGCACTCGAAGAGGGGAGCAATTTTAGAACACTCTATTGAACTATCTACTTGAAAAATGTTTTCCTTAATTTTATGGTAAATAAATGAACTCTGAATCACTATGAGTTTAGTTATACAGAACTTTTACGGATAATCAAAGAGGAATTGGATTTCCACATGCAGACAAAACAGAAAAAATGCTACATTAAGCAGCTAGAACGTGGGCGCACAGACTGAACATGGTCAACAATAAAGCATCAGTCAGACCAGGGCAGAGAAGTGTCCCACTTACAATGTCTAGTGCTTTCGACACCACCCATGTGGATACATTGTGTGCTGCGCTCAAAATATGCCTCATAGATATCACGATCAAATTCAGAGCTGCAAGATGCTGGTTAAGGATAAGGAGACTAGTTAAGGTGCACACAGTAACTGGTGTACCTATTGGGACGACATGTCACCATAAAAGTTGACGTTCGGATACATGGCAAGATGAGTGGGATGTAAGTGATAAGGGATGTAGACTGCACGACTTCCTTCCTGACATACTGGAGCGGCTGAGAATGAAACACAGCGATCCCAGCCGCAGCATGGGACACTTCTTAACTTGACACGTACCTTATCAAACGCACTTAATCCGCGTGAGTCTCACATAGACTCCTCCATGCACATGCGGAAGAAGGTTCCCCAAAACACACTGTCTTCTTGTGTGGGAAATGCACGAACAACAGACTTGCTCTCAGACTACACAGAAACACACATACCTATACACACAGCAATAAGAGACGAAGAACAATGGGCACAACTAAATGCATTGACAAACAAAAACAACATATGAAGAGTACTTGTGGGCACGACGTAACAGACATTCCTATACGAACGCAACAACAATCTGCAGAAGGTGGATAGCGACACGCGCAGTGACAGCGAAAACAATTAACACTGAAGACGAACAAGAGGAGGAGGAAGACAAGATGTAACAGTAAATAAGTGTAAGGTGCTGGCGATCTATCCAAATAGCACCAAATTTTGTACACGTATGAGCGCGTCATGTTAATGTATAGGATTAGGAACACTATTTCTCTACTAATAACCAAACTTTTATTTTGTTGTGACTGGCGGTCAACAGCTCGAAGTAACCATTGAGAGGTATTCACTTCCAGTCACAGGCGGTGATGGCACTAACAAGTCTTTCCTCTATCCTATTATCTTTTTACATTCTTCTCAAAACAACAAAATCTTGAATGAGATTTTCACTCTGCAGCGGGGTTGTTTCATAACAAAATCTTATTTATATTTCAGTCTCAAACTATCGTTATTTTACAAAAAGTATTATTCGTTGGCAACTGTTGCATATAAAACGAAACAAAAAAACTACAATACAGATCACAAACGAAAGCTGTAAGATCTACGAACTGTTTAAAATCATCAGGTAACAGGGATTTCAATTTGCAATAAATAGATAAATAATACATGGAGATTCAGGAAACTGGCCATAAAAGAAAAATTCCAAAATGTGGATCGCGAGTCTCATAAAAATAAACAATTGATGAAGAAGGAATAGCAAACATTACAGAAAATTTCCTAATTTGCGACTTTAAACCAAGAATCACACTTCAAACAAATCAGTAGGTTAACTGTTGTGAATGATAAGGAAAGAAAAGAAATCACCTTAAATACATAGCACAAGCGAAACAGCTATTTTCACGAAACTTGTATCGAATAAGAAACAGTGGCAGAAAATAACAGAAATCATGGTACTTGTACTTCTGATCCTCATGTAAAATTAATTATGAGAGAAATCTGTACCAAGCGAAGACTAGTTAAAATTATTTAACTACTGGTGTAAATGAGCTAGCTAGATGCACGCTAGACGCAGGATAGCTGACTCGATCTATGAGTAGCAAATTAGTATCTGGCGGTCACATGTGTTGACTAAAAAACCCGTATGAAAGAACACACAAGTAAAGCTACTCGTACTATTAAAGAAGTGCCTGAGCCAGTAGAACAGTGGACCCCACAAGCAGAAAGGAAGTGAAACAGGGAGAAGAGACGTCAGAATATGTCAGTAAATATCCAGAGAAAAGCTTTTATTTTATTTTTCAGTATTTTTTACAGAAATTGCTTTCCTCATTTAACAATTGCTGCGGCTACGTTTTTTTTTTTTAATTAGTGAAAATTCCAAATTCTTCAAGTGTATCCGGATTGCTACCTTTAGACAATGATAGACGCGTACATGTTGGTCCAAGCGTCCTGCTTCATGACAATATTTTTCAAATTAGAAAGAAAAACACGTACACATTACATCCATATAGATTTACATAGATCCAATGCACTTGCCAACAGGGCAATGTTAGTACTGGATACATCGCCATGTTGGGGAGTTTTTACATGTGATGGAAAGGTCCCTCTTATACGTTTGCCAATGGCTGCCATCGCCAAACAGTACAGAGATCTATTGATCAGTGAGATGTGTCCGTTTTGTCGCCTACAACGTCCTGCTGCTGACTTGTTCTTTCAACAAGACACTGCTCTAATTATGTGTCTGAATAGGTTGAACAACACCTCACGGACATTAGGATGTTTCTTTGGTATGCATGTCATCTGATTTTAGCTCTATTCAGCACTTCCGTGACACCGTTTGTTGATTTAAAAAAAGGTATTGGACGTTATAAAATTATTGAAGATGCTTGAAAAAACAGGCACAAGCTACAGGAATACGAGGATTAAGGAAGGGGTGCAATTTCACTCCCCTGTCGTTCAACGTGTACATCGAAGGAGCACTTACGCAAATAAAACACATGTTTATGGCTTAAAATTCAGGTTGCAAGGATGTCAGTGACGGGATCTCCTGATGAAATTTCTATACACATTTAAAATGAGAAGGAAGTACAGGGCGTGATGAACGGAATGAATAGTGCAATGAATACAGACGACGGACAGAATAAATGAAGGAATGACGAATGTAATTAGAAGAAACAGAATTGAGATCAGTGTAAACTTAAAATCAAAACTGAGGGTAATGAAGTATATGAAGTGATGGTGTTTCGCTACTTAAGAATTTTACTAACTCGTGACAGACAAAGCACGGAGGACGGAAGAAGCAGACCAACCAGACAACAGAGCAACCTTCGCTTAAGAAGCAATTTCTGTTGGTATAAAAAATCATGAAGGACTCATTTACTAAATTCGTACTACATTACTGACTGACAGATACCTTGACGATCAACTACGTTGTGTTATTTATCTGCGATGTAGGTTTTATAGATGTATAATCCTTATTACAACGTCGGATCTCCATTCAGCTGTGCCCTGCATTGCCTGTCTTACATCTTTTGCTCAGAAGATATTTTCTTTCTACAATCGTATGACTTAATAGCTAATGGTCTTAGCTTTTTAACATTGCAGCTCCATACTTCCATATATTACGCAAGGGTCGTCCATTTATTGTTAAGCACTACTTACTTCTGGTATGGAATAGTGCAGTCCGTATTCTCCTCGGACAACGCTTTTGCTAATACACTTACTTGAATATTTATACCATAGAGTCGTAAAGCACTTCTAAAACTGTAGTAAGACAGATGTTCCCATTAATCTTCCACCGTAACCAACAAAATTCCTCTTAGTATCTGATAGCTCGGCGTAGGGTTATGTAAAGTATCAGCACTATCTTTTTGATTACATGCCGTTTTGTCTATCTGTTGTTAACTTCGCAAGAATAGATCCAAATTTGCTGGCGTAGACATAGTCTGAAATGTTAAGTATAGAACATTCGAATATCGTATATTAGTTTTGAAGTCTCACAAATCACATAGAAAATCTCAGCCCCATCAGGTAATTTTATTTACCGGAATTTTTTTTTGGTGTTGGTGCATTCTACGCAACCGAATGAACAATTTTTGCAGTTTCCAGTATTGATTTCTTACTGATTCACAATTAAAAATTTTTTATCTACGTAAGTAGGATGAAATTTGATTTTTACATCCGAAAAGGTGACAACAGAAGGAAACTACATTTTGAAGCGGGAAAGTTAAGGCCAATGAGACAAATATAATCCTCCTCTAGTAGACAGTTTTCATGTGTCAAAATAATTTATGGATAAATGAGTGTTTGCCCACCTACCATACTCGCGAAACAGGAACTGAACGCACTACAGACTTTTTTTAGTGTTTTAAGACAGAAACATTCAAAACATTACATACTCAGTTTTTCTGGATGCGAAAGATTTTAATCTCACGAAATTTCCAGCTGTTATTTCAAAATGAATAAAACGAAATAAAAAGATTAATGAGTATAAGTAATCCTGAATCTTGTATGATATGTCCGAATTAGTTAATGTTCCGTACTTTAGTGAGAAATGTTCCGCTAACACACGGTACAGATTACCCGGCAGCCACTTTTTATTTGCCTCTGCATTGTTTTTCTGCACTGCACGTAATGTAAATTTTCTTTATCTCCACGCAGCTGTTCGAAAAACACAGCAATAAAGTTAAAATGTGATAAGACTTTACCTGCGGTGTCGTGCAGCTGGAACGTATCTGCACGTGTTGCATTCTAAATGAAATACTCAAGCATATTTTCCGTGCTTTGCTGTCTTTGCTAAATATAGCCAAGAGTTTCACCTGGCATAATCCTGTTGTATGCTGAATGTTATTCAGAGAATGCAGTTCGTAATATTCAGATTTTAAATGTCCTCCGTTTTCAAGTGCTCCGAATAAAGACGTCAGAAGAAAACTTATAGAGAGAAATTTTCTGGTTACTGCCTTTCCTTTACTTTCTTCTCGTTTCCAAAATCCAACCAATCCTCCGCCTAAACATGTGGTATCATCAGAGCCTTTAATTCTCCGAAGCTTTTTCCGTGCGTAGTTTTAGAGCTCTTTGTTAATTTCAGACGTCAATCTACATTTCAAATGTGTCGAACGACGTATCTCTGAATTTCTCAATCTCTGTGTGGGTGCAACAGTTTGAACGCATAATTTTATTAAACGTTTATTTTACTGGCTTTACGTGGTTAACATCAGTAGTTTCTTCTACTGACGTATTATTGCGTATGCTTTCCTGTGTTAGGATAGCTTTTTTTCATGACTTCCATCTAGTATAACCACATTTCATAACAGATAAAATTCTGCCATATTGTGGTATTACTGTCACAATATGACAGTACTGTCACATGTTACTATGCGATATTATTTCATTTTTCTGCGGCTATTCCGTAGTTACCTAGGGAATATACTGTAACAACGGGTCTAAGATGTGTTCCTTGGAACTTCAGTTACTCAAATTAAACTCGAAAAAGCAGTACAGAGTGACATTTATTCAGTTATTAATATTATATTTATCTAGTATGTTACCATACTCATCATAACAAAATCTTCATAGAAAAGATGATGGAGTCAAGTTTCAGAGAAGAAATAGCTTATGAGCAATAAGCCGGTACAGGAAGACAAAGGACAGTTACACTTGAATTCTAAAGCAACACCTATTTCCAGACGTGTAAGTTATCCCACATTTCATAGCGGTAACGACCTAGTTATACCATCGGGACATATATGGCTTCAAAACGTGTGCAGCTCAGTCGTTCTATATCTACTCATCTCTATATTATAGATTTCTACATAGGACCCCTTGTACTCTTATTTGAAATTTTTACCAAATACTAGTAATAGTGTAACTAAAATCTGAAAGCAGTGATAGCGTTACTAAAATCCACAACTACATTCTAATTCATTCACTAATAAATTTAAAGGCGCATTAATATAGGACATAAGAATAATCAAGGTACAACACAAACATTTATGCAACGTGCGACGGCCGCTGTGGACGAGCGGTTCTAGGCGTGTCAGTCCGGAACCGCACTGCTGCTACGGTCGCAGGTTCGAATTCTGCCTCGGGCATTGATGTGTGTGATGTCCTTAGGTTAGTTAAGTTTACGTAGTTCTAAGTCTAGGGAACTGATGACCTCAGATGTTAAGTCCCATAGTGCTTAGAGCTATTTGAATTTTGAACGCAACGTGCACACATGGGCGAAATTTCTCAAGCAGTTGCATCTTCTGTCACCAGTGTGGTAGAGTGGCCATTCATCTAACTGCCGTTACTTGTTCGGGCCCTTCTGTTTACTGTCCTCACAGATAACAGGTAGTTACCATGATTCACTTCCGTCTGAAACAGAGACTACAATACGGCTCCTGCTGCTCAGCAAGATACAGAAAAGATCGCGTGGCTCCTGACGACACAGTTAGCTCTCCACTGTTAGATGAAAATGACTTGTTACCAAAGATGCACTATAACTCTGGCCCCACGTCATCGTACCGTGAACTGCTTACTCGCACCACAGCACAGTGTAATGGATCTGGGAGATGTTATTTTTTTTACCGTATTTGTCGGTACTGAATTGAAAATGTTTTCTTATATTTTTGTCAGAATTTATTATAATTTGTCTTATTATATGTTAATTTACTTCTGTTTTTGAGAGTAAAAGCATATTGATTACTATTAGAAAATGTATCGAAGAATAGCAAAGAAACTGATTGTGTAAAATATCTTTGACGTTGGAGTAGTCTTTGACTATAGTCAGTCCGAGTCGGAAGCTAACTCTTGGTGTGTGTGTAGACGGAAGAACAATGTGAAGGTCGCAGTCATAAATAATTTTGAATTATGTTACTATTATTTTTGTATTATCTGAAAAGAAGAAACTACATTTGAAGAAACTGTATTTGAAACACCAAAATGAGAGAAACACGCTGAACCACGTCATTTTCTGCAGCCGACAACGATGCATTGTGGAATCATATTTAGACAACTGAAGCCGAGACTTATATTTGCTTGCAAACGTCTAATGGAAAAGGTACTGTCACGAAATATGGCAAATTTAACTTTATAAAAAAAATAGTGACCATATTTTCAACTTGTGTAATAGCCGGGATGCCATATTTCAACAGGCAGTAACCCGATAATGAAATAACCACCAGCAACGTCTGATTCGTTATGCCAATTCTATATTGCTTAGAGGGACACAAGGCAAAGACCAGCTATACCGCCCATGAGTTTGCAGCGAAACAGAGCGAATACGAGCAATGAATCATGTCATTTCAGAGCAGCAAATTCCCTTGCATATGGAATTACTCAGAAGGCCTACCACGTAATAATCCCTGAACTCGACTCATCCGAAGTACTGAACAAGAAGTTGCTCCAGTCTACCACGTTCCATGAAGAGAGACATTCCTCCATGTCCATGCTGTACGAGTCTCGTTCCTCTCTAAAAGCAGTGACTCGACGTCTTCACAGACTTCACCACAGTGATCACTGCAAGTTTGAACGTCAGTCACAGGACACCCACTGCTGCAGCCCAACTTATTACACACACTTTGCGTTGCGTACTGCCCCATATACAGTCCACACGCGCTTCTTGTCGCTCCGCGGTCCCCCATGTAAAACCGTCATCACTGCCGTCGCCACCCGCCCAACGACGCTCGACAGGTAGACGATCGACTACCACAAACCTATAATTAGGCAAAGAGGTGACTACCGGCACAGAAGGCACGGTGGGTGGTGTACCGCTGGAAGCGTCTCTAAAGCCTCCATTGTTGTCAGAAAAACAGACGCTGTATTTCGTTAGTTCAAGTGGGCCCACGTTGGGGGAAATGGGCAATTTGTAGAATCTGGGCAGCGTCGTGGACCGCGGTTATTGAAAGCCGGCCTGGCATCTGCACCCTCACAGCGCAATGCCTTTCCTTTCTTATGGAAATGATTATTTACCGACATCGTCCAGTTGTAACCTTCGCCTTCCTAATCGGCCCACTGGATTACGGTATAACTGACCGTGATCGCATATGCCTAATGATCTTTTTACAGCGAGTAAGGCCATCGTTACCGGAGAAAAATAACGCCGGTTAGTTGAAGGAAAGCGCACAACAGACTCTTCTGAAGGAAGAACCTATTCGAAACTTAAGGTAAATACTGATGATAATTTTGAAATGGGTGGAATCCGGTGCACTCGCTCACGAATCACACAGGGGCGACAAAGGGCGCCACGTAATATCTACAACAAAAATCACTGATAACACAAAGAAAACACCGATTAGCTAAAAAAGTGATAATTAAACCGTCGACAGATCAGTAAGGCAATGAATTTGCAGAATCTTGAGAATGGTAATGGCAGATAAATATAAGCAAATAATCAATGGTGAAGCAACAGAAGACTGCTACGGTCGCAGGTTCGAATCCTGCCTCGGGCATGGATGTGTGTGATGTCCTTAGGTTAGTTAGGTTTAAGTAGTTCTAAGTTCTAGGGGACTGATGACCACTGCAGTTGAGTCCCATAGTGCTCAGAGCCATAGCCAAGCAACAGAATATTGTCACGCTTTTCCATAGTACAGCCGTTCACGAGAAAATAAATGATTCAGGAAGCACTGAATTTGCAGTTACTTATTTTGAAATAACAAATTTTGATATTAAAATTAAATGACTGACTGGCTTAACTTAAACTCTACTATGTAAAAAAAAAAAAAAAAAATACTGTCAGTAACCTCAGTGTACCGTGTAAGTAGGCTGTTTATGTTTTCTTATTGGCAACGTCACATAGCGCTCTGTGTGAGAATCACTGGCTGTGCTGTGTGCAGTCTGTGGCTGGTTTGCATTGTTGTCTGCCATTGTAGTGTTGGGCAGCGGCAGCTGGATGTGAACAGCGCGTAGCGTTGCGCAGTTGGAGGTGTGCCGCCAGCAGTGGTGGAAGTGGGGAGAGAGATGGCGGAGTTTTGTAATTTGTCATGAACTGCTACATATATTATGACTATCAAGGTAAATACATTGTTTGTTCTCTATTAATATCTTTCATTTGCTAACTATCCCTATCAGTAGTTAGTGCCTTCCGTAGTTTGAATCTTTTATTTAGCTGGCAGTAGTGGCGCTCGCTGTACTGCAGTAGTTCCAGTAACGATGATTTTTGTGAGGTAAGTGATTTGTGAAAGGTATAGGTTAATGTTACTCAAGGCCATTCTTTTGCAGGGATTTTTGAAAGTCAGATTGCGTTGCGCTGAAAACATTGTGTGTCAGATAAAGAACAGTCATGTATAATTTTTCTAAGGGGACGTTTCAACCGTAATGCAAAATTTATAAAAATGGCAAGCAATTTACTTTTGATTATTGACAGATTGAACTGAATATACTGCAAGAAAATGAAGAATTGATATTACTTTTAAAATAATAGCAATAAAACACATTCCAAGCGGGCAGAAGTCAGTCGCTAAGCTAAATACAGAATAACTGAAATTGGGCACTCTTAATTTGTGCTGTATCTTTAGTTATTAGTTTTGCCAGTGAAATTTTACTTTACTTTACTTTACATGCAATACAAGAATGAACAGTTACTTTGGCAGAAAATTTAGACACACAAACTGGCAGTAAATAGTGGTAATAATGTCTGAGGACAAAAGACAACACAGGTGCCACACAAGTATCAACTATTGCAAGTTATTATTCAAATTATTCATAATTTGTGAAAGAAATGTTGCTGGGCAATGCCAACGTGCGTTTATAACTTTTCACGTAACAGTCTTGTAGCTGTGCGGACGACGAAGAACGTAGCCGACGACATTGCTGAGCTGCCGTTCCTGCCGCTGCTGTTCGCTGAGAACCCCGAGTCGTCTCCAGAGCCACGGATAATGACGGGACAGGCAGTAGTTGGAATTGCAGTCTCCTCTGCTTGTCCACTCCTATCGTGCTCTCAATACTCGCGGGTTAACAAAACAGGAGCGTCTGAACTGGCGCGCGCTTTGCTGCACCCTGCGTCGACGGGAGCGCCCAACAAAACACTTTCGTGACTCAAGCTGCTCTCCTCTCTCTCTCTCTGCTCGCAACGAGACAGAAAATCTCCATTAGCAAAGATGAACGACGGCACAGCTACTACCATATTGTCGTTGCTGTCGATAGATTTCAATAAAGTTCCTTTGACTGTTACCCAGCAATTTACAATATTTTCAATACAATTACAATCAATTATATACAATCAAAAATAAATACACTAGTACATTGATTACGTATTAAATATAGTATCTGTAACACAGCTTCAGAATCTAAAGTACAGTGCAAGTTATCAACGGATATTAAACGGTGGAAATTTTGGATGGTGCAAAGGTATTTTATCTTCATTTTCTATGTTACAGCGTCTTCTATACAAGTTCCGTTATTCCATATGCTGTTACATGGTTCATCCGTGATTTACAAACCCAGATCTCCAGATTATTTGACCACCTCGTCAGTACTAATCTCAAGTTCGGATGCTTTGTTATTTTTCAATTTACCTACAACTCTTCCGTTTTCTTCGTTTAACATGTTAGGTCCCTTCCCTACTGGAGTGTTTGCCGGTTCGAAGTATTTTGTTAGTTTCCTTATTTCAGTGAACATGGACCTGGTCTCGCTGCAATCCCGGAATTTCTCAATTCTCTCGCACGATTCATCGCTGTAATTATTCCCGTCTCTTCGGAAACTTCTCTGTGTTAACGCTGATAACTTGTGGTACTGCGGAGTCCTCTGTAATCCTTTCATGTTCAGAATTGTTCTGTCCTCATCGTTTTCTGTGGTTTCGTTGGTATGTTAGTTATATTTATTCTTCACTTTTCTGATGTTCTTCATTACTTCCTCAACTGTTTTACTAATGTCTCCACCAGAACGTTCCATTTCTCTGTAAATGTCATAATATCCCACTGAGAGGGCGGTAGTTATTCTTGGAATTTTTTTTCAAAAGCGTGGCGAGAATACCACATTTCAGGCATCACCTCTCACCACAGATAGTGCAGTGGCAGACGACCTTCACTTAAAGACCGAGAGCAGCGGCGTTTGCTTAGAGCTTTCAGTGCTAACAGACAAGCAACACCGTGTGAAATAGCCTTAGAAACCAAAGTGGTACGTACGACGTACTGTAACATTTTTGACGCTAAATGTAACTGGGTTTTCCCTTTTGATGCTAGTAAATTGTCAGGACGAGCATTACTGCAAAGGGCATTTGATTCTAAAGCATTATGTCAGGGTGAAAATACTAAATAAATTAATTTTTCTCTCTTAACAACATATGGCCAGGGTGGGTTCTTCCTTTTCTCGGGTATGAGGTAGAATGAAACAGCATATTTACATAAGATAACTTTTATTGAAAGTTTCGTACAACCGTTTCTTTACTCGACCGTTCTGGTGGGGAGAACGGCAGCTGTGTCGTTTGCGAAGCCTTCTGCTGCGGCAGCGGCGGCATCTGATTACGCCTGGCGGTGTGTATCTCGTGTCGCCGTCTCGCCCAGCTGACTGGAGACGCGCAGCGTGAGGTGGCCCGTTTAATTATTGAGAACGAAATCGTGAATCGCATGGTGATACCTTGGATGTGGCGTCCCTGTGTTTCTCTTCTCTAAGCGGCCGCGTGTGTTGTGCGTCGGCCCGCGGAGCGGCGCGGCGGTGGAAGGCCAGTGTCCCGGACTCGAACAACGGACTCCCGCTTGCCAGTCTTCGGCTGTCAGATCTTCATGCCAGCTCACAGGTGACAGCTGATGTGAGGCCGTCTCCTTCCCGTCCTCACGGGTCACCCGGATACGTAAAAATCGGACTTCAAACACATTTTAACTTCTGTCTTCTGGTTCCGAGGCTGCTGCTTGCTATTCTATTACAACGGCGGACTTGGTGCGTCTGTGTATGATGTAGTCTCTTCTTGCTTGACGGTCTTCAGCACCGAAACTGACTGAAAACTACTGCTACTCTTGTCGGGCCCACTGCGTCTCACGTATTTATTCACTTCAGTTCAATGGAGGTGAACGACTTCACGGTCATTGCCTCTTCCGTCACGTTAAAAATCTTCTCGAAGAATCTTCTTAACGTCGGTCATTGGCTCTTGGAATGTAGGCGAGGGCCTTTGATCACATGTGACAATTGAAAAACACGTGAGCCGGTCGGACGATGCCCTGACGGCTGAATCGACAGTTTCCGCTTCTCTCTTGAACGTGCTGACTTCAAGCGCCGGCCGTTGCCACTGCTGCTTTGTCCGCTGTTTCTCAGTGTGTAAGTCTTCTAAACTAAACTAAGTTTTTTATTTATTTTCTAATTTCTACTTCACTTCACATCTACATATCTTAAGTACCACTCAACAGTACCTATCCGTTGGGACAATGTGGCGAAATTTGCCATTAATGGACAATGGCAGTAGATGACAGACGCGAGTGCTTTGTTGACAGCACGGCGTCCCCTGCAGCGCCTCTGCTGGACTCGTGACGGTTTGTGTCCACCGTAGATGACTAGGAAACTGTGGCCTGGTCAGATGAGTACAGATTTCAGTTGGTAAGAGATGATGGTAGGGATCGAGTGTCGCGCATACCCCACGAAGCCATGGACCCAAGTTGTCAACAAGGCATTTTCCAGTCTGGCGGTGGCTTCATAATGGTATGGGCTGTATTTACATCGAATAAAGTGGGTCCTCTGGTCCATCTGAAACTCCCATTGACTGAAAATGGTTATATTGGGCTACTTGGAGACCATTTGCAGCCACTAATGGACTTCATGTTAACATGACAATGCGCCATGGCACCGGGCCACAAATACGATTTTTTGGAAGAACTATCTGGGCCATTCGAGTGAATGATTTGGCGACGCAGATCACCCAACATGAATATTACCGAACACTGAATTGACATAATCAGTTGGTCAATTCGTGGCCAAAAACCTGCACTGCCGACACTTTCGCAATCACGAACACCTATAGAGCCAGCATGGCTCAATATTTCTGCATAAGAGTTCCAATAACTTGTTGAGTCCATGCCACGTCGAGTTCCTGTACTATGTCAGGCAAAAGGAGGTCCGACAGGAGATTATGAGGTACCCTATGACTTGAGCAACTGAAGTGTATAATGAGCCCTTATGCATCGCCCTTAAGAGTTTGTTATGTCTTCGTTGCTTCAAACATCTTTTGCATTTTTTATGTTCCTATTGGCTTTTTTATTATTTTTTACGGCACTAGTTAATGCCTGTATTAGATCTATTACGTAGGCAGAACCCACAAAACAGATCCCATAACTGGATGGAAAGAGAAAACAAAGCTTCGCAGATGCAAGAGTAGGTTAGTGTGCGTACGCAAAGGACAGCAGCGGGATCAATTGCTCATTTCGCGAGCGTCCGCTGCAAAGGCCCCCGTTGTCCCGCCGGCCCGACCACAGAGCGACCGCACCTGGACACGGTAGCCGGTGCGCGCAGGCCGAATTAAAAACATTTACGACCGCCGGTGGTCGGTGGATGGCCACTGCAGCCCGGAGACCTGCACGTAACGCCACCGTGGCGCGCGCGTCAAAAACCCAATTAGAGGCTCGGTGCGTCGGCGCCGGAAAAAAAGAGGAGCCGGCGCTCCCAAACAAAGGAGAGGCGGTTCGCGAGCAGAGCTCAGCTCAGCGGCGGCGCGCCGTTACGTACCGCGGAGTTAGTTTTATTTTTTAATGAGCGCGCCTCAGGTGCGGTGACAGCCGGCGTGAAATCAACATTTATTGCGAGCGCCGCTGACGCGCTGCGAGCCAATTACACGCGACGCGACGCGCTCTCTGCGCCCACGTATAATTACGTCATTCGGTTGGTACGGTGAAAAGTAATCTTCCTTTTTCGTTTTGGCGGCCGTCTGTTGGAAAGCGATAATCGCGGAGTTGGATTTGTTCGAGCCGCTCCGGAATATTGGTAGGGGGTGGGGGGTCGTTCAGGGCAGATTGTACTCCAGAAGCCCTAAAGTGTAGTTCCACAGAACACAATTCTCATTTCTTTACTTCCCTTTGGCTTTACAACTCTATCAATGTTTAAAATGATTTGGTAGTTGACACCCAGAACTTCCGAAATATTCCATGTAGAATGAAATCGTAATAGAAGTAAACGATAATTCCTTTCGCAAAGTTGTATTATGTCTTTTACTGTACTGCCGGTTTCAGTTACAAACCACCATCCGCTACGAAACTCGAACAAATTTGTAAATGATGAATAAGAAAATTGGCGACCTTACAATTATACATTTGTAACATTTTAAAAATATTTATATAGCTAATAAGTCTTACTTCCTATGTACCGCATTTTTAAAATGTGACTACGCCTATTGAGGTTGTTTTAGTTTTATTTCTAGACCATGTCCTCGTAGACATATTATAGTATCAGGTTTATCTTCTGAAGAAGGCTCAATTACTTGGGCTGAAATCTAGGTAAAGGTTGGTTTCATTACCGCAATCGAGGCTGATAGTTTCTTATGTATGAAAGACAATGGTTCTTCTTTTGTAAGTATAGGTGCAGTCCAGTGAAAACGAGACAGACTGTATAACGAGCATGGCGCGGACGCTGGTAACGCCGGTAGGACTGTGTACAGAAGTGCCCTCTAATGGGAATCAGGAGAGAATAGCGTGAACTTTCACTGCTTGCCATTTGTCTGTTAGACCTGATCGATGTTAGACCACCCAGTCGGGTGTGTGTCAGACGTCCGTATCAGGCGAGGAAGGACGAACAACAAGCTGTAGCACTGCTTTTCAGTGCCGAAAGAGTTTCAGGAAGTGAAAATCGTGCCCAAATGTCTGCTGTGAATGGCAAACAGGTATGTAAAGCACGGGTTTATTTCCATTTAATAACATGGACGATAAATAGTTTGGACAAGAAGAGAATAGAAGCTTTCGAAATGTGGTGCTACAGAACAATGCTGAAGATTAGATGGGTAGATCACATAACTAATGAGGAAGTATTGAATAGGATTGGGGAGAAGAGAAGTTTGTGGCACAACCTGACCAGAAGAAGGGATCGGTTGGTAGAACATGTTCTGAGGCATCAAGGGATCACCAATTTAGTATTGGAGGGCAGCGTGGAGGGTAAAAATCGTAGAGGGAGACCAAGAGATGAATACACTAAGCAGATTCAGAAGGATGTAGGTTGCAGTAGGTACTGGGAGATGAAAAAGCTTGCACAGGATAGAGTAGCATGGAGAGCTGCATCAAACCAGTCTCAGGACTGAAGACCACAACAACAACAACAACAACAGTTTCACGTAGGTAGTATGTCATTGAAAGATGGTAGTCAAACAGGAAAGTCTCCTCGTGTCATTACCCTCAGTGTCACTGCTGCGATGGATGCTACTGTCAGAAATAACCGACGGTGGACGGTGGAAGACATTCGGCTCATGTTGGACTTCAGTCACGGTACCGCTCACGTCATCGTGAAAGAACATCGCAAGTTCCGGAAAATCTGTGCGTAGTGGGCTCCACGGAAGAGCAGAAGGTGAATAATGTGTCATCACTGCAGTGCCTGGAACCGTGTCACGATTAAGAGTATCGTTTCCCGTAATGCGCGTAAGATGAAACATGATGTCGTCAGTCTGAGCCAAGAATGGAATCATATGAATTCACCCCCACCGAGAAAAACCAAAGCCGTGCCCGTCAGATGCGGGAAAGTCATGACGAACTTTTTCTTTGGCTGAAGCGCCCCCTGCTGATTGACTTTCTGGAACACGGCGCCACGATAAAAGCACAGCAGTGTTTGGACACTTTAGGGAAACTAAACGGGTCGTCGTCATGTCCACACACCCAGAAATGTTGATGGGTGGCATCATTCCGTTGAACAAAAAAAATTACTTCCTCGTGTTGGCAAGGCTGCTTCGGCAACGCTGCAGAAGTTTCTCCGGGAAGCCCATACACATCCTCCATTCAGTCCCGATTTCTTACCATGCAATTTCCATATTTTCGGACCCCCGAAGAAACGCATTCGTGGCCGTCAATTTGCTTCGGACGAAGAGGTGCATGCCTGGGTATAATCATTGTTCCGTAGGCAACTGGAAACATTTCCCATGAAGGCACTGACCGATCCTTTGTCTCACAGTGCGATAAATGTTGATTTTCTTTCGTGGGGCTCTCAACGGCGTGGTTATCAGCGCCCCTAAAAATTCCCAAATTTTTCACCGTCCTTTTCCCCCAATTTCCTGAATCATGATGAAATGATGAGGATAACAAAAATATCCAGTTCCCGGCGGAGAAAATCCACAAATTCTGGACCCCGTGATCCAGGGGCAGCAACGCTAGCCACTAGACCAAGACCTGCAGCACACATAGGGCTAAATGTGTTTGCAGTTATGGCGACTACTTTTTAAATAATAAACACTCACTTTCTTCCATTTGTCTCGCTTTGATTCGACTGCCTTTTGTACTAAGAGGGTTGCCCAGAAAGCAATGCACCACATTCATTTGTTTTCTCAGCCGAAAACAATGGTACGAATGCGAAACGTTGCGTATGTGTTATCTGAAGTCTCCTGAGTCAGCTTTCCAAGTTTCCATCACTTCTGAAGGTAGCGTAGCTGCAGGACAGTTTCAAAATGGCGTCTGTTGAGGATGTACGTTACAAACAATGCGCCGTCATTAAATTTCTCACTGCAGAGAAAGAAACTGTGAGCAATATTCACAAACTCTTGTGCAAAGTCTATGGAGCCTGTGTTGTCGACAGAAGCACAGTTAGTCTCTGGACACGGTGGCTGAGGTCATCAGAAGACGGTTCGGTGGAGCTCCACGATTTGCAGCGGTCGGGCAGACCATCTACGGCTGTCACACCTGACAGCCCTGACCTAGCCGCTCGGACTTCCACCTGCTTGGGCCATTAAAGGATGCCATTCGTGGAACACATTTTGAGGACGATGAGGAGGCGATTCACACAGTGAAGCACTGGCTGTGCCACTAGTACAACGATTGGCACCGACAAGGATACACGCCCTTGTTTCGCGCTGGAGGAAGAACATAGAACGGGATGGAGATCGCGTGGAAAAATGGGGTGTGTAGATAAAACATGTGTAATTCTCATTATATTCAATAAATAATTGTAGAAGAAAATACATGTGGGGAATTACTTTCTGGGCAACCCTCGTATAATAGTGTCTGTGGTACTGAATAATTTAACTATCTTTTACAATTGTAGCAGAAGCCGGCCGGAGTGGCCGAGCGGTTTACGGTCGCAGGATCGAATCCTGCCTCGGACAGGGATGTGTGTGATGTCCGTAGGTTAGTTAGTTTTAAGTAGTTCTAAGTTCTACGGGACTGATGACCTCAGAAGTTAAGTCCCATAGTGCTCAGAGCCATCTGAACCATCTGTAGCAGAAGTTTCAGTACTCCACTAACACAAACAAACACATTTTAAATTGCAATAGTCAATTTCATTTATCCTGTCTTACGTAACTACTTGTTTAACATACTGAAATATTTTTCTCGTTCAGCCCTCGAACATCCGTGTTTTCCTTCGTTACTCTTCCGATCTTGAAATACACAATTTGAGAAATTTGTCCCAATTCCAACCTCTTTGTTTGATCTTAGTAAACCTATTTTGGCGAGCCGGCCGAAGTGGCCGCGCGGTTCTGGCGCTGCAGTCTGGAACCGCGAGACCGCTACGGTCGCAGGTTCGAATCTTGCCTCGGGCATGGATGTGTGTGATGTCCTTAGGTTAGTTAGGTTTAACTAGTTCTAAGTTCTAGGGGACTAATGACCTCAGCAGTTGAGTCCCATGGTGCTCAGAGCCATTTGAACCAACCTATTTTGGCGAAGAAAGATTATTCTTTCAGTGCCTGTGTGATCTCTATGTCTTTCCTGCTTCAGGTTTTAACTTTTCAGTAATCATTTTTTGCTGGACGTAATTCAAGTTTCTGGTTGGCTTGAGTCTTAAATTACTCAGGAACCAAAATTTTATCTTAGCAGTGATATCCCATGAGAAGAACTTCTATGTCTTCAATGTCACAAGTAAGGTTAGTAGCGGTTGCATTTGCAACAGTACTCCTATAATGAACTTTCAGATCCTTCATTAGTTGTAAGTAAAGAAATTTAAAGAGCCTGGACGATGAATTAAAACTCTGTCTTACACATTACTATCTGACCTATAAATTTTTGTATTTCAAACAGTTTTGTTCCCACCTCGTTTTCGTCGATACCACCTATATAATCTGCCACTTTTTCCTACCACGTAAGATATTGTTTTCACTTATCCTTACACTGACAATGCCAAAGTTTTAGTTTTCCATGTGGCTTTCACCATAGAAAAGCAGGTCGATTTAGTCCCTGTTCGCTTTTCATTGCGTCTTCCATTCAACAGTTTTCCATTATGAAACGTATTGTTGGTGGTGGTGGTTAGTGTTTAACGTCCCGTCGACAACGAGGTCATTAGAGACGGAGCGCAAGCTCGGGTTAGGGAACGATTGGGAAGGAAATCGGCCGTGCCCTTTCAAAGGAACCATCTCGGCATTCGCCTGAAACGGTTTAGGGAAATCACGGAAAACCTAAATCAGGATGGCCGGAGACGGGATTGAACCGTCGTCCTCCCGAATGCGAGTCCAGTAAACGTATTGTTGATTCTCTCAGTGATTCTAATATATGTCTGCCAAATTCCTGTGGTGTTTTGCCGGAATTATGATGCGACATCAGCTGTATATTTTGGAACTAAATTGAATTAGCTGATTATTTATGAGTGCCTCATCAGAAATACTTCTTCTTGAGGTTATGTCTCTCATCGCTGCGAGAAAGTTATATAGTTCCTCTCTTTCTGTTCTATACTGACATTTTATCATTTACTGCTTCCATTAGATTCAGGTACTCACATTTATAAACCTCAAAATGAAATCACAAGTGCAATGAGAAAGAGCTTCATTATGTCAATTTTGTTCTCCTTTCTCTTTTTATTAGTTGTCTTTCATAAATTAATAGCAGAGAAGCGTTATATTGTATATGTTGTTGAAATGATATCGTCTAGAGAATCACAATTGTTTCTCCGCTAATGATGTTCTCAGGCAATAGACTAAAATTGTGCAAAAGGTGTATTAAGTTGTGAAAATATGTGACTTTAGTTCACAGAAAATTACTTTCCTGGTAGATACTGGTAGGAATTTTATCATTAAAAGCGTTTCTAAATTCAGTTCTCACAATCCTACCGGAAACGTAATTGTCTCGACCTCATAAAGCTGTCCACGACAAACGAGTGCCTCAGTGGAACTCCTTCACCCGGAAAGTAATCTGCCCGACTCTATAAAAGCACCGAAGTCACATAACTACTCTAACTGCGAGCACTGGATACTTCAAAATGAGTGCTGTTGCAGTTGGGAAAGAGAGCGTGTATTAAATGTATAACTGCTCCGAAACTAAATTGGAATAACGATCTGTAACATGAATATCTTGCAAAAGGGCGAAATGGTAGCTCAGCTTAACTGCAGAAGTAACGAGGCAATGGTTATTAAAAAAATGTTAGGTGTAACCGAAGAGAAATAGGGACATCTCTGTAATTAATGATATACGACTAAAGATAAAAGTATAATAAAAATGATGTTGGTTATTATGTCTATTCATATAAGAAACATGATGTAGGGCTACAACTTGTTTTAGAATAATAACTACTTAATTGTACTGCACAGGTTCGGCGTAGAAATGGTTCACATGTACTCCACTAAGCTGTGCAGAGTAAGGTCTCCGTAGGAGCAATACACGTAACACCAATATATTAACAGTTCGATGCTTTTGCAGTGGAAGTGATGCGTGGCTAGAGTCATTTCCCGGGAGATGAGTAAATGAGTTATTTGCTTACTCTGCGTGGAGGCTCCTTCATGTATCCCTAATAGGAAACACATATAGTAAAAAGTTCGAAGATTTTTTAACAGTTGTTTATTACCTACAAAGCGGGCTACAATCAGAGACATCAGACGAGTTACTGATTATTACATGATTCCAGATAATGCTAAGTTGTTGCTATGCAAGTTTATGTGTCGTGAATCGTAAGACGATCATCATAAATTTGACGACGATAACAAAGCAATGACACGTGCGTTAATACCAGAGAAAATTCAAAAGTGACAGTTCTTTGAGATAGAACTGCTATTAGTCGGATTTTTCCCTCTATGCCACAAAGTCAGTTCTGAAGTTTCTCCTACAAAAATATGTTGGAATACTGAAACTAAAAGATAAGAAGTACTTCCACCAGAGTGTGCTCACCATAGGACAATGATACTCCTGTAACCGTGAATTCAGGATACGAAATGCGACAGAACTGCAGATGAGAATAATTTCGGGCGCACCCATATCATTGAAAGAAGACGTTCCTTCATGTTATTTTCACTTCTATGCAAAGTTAAACAAAGACTTGTACGAAAAAAATGCCTTGAAAAAGCTCTGCAGACAGTAGAGATCCAGGATACAGTGATAAAATAGTTGGTAAAGCAGATTGTGTAACTCTATCACGTAATAATAAACGATAGGATGTATTCAGGCTTACAGATTGTACAGACAGCGTTTGAAAACCAACTAGGCGTTCGAGACAGTAATATCAAGCGAATATCAAAAGGTACATCTAGTGACTTTTTCTTCGTTTTACAGGATTTACTTTGGTGATAGCTCTCGAACAATACTGGTTGGTCGGTTGTTTGGGGAAGGAGACCAGACAGCGTGGTCATCGGCCTCATCGGATTAGGGAAGGATGGGGAAGGAAGTCGGCCGTGCCCTTTCAGTGGAACAATACTGCATTTGAACTGTAGAACAAAGGTCTTTTCTAGCACCCGCCTTGTGAATTTCATATCATTTTATGTACAATTGTGTTGATATCAATCGTATGTGTATCTTAAAAATATAAAAAGAAATATACAGACGTCTGGTCTACGAAAGGGAATGGAATGAGTGGAGTAACTTTACCTTTGCAACAACTGTCATTACACAAAGATAGCATTCTCTTATTTGCCTACTCTATCGCTTCCTGATGGAATTCATCCATCCAGCGATTAACATGCTGAATTAAATTGTACGTGGAAAGATAACGAGGTTAAGGATGGGGCTGATGGTCTACAGGAATCTACCCTCACCGGACCTATTCGCTGTCTCTTTTCCAGCGCTCTCCTGAAAACATGCCACTTTGCAGAGAAAGTGAAAGAGTTATTGAAATGCTAGAACTACGAATGAGGCGGCACTCTGAAACTGAATAGTGCTGACAAGTGATTTAATTTAGCTGTCAACAATTATCAGCGTGTTTAGGCGATCAGCCTGTTTAGGTAACGTAGCTATTGTGGTACCGCCTTTTGCAAGAATTCGTCTTCTGTTACACATACACTAAAGAGCCAAAGAAACTAGTAGACCTGCCTAATATCGTATAGAACCCCGCGAGCACGCAAGAGTGCCGCTATACGATGTGGCAAGGGCTCGACTAATGTCTTAAAGGGGGTAGGACGACAAGCGGGCCGACTTGGAGCAGGAGAGGCGCTACAGGACATTTCAATTTCCAGTGTCTATACTTTCGCAAATAAATTCATAAAACTTTGTCAGCGTCACCAGGAAGGATTCAGAATTCACACTCACAGCAGCGGAAGTTCTAAAACATAACGAAGTAATTTTTTTACCTGTGAAGTTTCATCATTTTTTTCAATTACTAATGGCAGAATTTGTTGCCATAGGTACACTTTTCTTCATAAATAAGAGAGATTCTTCGATGAATTTTACACAGCATACAAACCATACTTAAAGGTGTATGAAAATCTAGAATTTTCCAAATCTATTAAAAACTGTGATAAAAATTGAGGTAACTATAAAATTTATGTTTTTTCTAAACATGAAGTTTAAAATATAACAGTTCATTCGTTTTTTCATAAATTAAATAAATTCTAGAGTTTCATACACCTGTGAGTATGGTATGTATGCTGTGCAAAATTCTTCGAAGAATCTCTCTAACTTATGAAGAAAAGTGTACCTACAGCAACAAATGTAGCCATTAGTAAGTGAAAGATGATGAAATTTCGCACGTAAAAAAAATTATTTTGTTATGTTTTCGAACGTCCGCTGCAATGGGTGTCAATCCTGAATCCTTCCTGGTGATGCTGACAAAGTTTTATGACTTTTGTTTGTAAAAGTATAGACACTGGAAATTAAAATGTCCTGAGATGCCTCTCCTGCTCCAAGTCGGCCCGTTTGACGTCCTACACCCCTTAAGTAGTGCTGGAGGGAATTGACACCATAAATCCCAAAGAGTACGAGGGCTTCGAGATCTCTTCTGGAAAGCACGTCGCAAGGTATCCCAAATAAGCTCAATAATGTTCATGTATGTGGAATTTGGTGGCCAGCGGAAGCTTTTAAATGCAGAAGAGTGTCCCTGGAGCCACTGTGTAGCAATTCTGAAAGTGTGGGGTGTCGCATTGTCCTGCTGATATTGCCCAAGTCCGTCGGAAAGCACAATGGACATGAATGGATGCAGATGATCAGACGGGATGCATACGTACATGTCACCTGTCAGAGTCGTATCTAGAAGTATCAGGGGTCTCATATCACACCAACTGCACACATACCACACCGTTACAGAGCCTCCACCAGCTTGAACAGTCGCCAGCTGACATGTAAGGTCCATAGATTCATGAGGCTGCCTCTATATCCGTGCACGTCCATCCGATCGATACAACTTTAAACGTGATTCATCCGACCAGGCAACATGTTTCCAGTCATCAACAGTCCAATGACGGTGTCGACGAGTCCAGCCGAGATGTAAAGCTCTGTGTCATGCAGTCAACACGAGTGGACCTTCGGCTCCGAAAGCCCATATCGATGATGTTTCGTTGAGTTGTTAGCACGCTGACACTTGTTGATGGGCCAGGACTGAAATCTGCAGCAACATGCGAAAGGGTTGTACTTCCGTCACGTTGAACGGATCTCTTCATCGTCGTTGGTTCTGTTCTTCCAGGATCTTTCTCCGGCTGCAGCGATATCGGAGATTTGATGTTTTACCGGATTCCTGATATTCACGGTACACTCATGAAATAGTCGTACGGGAAAATGACCACTTCATCACTACCTCGGAGAATGCTGTGACCCATCTCTCGTGCGCCGACTTTAACACCACTTTCAAACTCACTGAAATCTTTATAGCCTGCCACTGACGCGATTGTTACAGAAGGACTGAAGTGGATTGTAGAGTGTCAGAAAGAGTTTGACAAACTGAAAGAAATGTTAACATCGAGTCCAGTTCATGTGTTTCCAGTTTTTGAAAAGGAATTTATACTACTATGCGATGCATCGAATCAAGCATTAGGATGTGTCCTTAGCCAGGAAATTTATGGGAAAGAACAAAAAAAAATGGTTCAAATGGCTCTGATCACTATGGGACTTAACTGCTGTGGTCATCAGTCCCCTAGAACGTAGAACTACTTAAACCTAACTAACCTAAGGACATCGCACACATCCATGCCCGAGGCAGGATTCGAACCTGCGACCGTAGCAGTCACGCGGTTCCAGACTGTAGCGCCTAGAACTGCACGGCCACTCCGGCCGGCGGGAAAGAACATCCTGTACCCTATGCGTCTAGGTAGTTGAATGCCACAGAGAGGAATTACTCAACAACAGACAGGGCGATGCTTAGTGTAATCTATGGGATCACATAATTTAAATGTTATTTATATGGGAGAAGATTTCGGGTAGTAACAGATCATGCTGCGTTGAAGTGGTTGTTGGGGTTGAAGGATCCGTCCACTAGACTCGCTAGGCGGGCTGTGAGGTTTAGTGAATTCGACTACAAGATGGTGCAAAAGCCTGGGAAGAAGCACGGTAATGTGGATGCTCTGAGTAGAAAGGTGGCAAAAGCAGAAGTCAAAGGTTATGGCCTAGCAGTGTGAAAACAATTACACGACACTGACAACGATTGTAAAATGTATCAGACACAGCCACAATTTAATATGTATGACGGTCTTCTGTGCAGGGAAACGAAGTTAGGGCCAAGAGTAGTAGTGCCAGCGAAACTGAGAGATGAGGTTAAAACACATTATCGTGTGTTATCTGGTCATGGCAGGTGTAGAGCGACGAATAGCACAGTGGCGGAGAGGTATTGTTGGAGAGGTAGGAATGTGGATATGAATCAGTATGTCAAGAATTGTATACCATGTGCGCAGAGAGCAGATTTGAGTCAGAAACAGATAAAGCTACAAAGGCTACCGGAAGTGACATGTCCATTTTCTATTTTGGGAATTGATGCCTTAGGACCTTTCAGTCGAACACCATCGGGAACAGATTCGTTCTGACAATAATAGACCATTTTCGAGGTATGTGGAGATGGTGGCTATGCCAAGTCAACAGGTAGCAATGGTCATGCAAGCGTTAGCAAATAACTGGATTTTGAAGTTTGATGTACTAGAGACAATATTTACTGACCAAGGGACCAACTTCATGTCAGATTAAATTAAGGAACTGTGTACATTGTTGAATGTAAAGAAGTTGAAGACGAGCACGCTTTATCCACAGCTGAACGGAAGGACAGAACAGGTACACAGAACAATTGGGAAATGCTGAGTTTTTATGTGGATTCTCATCACCGTTAGTGGGACGAGTATTTGAAGCATATTGTATGCACATACAATGCAAAAGTCCATACCAATATCGGTTTGTCTCCGTTTGAGGTCATTTACGGGCGAAAAATTCTGTCACCGTTGGTTTTAGTGAAGCTACAGAAACGAAGGGCCGGTGAATCTGTACGTCAATTCGCGAGGACAATTTAGGATGTTTGAAACAGGTGCAGAAGGCGAATACAAAGGCTTTGGAAAGGCAGGAAGGCGCAGTGAAGCGGAAAGGAAGTTTACCACAGTATATAGTAGGGCGATGGGTAATGCTATCCAGACCCTAGACGCCAAAAGGCAAAACAAAGAAGTTCACCACAAGTTATCAAGGGCCATACCAAGTAGTTGAAAGCACATCCCCCATTAATGTTAAGCCTCAGCTGCCAACCAGAACAACGATAGTACACACTGGGCGATTGCGGCCATTTGAGGGTTGTCCTGATGTGATTCCAGCCATGTCACAGGAAGGTAAGAAAGGGAGAGTGGAGAGAGGGGTTAAGCGCAGGGAAAACCAGGAAGGTAGAGTACAGCATGATGTACCCTATACTTTGCGATCCATAAAGCAGAAGAGTATTTGTAGTTTTTTTGTTTTTTGTTTTTTTTGGTTTTTTTTTTTGTAATGTATCATTGGGTTTGTGTAGATTAATTAGGCATTGTATTTTCATACGTCGTATGTGTTTTAGAGTATTGTAGGCCTACTGAGGACAGAAGTCTTTTTGAAGAGGGAGGAAGGGTGATGGTGCAAATGGGAGCGTTGAACAAGATCGTAGAAGTAAAAAACTGAGGAGGTATTGCTGACCTCGGCAGTTAACAGCCGGTATGCCGAGATGACAAGGGAGGAATTACGGAGCTGCCATAGAGGGAAGGTAGGAGTATGTCTAGCCAGGCTGATAAACACTAATCTAGATACGTGCGCAGTGCAGTTATTTTTAGCCACGAGGACAGAAATAAACTGTCCAAGGGACATCATGGAGCCAAAATTGAGCTTGCAATGGGTTGGTATGCATTGTATCTTCTCCACCTACGAAAAATTAGTAGTAGTAGCAAATTGTTTTGAGCAGGGAGTATTTGCTGAAGCGGGGGAGGGGAATTTTAATCAACAGAACTAAGTGTAACATAATAGGACCAACATTCAATCTGCCAGCATCAGTTTCAGGAGGCATGCAATTGGATGTTACAGAGCAGCAGCTCTACTGACCAGAAGGTACTTAAGAGTTTGGCCTAGGCAGAATCTGACCTTGTTAAATCAAACTATGGATTCATCTACATCTACATCTACATCCATACTCCGCAAGCCACCTGACGGTGTGTGGCGGAGGGTACCTTGAGTACCTCTATCGGTTCTCCCTTCTATTCCAGTCTCGTATTGTTCGTGGAAAGAAGGATTGTCGGTATGCCTCTGTGTGGGCTCTAATCTCTCTGATTTTATCCTCATGGTCTCCTCGCGAGATATACGTAGGAGGGAGCAATATACTGCTTGACTCTTCGGTGAAGGTATGTTCTCGAAACTTTGACAAAAGCCCGTACCGAGCTACTGAGCGTCTCTCCTGCAGAGTCTTCCACTGGAGTTTATTTATCATCTCCGTAACGCTTTCGCGATTACTAAATGATCCTGTAACGAAGCGCGCTGCTCTCTGTTGGATCTTCTCTATATCTTCTATCAACCCTATCTGGTACGGATCCCACACTGCTGAGCAGTATTCAAGCAGTGGGCGAACAAGCGTACTGTAACCTACTTCCTTTGTTTTCGGATTGCATTTCCTTAGGATTCTTCCAATGAATCTCAGTCTGGCATCTGCTTTACCGACGATCAACATTATATGATCATTCCATTTTAAATCACTCCTAATGCGTACTCCCAGATAATTTATGGTATTAACTGCTTCCAGTTGCTGACCTGCTATTTTGTAGTTAAATGATAAAGGATCTATCTTTCTGTGTATTCGCAGCACATTATACTTGTCTACATTGAGATTCAATTGCCATTCCCTGCACCATGCGTCAATTCGCTGCAGATCCTCCTGCATTTCAGTACAATTTTCCATTGTTACAACCTCTCGATACACCACAGCATCATCCGCAAAAAGCCTCAGTGAACTTCCGATGTCATCCACAAGGTCATTTATGTATATTGTGAATAGCAACGGTCCTATGACACTCCCCTACGGCACACCTGAAATCACTCTTACTTCGGAAAACTTCTCTCCATTGAGAATGACATGCTGCGTCCTGTTATCTAGGAACTCCTCAATCCAATCACACAATTGGTCTGATAGTCCATATGCTCTTACTTTGTTCATTAAACGACTGTGGGGAACTGTATCGAACGCCTTGCGGAAGTCAAGAAACACGGCATCTACCTGGGAACCCGTGTCTATGGCCCTCTGAGTCTCGTGGACGAATAGCGCGAGCTGGGTTTCACATGACCGTCTTTTTCGAAACCCATGCTGATTCCTACAGAGTAGATTTCTTGTCTCGAGAAAAGTCATTATACTCGAACACAATACGTGTTCCAAAATTCTACAACTGATCGACGTTAGAGATATAGGTCTATAGTTCTGCACATCTGCTCGACGTCCCTTCTTGAAAACGGGGATGACCTGTGCCCTTTTCCAATCCTTTGGAACGCTACGCTCTTCTGGAGACCTACGGTACACCGCTGCAAGAAGGGGGGCAAGTTCCTTCGCGTACTCTGTGTAAAATTGAACTGGTATACCATCAGGTCCAGAGGCCTTTCCTCTTTTGAGCGATTTTAATTGTTTCTCTATCCCTCTGTCGTCTATTTCGATATCTACCATTTTGTCATCTATGCGACAATCTAGAGAAGGAACTACAATGCAATCTTCCTCTGTGAAAGAACTATGGAAAAAGACATTTAGTATTTCGGCCTTTAGTCTGTCATCCTCTGTTTCAGTACCATTTTGGTTACAGAGTGTCTGGACATTTTGTTTTGACCCACCTACCGCTTTGACATAAGACCAAAATTTCTTAGGATTTTCTGCCAAGTCAGTACATAGAACTTTACTTTCGAATTCATTGAACGCCTCTCGCATAGCCCTCCTCACACTACATTTCGCTTCGCGTAATTTTTGTTTTTTTCTGCAAGGCTTTGGATATGTTTATGTTTGCTGTGAAGTTCCCTTTACTTCCGCAGCAGTTTTCTAACTCGGTTGTTGTACCACGGTGGCTCTTTTCCATCTCTTACGATCTTGCTTGGCACATACTCATCTAACGCATTATGTACGACGGTTTTGAATTTTGTCCACTGATCCTCAACACTATCTGTACTTGAGACAAAACTTTTGTGTTGAGCCAACAGGTACTCTGAAATCTGCTTTTTGTCACTTTTTCTAAACAGAAAAATCTTCCTGCCCTTTTTAATATTCCTATTTACGGCTGAAATCATCGATGCCGTAACCGCTTTATGATCGCTGATTCCCTGTTCTGCGTTAACTTTTTCAAATAGTTCGCGTCTGTTTGTCACCAGAAGGTCTAATATGTTATCGCCACGAGTAGGTTCTCAGTTTAACTGCTCAAGGTAGTTTTCAGATAAATTTCACTGGATTATTTGTCCCTGCCACCCGTTATGAACGTCTGAGTCTCCCAGTCTATATCCGGGAAATTGAAATCTCCACCCAGAACTATAACATGGTGGGGAAATCTACTCGAAATATTTTCCAAATTATCCTTCAGGTGCTCAGCCACAACAGCTGCTGATCCAGGGGGCCTATAGACACATTCAATTACCATGTCTGAGCCTGCTTTAACCGTGACCTTCACCCAAATCATTTCACATTTCGGATCTCCGTCAATTTCCTTCGATACTATTGCACTTCTTATCGCTATAAACACGCCTCCCCCTTCACTGTCCAGCCTGTCTCTGCGGTATACATTCCAATCTGAGTTTAGGATTTCATTACTGTTTACGTCTGGTTTCAGCCAACTTTCTGTCCCTAGAACTATATGGCCGTTGTGACCGTTTATTAATGAGAGCAGTTCTGGGACCTCTCTGTAGACGCTCCTACAGTTTACTATTAGCACATTAATATTGTTATTCCCTGTTGCATTTTGCCTACTCCTACCTTGCCGCGTCTCAGGAGGCGTCTTGTCGGGCCTAGGGAGGGAAGTATCTAACTAAAAAAAAAACCCATGTGCATTCCACACGTACTCCGCTACCCTTGTAGGTCTGTTGAGATCCATAAACCAGTCCATTTCAGAGCAAGAGGGGCGCATAACCGACGGTAGTCCAAATCCCAGTGGATTGGAGACTGAGGGCGTAAGACAGGTAGGTAACGGGTTGATCGAACATTAAGTGGTCATCCAGCAAGGAAGTTTTACATTTTGTCTCATGTCATGTGTTTTAAGAGGACTAGACCACATCTAAATTTTTTAATAGTAGTAGTAAATATGTCAAAACAAGTTTAAGAGGAGTTAGAGGTCGACCCAGGGACCGGGTCTTTCTGAAGGGGAGAATAATGTAACAGCACCACCGTTTAAGATGGGAAGAGGTTAGCTTCAGTGCAATATTTCAGAGCGCCCAAGTTACAGCCGGGCACAGGCCTGTTGACAGTAAGTTACGCTACCAGCGGTTGTGAAGTAGAATGGAGGCCACAGGGTCATAGACCCGCTGAAAAGTTACAGGCAGAAGGGGCCCACTGCCCTACCTAGGAGTTTTGAGTACATGACTCAGAGCAGCGCATTAGCAAAACAGAGGCACACAGCTGCATATAAATAGGCATCATTTCACTAACAAGGTGTTCAAATGCGACAGTTCCCCTGGCCGGAGGGGGCGGGGGGGGGGGGGGGGGGGGGCATGTCACACTACCAGCTACACGCAGCAGCAGATGGGGGTGCCAGAGTTCCAGTCCACGGCAGGTCACTGGTTCGACCCTTTGAGGCCAACGCGGGGTCTGCTGCCAGCCAGCAGTGGACAATGCCATGGCTCGCTACTGCAGACAGTCTTGTTGGCTCCCAACACATGCCAGAGGCATCCCGAGGCGAGGGCCGCAGATTCGGACGCCGGATCGCAGGCGCTTGTTATCACCGCGATCCTAACCACGGCGGTGAAGGAGCACACAGCGGGCTGCCCTGCAGCTTCCTGCAAGCAGCACTGAGGCAACAGGGACAGAGACCACTGAGTCGACTGCCGGCACAGCATGACCTTATCACAAGTCTGCAGCCGTACAAGGCCGATACACAGCAGTGCACTGCACGGGTCGCTGAGGCAGCCATTCCGTGCCAAACCGAGGTGTCCTCAGCATTGCAGGACACGGTGACGCAGACTGACAGGAATGGGGCACTGTAGCTGGAAATAATAAATCACTTGGGAAACTTGGACGAGTTTTAATATGGCGCATCCTGACAGTTTCTATCCTCATCCAACATACCCTCTGCAATAGATACAATTTCCATGCTAGCTATTCACACAAGTTCATGAGTCACTGGTATTATTAATATCACTGCAGCTCTTGTAGTGCTGTCTTCTAGTCTGGGTCTACTAGTATGGCCAAGGGTAGGCGGTGTGTCGCTTTTATTCTCTTCGTGTAGATGCTGCTCCTGTCGTGGTGACGTCCTAGTCACCGTGCGATTGGCTGATGTCTCACAGCCCTCTCTGCTGTATCAATCTTGATCTTTGTGCCAGCGCTTGTCGTTACGCCACAACACATTTCATTCCCTGTGATGTGGTTGTGAGCTGAAAACACGAAGGAATAACCACAAATAAACCAAGACAAAGCGAACCTCATGCAGTGACAGACAGGGACCATTGAGCTAGGCGGAGGGTGGCTGCAAAAAATCGCATGAAATCGATGTAATGAGTCATCAGTGAGTTCCCAAAAGCTATGAGCAAACCATCTAGAGCAGAGAGCAAAATGTATTCGAGTAGGGATTCATAAGCCACACGTTTCTGTATTCAGTGTTAAGTAACGCCGGATAGTGTCTGTCTGGAAACCAATGGTTTGGAGTAATGAATCACGCTATATCTTGAGGCAGTCCGATGGAGGGTATGGGTTTAACGAGTGACTGATGAAGGATACCTGCCATCATGCGTGTTGCCAGCAGTTGCTGTTACTGTATGGGGGTGTTCGTCATGGTTAGGGTACAGTGCTCTCGCTGCTGTTAAGAAAACGCTAAACGAGAAAAATATGAATACTTTTTACATCATAGTTTTTGGATATAAAAGAGGCATAGTTCAGAGGTGGTGATTTTGTATACCCGCATGACAATTCAGCATGTCATAATACAGCAACTGTGTCGCAATGATTTGTCGGCAATAACATTCCTGATATAAACTAGCCTGCCCCGAGTCCCGACCTGCACCTATTGGAGCACTTTTGGGATGAGTTAGTACGTCAACTTCGTTCGGGGACCCCAGTACCCAACAGCACTATATTCATTGTTTTCGGCTCTTGAGGAAGAAAGGGCTGCCACTCTTACACAGAAAGTTGTTAGAAGATTGACTGTTTCCTCAGTAGAGTTCAAGCCGTGATAAAGGTGAAGGGTGGACATTCTCCACATTAATGTAGACTAACCGGTGTCTGCATGCATTAATCAGTTAGTGCAGTGATCGATTCTGATATACTGGTCGCCATACTGATTCACCAATATTGAATCTGTCTTCGAGATTTGTAACTTCCTTGCAATAATGATGGGATATGGTGGCGAGTACTGAAGGAGTTATGGAACTCAGTAATGTTTATTATCTTCTAAACGCCCGAAACAAACTGTAAATATGAATGTATCTGCTTTCAGTTCTACTGACACTATCGTTCAAGAAAAAAGCAGTACTGCTGATGTCTAAACATTGAGAAGCAGTGCGTTCCTCTGCAAACACACACCTTCAGTGCCGAAGTGACTCACCGAAGATCAGGTAATTGACGCTAAGTATCATTCTGATCTGATTTAACTACAGTGGTGTCCTCGAGGTGTGTTTCTTATTAACATGACGCCTTGAGGAGAACTTCTCGGGCCGGGTAAGCGATATTAATGTTTTACCTTTATAATCACTTTCTTCTTTTTTCGTTACAGAGCAGCTAATGACCACCTTTAAAGCTTTAAGTTTGCCGGAAAATTTCTCCAAAACTCTTTCATTTGTTCACTACCTCAGTGGGATGTCGGCTGTGGACGGAGCATATTCCTAGTACGCACAAGCCCAACAGCATGAGGAATCATTCCAAATGATGATGCAAATTAACTTACGACAAGGATACTGTCACGCAATGGAAAAAGTTTTATTTAATTTGATATTAACAGGGGTGGCCGAATTAAGCACGAAAAAATGTGTACCACACCACTCACATAGGTATATGAATGTATAAAGGCACATTTGCATGCTGAGCGTGAGTTTCCACGGAAACGTGAAATACTAATTAAATAAATAATCAGTGACAAATAAATAAAGCCTATGGCACACAACTGCAGCGCTGTGTCGCTGATAAAACAAAAGCACAATTACGTTACTCTTATGTTTGATTAAGAAAGGGGAGAGCTCTGGTTGAAGTGGTGCGAGAAGCACGTATTTTATTTTATTGTCTGGCACACCGCCATATTTCATGTTATAGAAGAATACTGCGAGTTGCAACCACACTAGGCACTCGATTCTGTAAAGAATTTATATTTATAAAAGTAAGTAGGATTATGAACTGTAGGCTTATTCATTGAATATATCTGATTTAACTAACTGTGTAACTTTTTTATGTTTAGTAGACAATCACCTCTGTACGACGTATTGGCATGGCTGGCAAATTATTGTAATATTGAGATTTAGATTATGAGTCCGCACCTACCGCAGCAGTCTTTGGAAACGATTTAATTACGAAGTCCGATTATTCAGTTTTATTTCACGGTCAACTACGAGTAACATTGCCTTTACGAAAAAGCCATTGTCAAGCGTCTGATATCGAATAATTAAACGTCCACGTTCCAGATAAGCAAATACAATTGCAATCACAATCACCATCATACAGATAGAATAATCAATATCTAAATAACAATATATATATTTTTTTATTTATTTTATTTATTTTATATTGGCGACTGCGTGTCGGACGGACTTGTTATTTTGTCATTTGTTACATTGTTCTCTTTGTTTCATGTAAAAAATCAACTTTCTGGACCTGGACGTCAATGTATGAGAGATAACAAAATCTGAAGATATTTTCCAATTCTGAAATTTTGCTGGAAGACGCAATGAAACTTCCAGCAAAATAAGGTAAGACGCAGCATCTTTGCATTAGCAGGCTTGACCAGACGTATAATTCAGTGTATTAGCTTTTCAGTAAATTCTGTAGTGTTTCTTTTCTGCATAACAGTTTCAGTGATAAATTTCATTCTCAGTACTTTTCCCTAAACAATAACGTATGCAACAATACCAATACACGAGTGTACAATATGGCCGACTTCTGTACGATATCATGTAACATGGCTAGCAGCCATTACCAATAATCTCAAATTCAGTTTATATTTTTAAATTAACAGACAGCCATTGTTGCTACGAGCGATTCATGCTCAACTACATTTTATTTCAAAATCAGTGTCAAAAATTTTCTTGAAACATATATCACGTGTGGCATGGTAATAACTAGAAAACAATACGCAAAAATGGAACAGCAAGGACGTACTATTCAGACGCAATCCGACTCGGACGTGAGACAAGTGTTAGAAAATGACTTTACGACAGCAACCGGTAGTGACGATTCATCAAACATTGACGCAAGTGTTGACGAAAATTTTGACAATAGGCCGTCCACTACAAAAATTTCAAAATCTCAATCAGAGCCCATGTTAATGCATGACGTCACGTCTAATGACGCGGCGGGGGCAGAGACCTTGCAAACGGTAAACATTGTCGACATGTTACAAATGCTAATGAAACAAAACGCAGAAAATATGGCAACCATAAGGAAACAGAACGCCGAAAACATGGCAACCTTAAAGGCACAATTAGAGACACAAAATGAACAGTTAAAAACACAAAATGACGAAATCAAATCTGATCTCATAGCAATCAAGATAGGTAATGACACTTTGTGTAAACGTGTGGAACTTATAGACGCCACACTGACCAAACAGATGACCGAACTCAGTACTAAATTTTCCCAGCTCAATACGAGACAAGAAAAGACTACAACTGACGTAGCACTTTTACAGACACAAGTAAAAAACCTTAATGTCACGTGTGAAGTTCTTACTGAACAAATTCAAACATATCCTTCAGTACATGACAACCTTGAAAAACGAATTACTGACGTACAGAATAAATTTGACAATGTTGAACAACACCTGACTGACATCTTACAATCAGATGCCACAGCTCATTTTCAAAATATTAATAAAGAATTTCATGATTGGGTTGAGAACAAAGACAAACATTTTGATAGATGCTTACGTGAAAATTTACCAACAATTGTGCACGACTCCGTAGCGCAGTACATTACTGATAACAAACAGCTGATCGGTGACGCAGTACAATCCGTCACTGCACCCATGAGACAATTCACCGATCAACTACAGTCTGAATGTAACGAAAATATCAGTCAAAATGTACAGTTCAGAAACCAATATACATTCGAGTATGATACACACATTCCGCACACGACAAATACACAAGAACAAAACACACCACGACTACAACACATACCACGATGTGGAAACACAAACACAAGCTATTATCATGGTAAACCACAGCAACATTATCGTAATTACTCGCCAGCTGAACATACCAGTAATTACAGTGGAATAAATCCATATCACAATGCGAAGGAAGATGAAAGCTTAATGAAACACAGGCAATTTCAGATTTTTATCCCAGAAAAACGAACCATTCATCCGGTGATTTTTCTTAAATCTTTTAGTAACGCATTTCCACGCACTTGGAGTGACCGGAAAAAGATTTCATATATTGTCGGTTACATCCAAGGCGATGCAGCTGTCTGGGCATACAGTCAAGCTGACGTATGTACCACGTACAGTGAGTTTGAGCGTGCTTTTCTGAACAAATTCTGGTCGCAATCCGTCCAGGAGCGACTCAGAAGACAAATTTTAGAACCTGAAACTTTTAACAGTAAAAATGGTAACTTACGCAGATATTTTGAAAAATACTTAAACATGGGACATTTTTTAGACGAACCAGTCGCAACGCGTGATATACTCCGTGCGTTGAAGGCCAAATTGCCTTTCAACATTAAAGAAAAACTCCTACATATCCCGGATGACGATTCAGATTATTTTTTAACAGCTTTAGATTCGGTTGACATGTTACTTGAAGATCAGCGCTTCGCGCGGCAAAACAGCAGCCACAATGTTTACACTAGTGGTATGCAAAACATGCAGGCTTGCCAACACAATTCTGGCGCGCCCACAGTTGGATACGCGGTACAACAAAAACAGCAAACTCACATGCCGTCTCAGTACGGAAATCAAAATCAACACGCGTATTCCAATGCAAACAATAGTTACAACAGTAATAACATTTCATGCGGCAATCCATACAAAAGGCACCGCGGTAATAACTACAACGGTAACAACGGATACAAAGGTAATAACAAAAACACAAACAGAAATAGAAATAATAATAACTACGAGCCAAGACAGCATCAAGGTTGGACTCGTAACGATCAGTACTTTCATTCAAACTCTGCTTTACCACAGCAGCCACCAGGACAAAATTGGAGCATACCTTACGACCGACAGGTAAGTTATAATGCGCAACAGCAACAACAACCGCAAAAGTTTGGAGATCATAATAGGCAATATCCGAATGTGAATATAATAGAAATGACACCTGATGCACAACCTCAATCTGTGTCAGTACCTAGTACAAATGATAATCCAACAAACTAGAAACAGTCACTACTTTGCCCCAGGTCGTGGCTGAAGAATTCTTGGGGGGCGACTTCAATGTTAATCAGTTATTTGACACCACACTTGAACAACAGAATAATGATATGCCGAGTAATTCTAAACAAAAACTACCTGTTTTATTTATAAGATACAACCACAATAACAATATATCAGATGAACTTTTACAAGACAGTACACAATGTCGTTTAAACACAAATGAAATTGTTTTAGCATCTACTACTGGTGTAGTAGGTGGGATTCCAACTACTATTATCCTAGATACAGGTGCAGCTGTGAGCGTTTTGTCTTTTAATTTCTATAAAAAGATGTGTGAATTGGAACCTGTGCCTGAGTTTCCTGCCCAAAACTGTAAAATAACTACTGCACTAGGTAATAAGTCATGTAGGGTTACGAAGCAAGTTTTTGTAAACGTTAAAATAGGTAATGGAACCGTACAATGGCCATTCCTGGTTGTACAAAACCTTGTGACAAATTGCATATTAGGAATAGATATTATGAGCGAGAAGGACTGCATTATAGACTTCTCCAAAGGTAAATGTATTTTAAATGATAAAGGCAGTGTAATTATTATTGATTTGGACAGGAGAACTCTAAAGCATGACAAACACTGTACAGGGTACAAGGTTCAGTTAGTACTTGACAACGACATTCAAGACATGCAAACACACTCATCTGACACAGAGCTAATGGACTTGAAAACATTGCTTGATCATAAGATAAGTGAAGCTACAGCTCTCAGTGTACATGAACGTATAAAACTACAGGAAGTGTTATCCAAATATTTACAAGTTTTTACCAAACGATTAGGTGTTATCAACACGTATGTGTACAAGATTGAAGTTAAGCCTCACAAGATCTTCTACCATAAGACATATAACGTACCGTTATCTCAACGACCTGCTGTGTGGCAAGAATTAAAACAAATGTTAGACTGGAAGGTCATTGAACCATCCACCTCACCTTATTGTAGTCTTCTACTTGTTGTCAAAAAATCAAATGGAAGCATTAGGTTAGTGTTAGACGCACGAGCTATTAATGAAATAATTTTACCGGTTCACACAAAACCTGAAAATTTAGAAGAGCAATTACAGAAATTTCTAGATGCAAAATATTTTTCCACAATAGATCTCGCTAATTCGTTTTGGCAGGTGGGTATCACTCCTGATTCTCGGAAATATACTGCATTTATGTTCGGGGGGCGAACCTATCAGTTTTGTGTTCTACCCTTCGGACTGAATGTCAGCTCTGGGGTATTCACTACAGCCCTGGATACCGTGCTTGGCGACGATTTAGTTGAGACAGTCACACACTATGTAGATGATATACTGAAGTACACAATAACTTAAATATTTACGATACGAATTACACACCTAACGAGATCATGTTCAATTGCAAACAGAACGATCAGTGGATAGAACCATTACCTAAGTTGTCAGACAAGGAAATCACACCTGAACAGAAAATAAAAGAAGTATTGACTACATTGACACATCACGCAGAAATACGAAACAAACATCACAGAAACATAATAAAAAGAAAACAAAAATTCGAGGTAGGAATGCTTGTACTACTTCGTACTCATCATAAATCTGTAGCACTCAAACGACGCAACGCTAAGTGGCGTCTGCTATATGAAGGACCTTATATAATTGTTAACATACCGCATCCTGGTGCGTATCTGTTACAACATCCTAGAACTAACAAAATTATTGGGCTATACGCACACCGAGATCTTAGAGCATTTCATGCTGAATAATGTAAAGGTCATACCCATCAAAATATTGCTAAGCAACTCGAAAAACTCTGTTGTTACAACACAGATAATAAGTAGTATAGAAATTTTCATTTCAGCGGTTCCAGTGACGCAGTTGAAGACAGAAGAACTCTTCTTTCAGCGCGCGCCTCCACCTGAAAGACGGAATATTAAAGTAAAATTTATGATTACGTAGCAGTGGATGACATATTAATTTTTCACGGAACATTTGTTACTAAAGGTACCACTGACTTGGTGTGACACCTGACGAACTGACAGGCGTCATCTGTGAAGCGACCTTTTACTTTGAGAAATAGATTAGACGCACATCTCTCAACACGAAAAGCATCTATCAGTAGTCAAGGCCACACAGACACTCTACACACACGAAAAAAACGCGAGGAATCGAACATTTTCTCTCTCTTACTATTTTGAATATTTATTGAGTAGTGAAAACGCCTGGTATTGCCTACTGATGTAATGAATGTTGTGTCTAACCTATCTTAATTTCAGATGACATCACAAAAAACATCGATAATATCCCAGCAAAACCGCTAAAGAGGATGTAAATATCTGCAATTCATGTAATCAAATGTGACACAATGTAATAACCTATAGCGATGTAATGATGATGTAAACATGTTTATGTGCAACTATATTATGTTTATGCTAAGAAAATATGTGACGTGTGTATGTATAATTACTTATTTTTTTAACTGATGTATAGTGTAACTGTTACTATGTAAAAATTTGAACAAAACGAGTGCCAAAAAGACATTGCATAGTGAACCACTGTTCACGGACATTAACGAACATTACTAACTCTGCAACTATGCGGAAACCTATGTGAAAGAAACTGTTAATGCCATTCATTATGCAGCGTATCTATGTAAACGCGATGAACGATTTCCTTGATTAATAACTACGAACATTTAGGTGAGCTATATTCAGCAAAAAACTGAAAATGTGAAGTGCATAATTCGTGCATCGTCTAGTGACATTACTACAGTACCGAACTTCAAGATGTTAACTGGATTAAATGGACACAAAGTGCCTGTCCAGAAAACAACACGACGGGTGGAAGAATTTTGGTTGGAACTTCAGGGAATGAAATGTTCTCGAAATGTGACGGATACTCTTACCTGGACTGTCCAAGGATCGACGCCAGCTATGTGCCGTCCGAGGTTCTGCAGCCAAGCTTCCACGGAATGTAAAAAACGAACTGCACGTGGACCAATTACTCGACGGGTCACGTCTGATCTGTAATAAGCAATGCTTTTAGTCACAACGAACTGCATCGCTATGACTATAATGGAAATGAGAAATGGACACGCTTATGTATTAATCACGTTGTTATACAACGATGTTACTGTGATCAAAAAACTTTACCACGACGATACTAACCTGTAAAAAATTATTGTGCAGCGGATGAATATGAACTGTAATAACGACACGATGTGTATAGGTTAACGCACCTGAAAAATACGGACATTTTTCTTTGAAGTATTTCAAAACAATACTATGTAACTAAGAACATTCAACAATCTAAGTTGTATTGTGTTATAACAAATATTGTAAATTTAAAACTAAGTTACCTGTCATAGAATGTAGTCTTCATATGTAATCTTGGTTGAATATTTTCTTTGTGCAACGACTGAAAAACGCGCGCACACGAACAATATGAACTGCAATACTGTGCCGCGTGATCTAACTGTACGATATAACGGCAGTGCCGCAGTTACACAGACGCTTCTGCGCATGCGCGCACTCTATCTGCCAACATAAGAACTTTTACGGCGCACCCGCGTCATTCAAATTTTGTATATAATGTGTATAATGTGTAATGTAAGTCATGTAAATAGTTGTAGATAACTTAGATTTTCTTGTGCCTTTAGGTGAATTGCTCGCCTGCAGGTGTGTCCTTTCGCCTCGCAATTCAGGGGGCAATATAAAGGCACATTTGCATGCCGAGCGTGAGTTTCCGCGGAAACGCGAAATACTAATTAAATAAATAATCAGTGACAAATAAATAAAGCCTATGGCACACAACTGCAGCGCTGTGTCGCTGATAAAACAAAAGCACAATTACGTTACTCTTATGTTTGATTAAGAAAGGGGAGAGCTCTGGTTGAAGTGGTGCGAGAAGCACGTATTTTATTTTATTGTCTGGCACACCGCCATATTTCATGTTATAGAAGAATACTGCGAGTTGCAACCACACTAGGCACTCGATTCTGTAAAGAATTTATATTTATAAAAGTAAGTAGGATTATGAACTGTAGGCTTATTCATTGAATATATCTGATTTAACTAACTGTGTAACTTTTTTATGTTTAGTAGACAATCACCTCTGTACGACGTATTGGCATGGCTGGCAAATTACTGTAATATTGAGATTTAGATTATTAGTCCGCACCTACCGCAGCAGTCTTTGGAAACGATTTAATCACGAAGTCCGATTATTCAGTTTTATTTCACGGTCAACTACGAGTAACATTGCCTTTACGAAAAAGCCATTGTCAAGCGTCTGATATCGAATAATTAAACGTCCACGTTCCAGATAAGCAAATACAATTGCAATCACAATCACCATCATACAGATAGAATAATCAATATCTAAATAACAATATATATTTTTTTATTTTTTTTATTTATTTTATAAATGGGAGGGGCGATCTTCTAACTGTGAATGGAAACAAATGGGCACTGTAACATATACATTTATTGCCTTGAACATGAAAGTTACCCACTGGCCTCTTAAAATGAACAATTAATAGACGGACAAGAGAATTCAACGCAAAGTATAGTCTTGTCACAGGAGAGCAGGGAGGATAAAACACAGTTAGTAGTTTGCAGACACGGCCAGTGACTGCTTAAGTTGTTAATTAGATACATAAAGTAATGGAAAGATAGGAGCGATCGCCAACAGACTGCAAAAAATGGTCACTGAAAGTAACAAGCTGGATGGGTGTCTTTCAGATCGCGATGCTCGGCGAATGAAGGGAGCGAGCTCGACTCGTTGCTAAACTGCTTCGGGGGCCGCGACGATGTGCCAGCGTAACAGTCGCTCAGTGTGGAAATAAACATTGTGGCTGCGGCAGTGACTGGAAGATGTGATTTCGTCCCTCGTTTTATACTTACTGTTAAAGTGCAGACATTCTTCCAGAGGTAGAAACGCTCGTATCATTCTTCATCTCTCCATTGTTCTAAGCTGAGGTGTTTATAGTCTACAAGAGCCTGAGCAGAAGTGTACTTTACAAAGGCCTAAAGCAAAGTGTTCATCACGGTACGAAGGCGTAAAGCGCACTGCTTACTCTAAAACGACCTGACAAGAAGTGTGTTTTCCAGGAACGGAGTGAAACTCGTCTGTCTTGCTCCAGAACTGGAAATTCGCGGCAATAAGCTCGGAGATTCGAAACTCCGACGAATGAACAACAGGTAACATCGTTGAGCAATATCCTATCATTTTCTGTATCACTGTACTTCAACGAGCACAGGCGGGCAGCCAGAGCCGGAAGACTACGCACTTTCCAGGACATGATTCTGAAATCGACGAATTAAAAACTCTGCACATAGGCACAGCGCAAAAGCGCGAGCTCCGCCGAAAAGTAGAGGAGACGGTATTCGGAAAGTTTAAACTGGACATTTCACCGAGGCATCATAACGAACATTCACATTTCTTGAGAGGGATCACACAAGCCTGGAGGCCTTTTATCTGGCTAAAATGGCTTCTGCGAGGAATTTCATGTTTCCTTCAAGAAAGGAATGCGTGTCACACAACGCTCCTGCTGTGAGGGCTGAGGGAACGCCAACGCCAGCCACGCTACCCGTGGACGAGCCCTTGCCCAGAGTACAGCAGCCTTATAGTGGCAAATTCCTTTCGCTCATCCAACTTACGAGCCTTCAGGCGTACGAAACCTCCACGAAAACCAGAAAAGCAAGCAGTGAAGCGAAAAGCCACTGGCAATATTAACCCAGATCCTGCAATTACAGAGCAGTGTAATGAACGACCGCTTTATCGAGGGAATTTGCATATCGTTCTGTGACATACATTTTGAGAGACAAATGGCCGCTTTACAGTACCTTTCCTCGCTTCTGCTGTCTACTTTCTTCCAAGTCCTTGAGGACTGTCTTGGAAACATCCACATATCACGTTTTTTTTATATTTTTTTTAAAATGTAGGATCCATATTTTTAATATGGTTAGTTTTTGTAAATTTTTCTGTAATATTTTATAGTTAATACTTATAAGGAAATACTTACTGTTAGCTTTTCACTGTTATTGCTTTCAAAATTCTTCTGTTAAATTAAGTCTGGCATGAGAGCAAGGAAGTCAACAATGACACCAGAGAGGTTTCCCTTATTTGACACATTGTTAAACGTAATCAGTGAAGTCACGCAACTCATCAGGATGGTCTTAGCGTCATCAAGCTCTAATACTTCCGGTAAAATGAACTCGATTTTTTATTCATCACAAATTACAAGCGCTAGTTTCCACTTCTGATAATTGCCAGTTGACATTTGCGACCTTTTGCAGTCAGTGTAAGTTTCTAGATACGACTACAGCTTAGCTGCAGCTTATCTAAATATAAGGAACGATCAAAAAATTTCCATTTGAGATCACGGTTGCAGTGCATTTGGTAGCGCTACTCCGATGCCGACATAAAAGCACCGACACGTAGGCAAGGGATTAGTGTGCCATTCGTGTCTGTCCGAAGTCCATGTGGTAGATGCGGATAACGGAACAACGTGCTGTTATTCTTTTCTCGACTGCCGAAGGAAAACATAGGCAGACATCCATCGGAGATTGAGGAATGTGTACACAATTACGGCGAAACGTCTGGAGAAACTGCAAAAAGGGATGCTGCTGCTTCATGGTAGCTCACGTCACCGCACCAGAAATGTCGTAACGCCGAAGTTACACTAACTCAAGTGGAAGGCACTCAAGCATTCGCCTTAGAGTCCCGATCTCTCCCAATGCGATTATCAACCTTTCTGTCCCTTAAAAAAGGGCTTTTAAGGATTGACAGTTCCGTCGGAGCGGGTGTGTAGCAGACAGTTACGCACTTCTTCACAAAGCAGAACACGGTGATTTTCCAAATCGATATCTTCAACCTTGTGAATCGGTGGAATGATTGCCTCAACGCTCACAACACTTTTGGGTGACAGTCACACCGATTCTGTACTGTGTAGCCTTCGAACGGAAACTTTTTAATCGCCCCTTATACACTGCAGGTATGGAATGGAAACGGAGAAGGCCTACTCAGCGGACCAGATACGCTTCCTGCACCTACGCAGATGGAGGAAGTCCTTTGCTCAGTGATTTAAACAAATTAATGTAGGTACTCTTTACTTTGGGCGTTTCTTAGTATTTATCTAACTGTGATGATGGCAGAGACAAGAGAATATTTGTGACACTGTCTCTTATAGAAACACACTTTAAATTTAAATGCTGGGTGATATTTCTTTTACCACCAGTGGACTAAGTCATTTAGTTGAGTCCGTTCTTCCTAGAGGGGGGTTTCTTCACATTTTTTCATCGTACCTTTGTCACACCGGAAGAATACCCGAACAATAAAGTTTTAAAGCTGTTTCCACGTTATCCTGCAGTACCTTACTTTGTGTCTCGTTTTACGAATTGATGCGTCGCATTTCTTTCTTATTTTATAACCGAGTTTAACATTACTTCAACACACACCATCACCGAAAAGCGACGCATCGCGAAGGAGCTACGCACATTGGTCACAAATTGATATTCATGCATTCATGTTGGCAGGAATGACTGAACCATGGCCGAGCACTGCGTCAAGATGGAAGCGGTCGACCCAGAGAGAGGACGGGACGTTAGGAGCTAGCAGTCGTCAGAGGGGCACTCAGAACTGAAGATTCATCATTAACATCGATCTGACGTGTAACTGGTGCTTCAGTGAGCACGAGGACCATTAATAGGGGGCTCACAGAAAGGTGGCTGAGCTCACGGCGCCCCTTCCGCCGACTTCCTTTGACCTCTGTACACCAACAAGATCCAGCCGCATTGGCCGAGCTCCTCTAGGCGCTTCAGTCTGGAACCGCGCGACCGCTACGGTCACAGTTTAGAATCCTGCCTCGGGCATGGATGTGTGTGATGTCTTACTTTAATTAGGTTTAAGTAGTTCTAAGTTCTAGGGGACTGATGACCTCAGATGTTAAGTCCCGTAGTGCTCAGAGCCATTTGATCCATTTGAACCACCAACAAGACCATTTGTAGTGGTGTCGGGCACATACGACCTGGAATCTAATTGACTGCCGTAAAATTGTCTTATCCCGCTTCGAACTAAGCCCAGATGACCAGGGAAGGTGTATCTGGAGACGACCCAGAGAGCGATGGGATACCAACATGAATGTCGACCACCATACGGCCCGACAACCGGAAATGATGGTCGGGAGTGCCATTTCTTTTCATAGCACGACCGCTTTGGTTGTCATACCAGACACCCTCATACCACAGCGGTACGTCGACGATATTTTACTCCCCGTTTTATTGCCCTTCATGGCAAGCCATCCTGGGCTTACATTTCAGCAAGATAATGCCCGCCCGCACACGGAATGAGTTTCTACTGCTTGTCTTCGTGCTTATCAAACCCTACTTTTGCCAACGAGTTCTCCGGATCTCTCTATCTGAGAAAGGGCCCTCCAAATAACTCGGGATTTTGATCATCTAATGAGCCAATTGGACAGAATTTGGCACGATACCCCCGGAAGAAAATCTGACAACTCCTTCAGTCAACGCTAGGCGTAATAATCATTTGAATAAGGGCCACAGGTGGACCAACACTTTATAGACTTGCTCAATTTGTGAAGCTCTTTGTCTTCAATAAGCGACCCAATATTTCTATAATTGTAATCACATGTTTTTCTGTACACGTACATCACATCTACCGATTTTTTCGAGTTTCTTTTCTTTAGAGTCTATTTGAAAAGGGACTGAAGTCAATGAATTCTATTAACATACAGCAGTTTCCATTCAAGATGAAACTGAATCATAATGAGATCATCAACTACACAAATCAGTGCTTACAGAAGAGTGCTTTGTGAACGTGGATACTGATTAGGTAACCACGTTACTTGGTATCACATTTCAGATAACTGTAAAATCCTATACATATGACAGAAATTCGTGGCTGAAATAGCAAAACGAAAAAATTCAAAACGTTTTGATAATTAATTCCTGCCCATTTCCTAAGCATCGGTTGAATACATAGTGAACACATATATCTCTGTCGAGTTGTGGTGATGAGAGATGTTGTTCTCTCCAGTGTTTGTTCGGTAAGTGAAGGAAAACTGGTAACCTACCCTTCCCGCCAGTCCGCGACTAAAGTGCAAATGCAGCCACAGTGTGTGTCGCGAGGAGAGAGTCGGTGATGCAATTCGGGAGCTACTTAGGAGTTGCGCAGTGGGCTTCCTACTCTCTAGAAGATAATGATTGCCCACGTTGTCCTTATATGAGCGTCACGCCCGTGTTTTATTAATGAGACAAATGTTCATCATTTATGTCACATTATGCAACCCATTATTATTATTGCTTGATCATAGCATCAAAATTTACAGCATTTCGAGCGATTTACACTCATCAGGTGTATGATATGCAAAATTAGCCCGTTAATCCGAATGTAGTGGTTCTATATAGCAATGGATTGCTTGAGGAAGTGGGAGCGATGAATTCCACTTTTGAGATGTTGATGTCAGATCTTCTTCTTTCTGGTTCCCTCAGCGCAAACTACTCAATTTGTGTTGGTGATGGAAAGCATTAGTTCTTTTAGTTCCTGCCGCGAGAAGTGGCCGCGTGGTTTGAGGCGTCATGACACGGATTGCCGGGCCCCTCCCACCGGAGGTTAGAGTCCTGCCTCGGGCATGGGTGTGTGTTGTTCTTAGTATAAGTTACTTTAAGGTAGTTTAAGTAGTGTGTAAGTCTATGGACCGATGACCTCAGCAGTTTGGCCCTTTAGGAATTCACACACATATCCTTTAGTACCAATGTTATTACAATGTATTCATGCGGTTTTTCCTTTCAATTCCTTAATTTAATTCAAACTGTTGAAAATCCGAGTATAATATTTCACACTCCTTCTCCCTCGCCATCAATGTCGCAATCGCATCGCCATACAAATTACGCGGTGATAATTTTAAACAAACAGATAAATGCCTCATCCTCCGGCAAACAAGGTAAGCGCACCACAGGACGTGACCATTAGCTCCCGAACAGATCTACGGAGAGATTTCATTGCCTAAATTAGAAGCGTGCAGATTAAGTAAGCATCTTAATGCATTTCAGTGCAGTTTTCAGAAATACAAGCTAAAGTAGATTAGATCCATTAAGAATTTTAATACTGTATTGAGTTTTTGCAACTTAATAGATTAATCATCTCATTGCAGTTTAAGACTTTCAAATATGTTTCACTAACGTAATTTTGAAGGATCTTCCAAGTATAACTTTCAACAGTTTAGAGCGGGAAAAATTCCGTTATACTTTAATGGCTGTATCAAGCTGTCTGGTCTACTACGACGGAGGCTCCCCAAGGTTCTACAGCTGTTTAGTTGGCGCGCCACAGTGAAACAAATAAGGAACATGATGGGTTTGTTCGTAAATAACTTTTCTGCTACCAATCACGATTTTCTTTTATTCATATTTTACTGGAAGCGTTTCGGGAAATGATTCCCATTTTCAGGTGTGTTTTGATTCTGCTTTGTTTGGGTGACTTTATTTCAATACACAAAAACACACAGTTTTTAGTTAGTTATGATTTTTATATGCAGTTAGTGGCGAAATTTGGAAGAACTTGTACTTACAGTTTTCTTATGGGTCGTTTGTGCAGAGTCATGTTACAGGTCTTACACAGAGTATGATATGCTTTTGTACTGACGGTATTTATCTTAACAGTATGGCTCATAAATTGCTTAATTCTGTTTCACAATGGTGCTTATTTCTATGTATTACTACATTGCACGGTTGGTACTAAACACCTGTTTGCTTAACCTTTAAATCTAAAGGGGGTGGAAGGGCTGACCCAATAAAGTGAACATTTCAATTCCAATTGGTTTATTAGTTACCCAAAACAATCACATAAAATCTGACAGGCGCCACTAGGGGAAGATTATTTAAAAGACTTACATTACATAAAATCATAGGCATGTTAATAAATCATTAGGCAAACATTAAGAACTGCCACTCAGGCAGAAATTTAACAAATTTTCATTACATAAAAACATAAGCAAGTTAATAAATCACTAGGCGAACATTGAGAACCGCCACTCAGGCAAGATATTTACGTAATTTTCATTAGCCAAACGTTAAGAACTGCCACTCAGGCAAAGTATGACCATAAATTTAACAAAGCAACACTAATTAAGACACAACAGAAAATGTGTACCAACCGAAGCAAGGCCCAAGTTTGTAAGGCCGAAGTTTAACCACGAACGGTGGAACCGACTGAGAGAAGTAATGTTTAGCTTCGAACCAAGACGTGGCTCCGTTTGGAACCCCACGTCGAGTAGGCCACCATAATGTGAACCAAGAAAACGCTACCGAAGAGGAACACACGAGCTCAGGCGAAGTCCACCGCCAATAAGCCAAACCTGTAATCTAAACGGAAGCTCTAGGCTTCGATTGCCGACTGGCTCAGCTCACTGAAGAACAGACCACACCCGACAACAGGAGGCTGGAAACTTTTCTTAACCAACATCTAAGATAAAATAGTAAATTAGCTCTATAAAATCAAGGCTAAACAACAATTAATTTCACTTCCAAGTCCGTGAAGTGAATCAGTATTTGATAAACACTATGAGTGGGAAATGAACTGGCTCACGAGAACCGACACTGACTAGAACTTAAGGACACATATCTTCAAATACATCGCTATTATGCGGAAGCAGAGCACACGCTTTGTAAGAGCCCTCAAATGAAATAAACAAACATAACATGACACGTCTTGCAATGTCTTACTGTACCAAGAGCGATCACAATGACAGTTAACTAAGCGCTCTTAGTAAATAGCGTACTTGAACTTGGTGCCTTGACGCTGGGGCGATTTTGCGAAGACGTCAAACCATCGCTTCGCAAGACCTAACAGCGTGTCCCTCCAAGGAAGCGGGCACATCCACAGCTCACGAGGTTGCCGGAGAATTTACAGCGCCGGCCAACTCCCGCCGACTCCAGTACAACCACGTGACAATCGCCGCCCGTCCTCAGGCATGCTGTCTTCGCTTCTGTCCTCCAGCCAATCGCCGACTCGCGCACCGCGGCGTAACGTTCTCAAAGCGTTGTGTCCTCACTTCTATTCGCGGCCGGCACACCCCTACATCCCTAGCCGGCCCAAGCCCCAAGACAAACCGCGGCACTAGGAAATCGATCGTACGCATGTCAAAGATACTACTGGCGCCAGTCCCGCCACGGCTCACTACACACATCCAAACAAGTTTTGCATTATCTCTGTTCGGAGAGATTCGTAGCCTGTACAGAAAATTGGAATAGAGATCAACATAAACATCATTTCCGCCCTTTTTATTTTTATTTGCGTATATTGTATAAGCAACTGAAAATATTCATTAATTCGCTTTCAAGTTTTTCGTTCAGCATTTTTTTCTTCATATTTTCTATAATGTGAATATAATTCCAGTTCCTCTAACAGACAAATTTGATGTCCTTTATCTGGTCGGTGGTGTTCTTTGAGATTTCTCTGTACTTTTCTGAATGGCTGTCCTGTATTATGTATGTGTGAGGCTATTTCTGATGCTGTGTGTCTGTTGTGCGTGCAGGTTTTAATGTGATCTGTTTACCTGGTGTTGAAATTTCTGCCTGTTTGTCCTAGGTAAAACATGGAGCAATCCTGGCATCTTACTTTGTATATTTCAGAGACTGAGTATGGGTCATAATTACACTTCACATTATGTATTAGTTCCTGTTGTCGTTTATTTGATGTAGAAAACACACATTTTTGGCGATTTTTGAAAATATTTGCAATGTTCTATGATGTATCAGCAATGTACGAGATACCAGGTATACATTTGTCTTCGTCTACTTCTTCTGTGGTGCATTTTGTTTTTTGGTCTTTCCTTCACTTTGTCTAGGATTGATTCAACCAGCGAAGAGGTATAATCATTGGCAGCTTCAATCTGTCTCACTGTATTTATTCTTTGCTACATGTTTTATTGGTTCAAAAATATTTTAGTGGCCCTATGTAGTACTGACCTGTATGCTGCCTGTTTATGGATGTTCCGGTGACATGAGGTTGCAGGAATTGTGGCCTTGGTCATTGTATTTTTCCTTTAAATTATGTTAAATTTAATGTGCTGTTGTGTGTTGTAATATTTATGTCCAGCTAATGATTTATAATGAAAAACAACAAATCGCCTAGTATAGACAATATCCCAGCCGAACTTCTAAAATCTGGAGGAGCAAAACTGAATGAGGAGTTGTATAATCTTGTTTTCAACATGTACGAGCAGGGTAAAATTCCTACAGACATTGAGAAAAACATTATGATCCCCATTCCAAAGAAGGCAAATGCTACAAGATGTGAAAATTATAGGACGCTCATCCTAGTTACTCACGCCACTGAAATAGTAACTTCAATTATCCTAAAACGCATAGAACAAAAAGTCGAAGCTACACTCTCCGAAGACCAGTTTGGATTCCGGAAAGATAGAGAAACCAGAGAAGCAATATTTGCTCTAAAACTAGTAATAGAGAAACGACTAGATAAGAATCTGACAACATACATAGCTTTCGTAGATGTAGAGAAAGCCTTTGATAATGTTAAATGGGATAAGATGTTTGAGGTACTCAAAAAAGTAGGAATACACTATGAAGATAGAAAAATGATATGGAACCTGTACAAAAACGAGACAGCAGTTATCCGTGGACGGACAAAACAAGAAGAGGTGCAGATACGGAAAGGTGTCCGACAAGGTTGCGCACTATCCCCTGTTATCTTTAACCTATACATTGACGAGGCGCTGAAAAAAGTAAGGGAAAATTCAAAGGGAGGTATAGTAATTCATGCCCAACGAATAGATATGATAAGATATACCGATGATATAGCAGTCCTGGCTGAAAGTGAATAAGATTTTGCAGTCCTGCTGAATAGAATGGATAAAGTTATGGGGGAAGAATATAATATGAGAATTAATAAAGCAAAAACAAAAGTAATGGCATACGACAAAAAAGATGAAGTGAAAGTCCAAGTTGATGTAGGCAATGAAATGCTTTAACAAGTTGATAAATTTACTTAAATGGTTCAAATGGCTCTGAGCACCATGGGACATAACATCTATGGTCATCAGTCCCCTAGAACTTAGAACTACTTAAACCTAACAAACCTAAGGACATCACACAACACCCAGTCATCACGAGGCAGAGAAAATCCCTGACCCCGCCGGGAATCGAACCCGGGAACCCGGGCGCGGGAAGCGAGAACGCTACCGCACGACCACGAGCTGCGGACTAAATTTACTTATCTGGGCAGTAATATTACCAGGGATGGAAGGAGCAAGGCAGAAGTGAGAATTAGAATTCCTCAAGCAAAGGCTGCTTTTAACAAGAAGAAAAACATCTTAACATCTAAGAGCATCAGCCTTGAAATCAGGAAAAGATTTTTGAAATTATATGTGTGGAGTGTGACACGCTATGGGTGTGAAACATGGACTCTTGGTACAGAGGAAGACCAGAAGCTAAATTCTTTTGAAATGTGGTGCTATAGACGCATGCTCAAAAAAAATGTATCAACAAGGTCACAAACGTAGTGGTTCTGAAAAGAGCAAGTGAGAAGAGAAGCTTCTGGAGTTTCATTGTTAAAAGAAGAGTGCAATTTACATGCCATCTATTAAGACATAAAGGACTCCTGAACACAACCATAGAGGGATATGTCGAGGGAAAAAGACCAAGAGGAAGACCACGACTGAGTTACATGGATCAAATCGTGAAAGATGCGGGATGTAACACCTATAAAGAAATGAAGAGAAAAGCTGAAAGACGCACAGAATGGAGACAAGCTGCCATTGTAGCTGTTGCAAACCAATCCTTGGATTGACTACTACAGAAGAAGAAGAATGATTTATATTGGACAAAAGCAAAAGGAACATAATAAAAGGAAATGCGCAATTCATTAACTATAAACTCTACTTATTTCAAATCGAAGTACTTCGATGAGTAAGGGTAACAGCCAGCCTCATGCCCGTTGTAACTGTAGTCCCGCTGTTCTACTCACGAACTGTAAACGCGAAGAGGGGCGCAACTATTCCGTCGCTTTAGCTTAATAATGGTGTCTGCAGCTGCCATTCCTGATATACAAGCATGGATCTGTAGGCAGCATCCTGAATTGTGGAGAAGAGCCCTCAGTGTGGAGAATAGTGTTATCGCGCTGGGAAAGCGAGTATTAATTCGTGCGCGAGCTGGAGCCGCCGCCTCTTCCATTTGCATCCCCCCAGCGGCGCGAGCAAACATCAGCGCGCGATATTGCCAGCCCCCTTCCCCTCCCCGACCCCCGGGCCGCACAAACACAGTTGTATCACGCTCTCCTGTCACGTTTTATGATTCATAAAATATGAAAATCCATGCGGCGAGGCGCGGCTCCACTTTGAAGTCGGCGCCGGAGCCTTTTCAGGTCTCCGAGGGTTGCACTCCCTCCCTGCAATAAATAAGGCCGGTTTAGGGCCGCCGGAATGTCGTTAGCGAACTTCTGTACACGAATAATACATTAATCTCGTAGCCAGGAAAGTCGCAATTACACTAAGTTTCCGACTGCCGGTGATAACGAATAACTACTTCGTTAACAACATAATAAACGAGCCACTGTTTGTTTGTAAAGAAGAAGCCTACGACTTCTGAGCAACCTCTCGCAGTCTTCCTTGGTAACATAGGAGTCAGGTGCCATAATTGTTTGGTATGTACAATTCTACCCAAAAGACAGCGGAACTGATATGAAATCATCTGAAAAGCACTATGAAGAATAAGCAATTATCATACGAAGAAAAAGTTATCTGAAGCTTTCTCATACTAATATCGCGAACCGAGACGTGGCTTCCCAAGAAGAACTTCTTAAAATGTAATGACGTAAGAATGATCAATAACTTTCGATAACATGTTCACAGTTCACTTACCCGTCGAATTCTGATAAAATCCCAAGCTTTCGATGACTGCATCCGCTATCATTGTCAGTAGCAAAGTCTGGCTGTTGTGAAGGTGGCGAGGCTACCACTTTTACGGCCAGAGGACGGCGTCTGATTGATTGGATTATTTATTTATTTATTTATCTCTTTATCTAACCTGATCAGATTAGTGCCTTCAGGTTTTCTCGTATATTAAACCAGGGTTTCATACAACAGAACATTTTTTACATTATAGTTACTGGGGAAATAAGTATTTTAATATGACAATTAGTAACCAAATTATTTCATTGTCAGTAGAGACAACCTGAATAAATACGCTACTGACCATCAAAATTGCTACACCACGAAGATGACGTGCTACAGGCGCGAAATTTAACCGACAGGAAGAAGATGCTGTGATATGCAAATGATTAGCTTTTCAGAGCATTCACACAAGCTTGGGGCCGGTGGCGACACTTACAACGTCCTGACATGAGGAAACTTTCCAACCGATTTCGCATACACAAACAGCAGTTGACCGACTTTGCCTGATGAAACGCTGTTATGAAGCCTCGTGTAAGGAGGAGAAATGCGAACCATCACGTTTCCGACTTTGATAAAGGTGGGATTGTAGCCTATCGCGATTGCGGTTTATCGTACCGAGACATTTCTGCTCGCGTTGGTTGAGATCCAATGACTGTTAGCAGAATATGGAATCGGTGGGTTCAGGAGGGTAATATGGAACGCCGTGTTGGATCCCAACGGCCTCGTATCACTAGCAGTCGAGATGACAGGCATCTTGTCCACATGGCTGTAACGGATCGTGCAGCCACGTCCCGATGCCTGAGTCAACAGGTGTGGACGTTTGCAAGACAACAACCATCTGCACGAAGAGTTCGACGAAGTTTGCAGCAGCATGGACTATCAGTTCGGAGACCATGGCTGCGGTTACCCTTGACGCTGCATCACAGACAGGAGCGCCTGCGATGGTGTACTCAACAATGAACCTGGGTGCACGAATGGCAAAACGTCTTTTTCTCGGAAGAATCCAGGTTCTGTTTACAGCATCATGATGGTAGCATCCGTGTTTGGCGACATCGCGGTGAACGCACATTGGAAGCGTGTATTCGTCATCGCGATACTGGCGTATCACCGGGCGTGATGGTATGGGTGCCACTGGTTACACGTCTCGGTCACTTCTTGTTCGCATTGACGGCACTTTGAACAGTGGACGTTACATTTCAGATGTGTTACGACCCGTGGCTCTACCCCTCATTCGATCACTGAGAAATGCTACATTTCAGCAGGATAATGCACGACCGCATGTTGCAGGTCCTGTACGGGCCTTTCTGGATACAGAAAATGTTCGACTGCTGCCCTGGCCAGCACATTCTCCAGATGTCTCACCAGTTGAAAGCGTCTGGTCAATGGTGGCCGAGCAAAGGGCTCGTCACAATACGCCAGTCACTACTCTTGAGGAACTGTGGTATCGTGTTGAAGCTTCATGGGCAGCTGTACTTGTATACGCCATCCAAGCTCTGTTTGACTCAATGCCCAGGCGTATCAAAGCCGTTATTACGGCCGAGGTGGTAGTTTTGGGTAGTGATTTCTCAGGATCTATGCACCCAAATTGCGTGGAAATGTAATCACATGTCAGTTCTAGTATAATATATTTGTCCAATGAATACCCGTTTATCATCTGCATTTCTTCTTGGTGTAGCAATTCTAATGGCCAGTAGTGTAGTACTGAATAAGAGCTAACAAAACTAATACTGGTACTACTTCTACTACAGCTTCCTCCAGTAATAATAATAATAATAATAATAGCAATAGTGGGTGTGGCAGATATAAAACTAATTTATAAGTGTACTAATCATTGATATTAGGAAATATAAAAAGAATTAGTAAATGTAAACGTAAAAACTTAGTTTTATAAATAGAAAGTTCATCCATTCCGGGAATCGAGAATTTCCACGATTTTTGCCTGTTTTCGACGTTGATACTGGCAAGATATCGATCCCACGGAATTCAATAATACAAATGTGACATAAAAACATGCAGGAATCGGGCGTCCATTATTAAAATAATGAGCAGTTCTCCATTCAGGCTGTCTGTGTCGCAGTTTTAAAAGTGAAACATCAGGCACTTATGACGCATTTCGGAATTTATCCATCATCAGATGACCAGCAGCTATTACTGCACGAAATTATGACCTTTCAAGTTCCCTGTGAAAATTAATTCGAGCAGTTAGTTCATGAGCCCACGCGAATAGAAAACGGTTGGGAAAACACTCTTGACCTCTTGGCAACAAATAATCCTGACTTAATAACGAGCATCAAAACCGATACAGGGATTAGTGAACACATGATTGTCGCTGAGAGACTGAATATTGTAGCCCCAAAATCCTCCAAAAATAAACGAAAAATATACCTATTCAAAAAAGCAGATAAAAATTCAGTTGACGCCTTCCTGAGAGACTATCTCCACTCCTTTCAAATTAATGATATTAGTGTAGTCCAGATGTGGCTTGAATTCAAAGAAATAGTATCGACAGCAATTGAGAGATTTATACCAAATAAACTAACAAACGACGGAGCCGATCCTCCTTGCTACACTAAACGGGTCTGAACATTGTTGCAGAAACAACGAAACAAACATGCCAAATTAAAACAGACACAAAATCCCCAGGATTGGCGATCTTTCACAGAAGCTCGAAATTTAGCGCGGACTTCAATGCGAGATGCTTATAACATTTTCCACAACGAAACTTTGTCTCAAAACCTGACAGAAAATCCAAAGAGATTCTAGTCGCATGTTAAGTATGTTAGCGGCAAGAAAGAGTCAATGCATTCTCTGCGCGATAGCAACGGAGATACAATAGAAGACAGTGCCGCCAAAGCAGAGTTACTAAACATAGTCTTCCGAAATACCTTCACAAAAGAAGACGACGTAAATATTCCAGTATTCCGTATTATGAGTAACGTAGAAGTAAATATCCTCGGAGTAGTGAAGCAACTTAAATCATTTAATAAAAGCAAGTCTTCTGGTCCAGACTGTATACCAGTTAGGTTCCATTCGGAGTATGCTGATGCATCAGCTCCATACTTAACAATGATATACAACCGTTCGCTCTTCGAAAGATCCGTGCCCAAAGACTGGAAAGTTGCATAAGTCACACCAATATTCAAGAAAGGTAGTAGAAGTAATTCATTATATTACAGGCCCATATCGTTAACGTCGATGTGCAGCAGAATTCTGGAACATATATTGTGTTCGAACATTCGGAATTACCTCGAAGAAAACGGTTTATTGACACACAATCAATCTGGATTTAGAAAACATCGTTCTTGTAAAACACAACTAGCTCTTTATTCGCATGAAGTGTTGAGTGCTATTGACAAGGGATTACATATTGATTCCGTATTTCTAGATTTCCGGAAGGTTTTTGACACTGTACTTCACAAGCAGCTTATAGTGAAATTACGTGCATATGGAATATCGTCTCAGTTATGTGTTTCGATTTGTGGCTTCCTGTCAGAGAGGTCACAGTTCGTAGTAATTGACAGAAAGTCATAGAGCAAAATAGAAGTGATTTCTGGCGTTCTCCAAGGTAGTGTTATAGGTCCTTTGCTGTTCCTTATCTATATAAAAGGTTTGGGAGACGATCTGAGCAGCTATCTTAGCTTGTTCGCAGATGACGCTGTCGTTTATCGACTAATAAAGTCATCAGAAGACCAAAACAAATTGCAAAACGAATTAGAAAAGATATTTGAATGCTGCGAAAATTGTCAATTGACCCTAAATAATGAAAAGTGTGAGGTCATCAACACGAATGTTAAAAGAAATTCGTGAAACTTCGGTTACACGATAAATCAGTCAAATATAAAGGCCGTAAATTCAACTAAACGCCTAGGAATTACAGTTACGAACAACTTAAATTGGAAGGAACACATAGAAAATGTTGTGGGGAAGGCTAGCCAAAGACTGCGATTAATTGGCAGAACACTTAGAAAGTAACAGATCTACTAAGGAGACTGCCTACACTACGCTTTTCCGTCCTCCTTTACAATACTGTTGCGCGATGTGGGATCCTTACCAGATAGGACTGACGGAGTACATCGAAAGCAGCACGTTTTGTATTATCGTGAAATATGGGAGAGAGTGTCACTGATGTTGTTGTTGTTGTGGTCTTCAGTCTTGAGACTGGTTTGATGCAGCTCTCCATGCTACTCTATCCTGTGCAAGCTTCTTCATCTCCCAGTACCTACTGCAACCTACATCCTTCTGAATCTGTTTAGTGTATTCATCTCTTGGTCTCCCTCTACGATTTTTAACCTCCATGCTGCCCTCCAATGCTAAATTTGTGATCCCTTGATGCCTCAGAACATGTCCTACCAACCGATCCCTTCTTCTAGTCAAGTTGTGCCACAAACTTCTCTTCTCCCCAAACCTATTCAATACCTCCTCATTAGTTACGTGATCTACCCACCTTATCTTCAGCATTCTTCTGTAGCAGCACATTTCGAAAGCTTCTATTCTCTTCTTGTCCAAACTATTTATCGTCCATGTTTCACTTCCATACATGGCTACACTCCATACAAATACTTTCAGAAACGACTTCCTGACGCTTAAATCTATACTCGATGTTAACATATTTCTCTACTTCAGAAACGCTTTCCTAGCCATTGCCAATCTACATTTTATATCCTCTCTACTTCGACCATCATCAGTTATTTTGCTCCCCAAATAACAAAACTCCTTTACTAATTTAAGTGTCTCATTTCCTAATCTAATTCCCTCAGTATCACCCGATTTAATTTGACTACATTCCATTATCCTCGTTTTGCTTTCGTTGTTGTTCATCTTATATCCTCCTTTCAAGACACTGTCCATTCCGTTCAACTGCTCTTCCAAGTCCTTTGCTGTCTCTGACTGAATTACAATGTCACTGATATGATACAGGATTTGGGCTGGACATCATTAAAAGAAAGGCCTTTTTCTTCTCACGAAATTCCAATCATGAACTTTCTCCTCCGAATGCAACAATATTTTGTTGACACCGACCTACAGAGGGAGAAACTATCACCACAATAAAATAAGGGAAGTCAGAGCTCGTACGGAAATATATAAGTGTTCGTTCTTTCTGCGCGCTATACGAGATAGGAACAACAGAGAACTGTGAACGTGGTTCGATAAACCCTCTGTCAGGCACTTAAATGTGATTTGCAGAGAATCTATGTAGATGTAGATGTACTACTTCTCATTACCTTCGTCTTTCTTCGATTTACTCTCAGTCCATACTCTGTAATCATTAGATTGTTCATTCTATTCAGAAGATCATGTAACTCTTCTTCACTTTCACTCAGGATATCAATGTCATCAGCTAATCGTATCATTGACATCCTTTCACCTTGAATTTTAATTCCACTCCTGAATCTTTTATTTCCATCATTGCTTCCTCGATGTACAGATTGAAGAGAATGGGTGCAAGACTACATCCTTATCTTACACCCTTTTTAATACGAGCACTTCGTTCTTGATCGCTCACTCTTATTATTACCTATTGGCTGTTGTACATATTGTGTATGACCCGTCTCTCCCTATAACATACGCCTATTTTTCTCAGAGTTTCGAACATCTTGCACCATTTTACATTGTCGTTTTTCCACTTCGACAAATCTTATGAACGTGTCCATTTTTCTTTAGTCTTGCTTCCATTATTAACCGCAACATCAGAATTGTCTCTCTCGTGCCCTTACCTTTCCTAGAGCCAAACTGATCGTCATCTAGCGCATCCTTGATTTCGTTTTCCATTTTTCTGTGTATTATTTTTGACAGCAACTTGGATGTATGAGCTGTTGAGCTAATTATGCGATAATTCTCGCACTTGTCAGCTCTTGCCGTCTTCGGAATTGTGTGGATGATGTTTTTCCGGAGGTCAGATGGTATGTCGGCAGATTTACACATTCTACACACCAACGTTAATAGTCATTTTGTTGCCACTTTCCCCAACGATTTTAGAAATTCTGATTGAATGTTATCTATCCCTAATGGTTTATTTGATCTTAAGTCCTCCAAAGCTCTTTTAAATTCTGATTCTAATACCGGGTCCCCTATCTCTTCTAAATCGACTACTGTTTCTTATTCTATCACATCCAGTCTTTCCCCTCATAGAGACATTCAATGCATTCTTTCCACCTATCCGCTCTCTCGTCTGCATTTAACACTGGAATTACCGTTGCACTCTTAATGTTACCACCGTTGCTTTTAATGTCACCGAAGGTTGTTTTGACTTTCCTGTATGCTGAGTCCGTCCTTCCGACAAACATTTCTTACTCTATGTTTGCACATTTTTCCTGCAGCCATTTCGTCTTAGCTTCTCTGCACTTACTATTTATTCCGTTCCTCAGCGACATGTATTTCTCTATTCCCGAGTTTCACGGAACATTCCTGTAATTCCTCATTTCATCGATCGATTGAAGTATTTCTTCTGTTACCCATTGTTTCTTCGCAGTTACTTTCTTTGTATCTATGTTTCCTTCCCAACTTCTGTGATGGACCTTTTTAGAGATGCCCATTCCTTTTCAACTGTACTGCCTACTGAGATATTCCTTATTGCTGTATCTATAGTCTTAGAGAACGTCAACCCCATATTCTCCTGTAACCTTTTCTTGTGCTCCTTCCGCTACAAACACATTCCAGTCCACCATGACTATTAGATTTTCATCTCCATTTACATATTGTATTACCCTTTCAATGTCCTCATACACTTTTCTATCTCTACATCTTCGGCTTGCGACGTCGGCATGTATACCTGAAATATCGTTGTCGGTGTTCGTTTGCTGTAGATTCTGATAAGAATAGCCCTATCACTGAACTGTTCTCAGTAACACACTCTCTACCCCACCTTCCTATTCATGACAAATCCTACTCCCGTTATACCATTTTCTGCTGGTGTTGATATTACCGTATACTCATATGACCAGAAGTCCTTGCCTTCTTTCCACTTTACTTCACTGACCCCTACTGCATCTAGATTGAGCCTTTGCATTTCACTTTTCAGATGGTTTAGTTTCCCTGCCACGTTCAAGCTTCTGACATTCCACGCCCCGACTCGTAGAATGTTATTATTTCGTTGATTATTCAATTTTTTTTCACGTGGTAACCTCCCTCCTGACAGTCCCCTCCGGGAATCAGGATCACAATTATTGAACTATATGAAAAAAAACATATATCAGTTACAAGGTATGGCGTGCACAAATATTATTCAGTTTATGACATGTTGGATGTGCCTGCCATCATTGCGATGGTGTGGCGCAGACCAATAGCGAAATTCTGCATGAGCCGCTGAAATGTCGAATCATCGATGCTGTCGATGACCTCCTGAAGTTTTCAGCTCAGAAATGGTTTTGGGCTTATTTCTGTACATCTTGCCTTTAATATAGCCCCACAAAAAAGAGTCGCATGTGTTCGGATCCGGAGAATATAGCAGCCAATAGACGCCCATGCCATTGGCCTCTGGACACTCCAGAGCATGAATGCGGTTCCCGAAGTGCTCCTCCAGGACATCTAACACTCTCCCGCTTCGATGAGGTCGAACTCTGGCTTGCATGAACCACATCTTGTCAACATCAGTGTCACATTGGATAATGGGGATGAAATCATCTTCCAAAATCTTCACGTACTGCACGGTAGTCACCGTGCCATCGAGAAATATCGCACCGATTATCCCGTGACTAGACACTGCACACCACACAGTCACTGACTGAGGGCGAATAGACTTCTCGATCGTGAAATGCGGGTTCTCAGTCCCATAAATGAGCCAATTTTGTTTATTGACGCACAGATCCAAATAAAAGTGGCCTTCGTTGCTAAACCAAACCATACAGTGCATACTATTTCCCATTATGCCTCGCGCTTTGAACGTTCTAACGCAAACCATTCAGAAGTTACGACAATTTTATTTCATATAGTTCAATTATTGTCACCTTGTATGTGACATAAATGACCGAATCTTTTGACTGCATTGTCGGGGATGCTTCAATTTTTTTACAGTCAAGGGACCATAGCCTTAGTGGGGGAGGGGGGAGGGGATGGCAGTCAAAAAGCAAATGACAAAGACGTTTTTTCCTGTGATATAATTAAAAACTCACAGATTTCGTATTTTTTTTCCTTTTGTTGTACCGTGGAACCTAGCTTCTTGCCAAATTTCATGATTCTAGACAAACGGAAAGTACGCTATAAGTTTTGAATGAGAGTGTTTGCGAGTTTGAAAATATATGTCGCAAAGGTTTGTATCTTTTGAATTCATTGACTTACAAGGTTCAATTTTTTACATCACCAAGGGACCGTACACCTCAGTATGTGACATAAATTTCAATTTGATACGTCTACCCGTTTCCGGGAAAAAGAGTTTTTAACAGTCTAACAGACAGACACGAACTCCCAACATGCTGGAATAGCTGTGGGTCAATAACTTCTATCAATCAGTATAAGAAAGAGCAGTCCAAAATTGCAAATTTTACTTCTTTTGTTGACTCGATGACTAGTTTCGGACCCAGACCCATTTTCAGATCATCGTAACATAGTCAAAAGTGGTACTTCCGAAGATGTGAAAACTATGTCAAAAATGTACAACGAATAGTTACGGCACAATAACTGCTCGTTGCACTTTTACGACACGGTTTTCACACCATCTTCGGGAATACCATTTTTTCCTGTGTTATGATGATTCTAAAAAAAAAGGTCTCGACCCGAAACTAGTCTTCCAGTGAAAAAAAAAAGGAAAAGTTGCAATTTAGGACTGGTTTTTCGTTGTACAGATAGACAGGCGGACGATCAACAAAGCGACCATATAAGGGTTCCGTTTTTACTGATTGAGGTACGGAACCATAAAAACAGATATTTTCTGATATAGCGATTTCTGGAGATGGGAGATTTAAGAAGACTGCACCACCTAAGAATGCTAGGAAATGAAGAAGACCTGATTGCAAAAAGGACGTAAAGGGTAAAGAGTGCGCGCAGGGACCATGGTACAAAGTATTGTTGCTTTAGTAGATATGTCATAAGCTGCGTTTAGAAACTGGAAATATTATTCAGTTCTTTAACTCAGTGAGGAAGGTTATTCCAGAGTCGGCTTCCTGATACTGAAAGGGACTTCAACGAAGTGGTTGAACGATGAAGTGAGTCAGAAAGGATTTTGCTCTGGTGGAAGCGGCTGTTTTTGCCATGTTGTTCATACAAGAGCGTTATGAGAGAGGAGACATGTGATGGACAGTGCAGGTTGATAAAGACTACAGAGGAGACAGAGTTTGGCAGTCTGTGCGCTTGCCTGGACGCAGCCAGGATAGCTGTGCATGTGATGGTGAAATATGATCAAAGAGTCGAACGTGATGAAGACATTATAGAGGTGCCACGTGCTGAAGTGCCGTCCCCTACGTCCACAGATTACATTTGCGCAGTCTGTCCGGCGTCACTTGCTGCGATGCACTGGCATCAGGTGGTAAATTATAGATCGCGTAGGATACGGTGGCCTATGCGCAGTGACCTTTCTCCTGCAAATTGGTGGGCGAAATCATTCGTTTGTTCAGAAGACGAGGCCGACAAGTGTTTTCCACCTTTCGGCCGGTCAGCGACGACAGAAAAAATAGCTCTGAGCACTGTGGGACTTAACATCTATGGTCATCAGTCCCCTAGAATTTAGAACTACTTAAACCTAACAAACCTAAGGACATTACACAACACCCAGTGATCGCGAGGCAGAGAAAATCCCTGACCCCGCCGGGAATCGAACCCGGGAATCCGGGCGCGGGAAGCGAGAACGCTACCGCACGACCAGGAGCTGCGGACACCAGCGACGACAGAATCGAGGCGCGCACCCTCAATCTTTCTCAAACGATTTTACAGAAAATGTTCGGTATAAAACCTTCATTTTTGCTTTGCTTATATATCAGGTTCGCTAATGGTCATAGTTATTGTGATGTTTACATGAAAGTAAGACTGCGCGAAATTCGGAAAAGTGTGCCATGAGAAATAGGGTCACTATTATTTTGCGTTTGATGCAAATTACATAATACGCGGTAGCATATGAAATTTAGCTAACATAATGAATTTTTCTTTAGACTGTGCTCTTTCTTTAATAAGTACACTCTTCCTTGCATTGCTAAGTACACGTCTCTGTTGAAATTTTTACTACATAGGCTAGTTTCCACTGCCTTTGTAATCACAATCTAGAGAAAATTGATGTGATGTGGCTGACTCATTTGCGATCGTGCCACGACAGCGATAAAGCCAGAGTGAAATATCCACAATATTCCTCATATTTCATAAATGGTTTCAGATATCGAAATGAGATTTTGGAAAATGATATCACGCAAAGAGGAGATTATGTTACCATATCGTTATTATATACAGCTTCATTATATACCCTGTTATTCCAATAAATACATACTTTTTTGGTGAAAGGACGTAATTTTTAAGGGCCATTGATGCCGATGAAATGAGAAATGCTATGGGTTTTGGAACAACATAAGGTGAAGAAGTTACAGGTTTTTCTTTTTTTTAATGTACAGAGTATGTGCTTCTTACATAAGGTACTGACTTTACTTTTCCTCAGTTCCTCATTTAATAAACTTAATAAACCACAGTTTCAGAATTCTGTCAAGTTGTGTCTGCACATCTTAGTGAGGTGAGACAGTGTAAATTCCGCTGTGTTTTGGCAAAAGAAGCAAATTTTGACTTGGCAGTCAGAGGGATGTATAGGTTTTACCCAGAATTTGCCACTCATGACGCTTTTCTGAAAATTACAAATGGTTAACAAGCCAGGCGAAAACAAATCGCTGCGTTTTCAGCGGAATTCTTTTTAGATACTAACGAAAGCAGAGGTGACAGTAGATCTCTTTGAATGGGTATCATGCAAGTATATTTACAAAAAATGTGCATGCAAGTATATTTACAAAAAATGTGAGCGTAGGCTTCGGTTTAGAACGACATTTCTCCTACAATGTTCTGAGCGACCCCCACCGCTGCTGCACTCCCCACGCTTCCCCAGCCGACTGCGCATCTAGCGGTCACCGCATTTTCCGCTCACTATATGTTAGGTCCCTCTCTGTGCTCTTTCTTTATTAAGTACACTCTTCCTTGCATTGCTAAGTACACGTCTCTGTTGAAATTTTTACTACATAGGCTAGTTTCCACTGCCTTTGTAATCACAAGTCCTAATAGCTCGCGGTTTTGGCCAGAAACCTAGCACGATCAAACTGTCAATTTTTTTAAATTTCTGTAATTAGTATGATGCTGATGTTCAACACAGCTACGGCAATAGCTGTATAGACAGCCACAAGCTACTTCAGCCATATTCCGAAGAAACACAGGGTATTTCAAAACGATTTTTACAATTTGGATCACGTGTATTTCCTTTGATCATGTGTTTTTCAGAAGTGGTGGTTAATAGAAATGTGCGGCTAGCAACATAATATTTAGACAAACGTAAAGTTCTTTTTCTTTCAATTTAATTATTGACGAAATTGAAGATAATACATTCCCAACATATGGCACAGTGTGTGAAATGGTCGACAGAGATCAGTTCTGACACCCAGGTCCAGCAGAACTTCCGGACATTTTACAGAAATACACCATCATAACGTCCGATAGTGTACCTGAGGGACAAGGAATTGTCGTGAAGAGAACAAGTCCCAGACATCCGAGCACGAACGATGCAGTTGTGAAACGCATGCAAGGGGAATTTATCCGCAACCCAACGAAATCAATACGCCAGTCTGTGCAGCTATCACCAACCACTGCGCACAGGGTGCTAGGCAAGAGAATGAAGTTTTATCAATGCAGTGCACAGCTGATCCACGTTACCTGATGACTGGTCAAAGCGCAAAGCATTTGCAACGAACATTATGAGTCGCATCGACCATGACCAAAGTTGTTTTTTGATGGATGAAGATTGCTTTCATGCGTCCAGAAAAACAAACGGATCCAGTGTGAGAATCTGGGACCCTGAGAATCCCACTTTAAAATGCAAATTGTGTATGGCAGCTGGAAGCTGAAATAGTACATAAATTTTCGTAAGAATTTTTCTGGTTTTGGATGTCTGGAATCGCTCTCGTAAGATCTGAATCGCTTAGACATGCGCGCGCAGTTGATCTTTGCTCTATAAAGATGCGCGCCAGATTTATCTGTTGAACGCGAGGAGAGAAGACGAGACAGGCAGTTCAGCAATGGTGTTAGACTTCAAGAATCGAGTGTAATTTATTTACAGTAAGCAGCAAGCAAAGGAGAGTTTTGGGAATTATATTGGGAATTAATCGAATTTTTATTGTGGAGAGGAAAAGAATTGATTTTTACATTGTTCGGATTAAACAGGTATTGATTAAGTTTATTTTATTGGTGGCAGTGGTTTGATAATGCAGCGCTTTCAGTTCTTCAGATGCCTAGATCAGGAATCTTTTTGCTTTTCATTTTTTTTGTTTTATCGATCTCTGTGAGAAAAATTGATTTAAGAAAAAGATTTTGGAATTATGTTTAAGGAAAGGTTACACATGTGAAGTTAACTTTTGTAGTTCTTGGATTATTGTTCAATGATTTCAGAGAAAGTTTAACCTTTATTGGAGTTTCATTGAATGTTGTTACGTCAAATGATACGTGACAGCTACTGGGTTCATTTAACCTAGAGTCATTGTCCACATACCAAGAGCCACGTAATTTTCAATTTAACACCATCATCAAAAATTATGTGCTAAAATGATAGCAATGTTTTTAGATAATACATTATACCTCAGCATATCTCGGTAGTTAGATTTTGCAGCTCTGTAATCGAAAAGCGTTATAACTATGAGATCAGTTTGAACGGCGTTATCCAGTGCGACACAAGTAAGACCAATTGTGCAGAGAACAAATCCTTTTTTTTTAAATTAAATTTCACAGGGACCAAATTTATTTGCAAAGTAAGTAGGTTTCCATCAAATTTCGTGGACAGATTTTGTTATAATGATAAGATTCAGACTGGGAATGATTTTCTTAGAATTCTAGTAGTTAGATTTCTCTACGTATTCTCGCAGACAATTTGTCTCCAACACTTAACGTTACGCAAGCTATCAGCTTTATGATCTGATATACGCAACATTCGAAACAGGAAGCCCAAAGTTTAGCACTGAACATATACTTTAGCATTAAAAACAGGAGCAACATTACAGATACACTTTCATTAAAATAAATTTAAACGGATAACTTTCACTGGGCAATCCTTCCATGGTATTTTTTATCTGGAGAGAGTAGAAAGGTATGCACAGACTACAGTTTATAAGACCATCAAACTTTCTCCTAAGCGCTTGAGTAGTGGGCATTATATTTACAAGAATTTCTTTTCACTCTTATACACATTCCTGGAAAAGAGAATATTGTTGCTGAAGCCTTTTCATGATCTCTTGGCGTTTCACAGACTGCTTCATCCACAGAATTCTGTCACTCCAATTTCAGTCTTCTATACAAACAACAGGTCGTTTTCGAAAATTTTATTGGTCTGCTCTAAAGGAAACTCCAAAAGAACCAGATAAAGATACTATGTGGAAGCATATCAAGCACATGTTGCGAGACGCAAACAACATTTAGACGTTATTATTTGGTTTGTAACTACAGTCGTTTGAAACGTGAGAAGCCTGACAGCGATGCATCGCATGTTTGCATTCCGCGTGATTTGGTCAAAGATGTGGTTTGGTACATTCATTTTAGTGATGAGCGCTATGGAACGAGAAAACGATTTAACATACGTCTTTAGACCTCTTCCTGTATCAATATGGAAAAATGCATTCGACATGCTCTGACCAAATGTAAACTTTGTAAGAAAGCAAAAACCTCCACTGCTTCACATTTTGCTCAGCTATAGCAAATCATTCTATTCAAACTGAGTCATTTAGCAGCCGTGGACCTCTATGGATCCGTTCCATAAAGCAGACAATGTTTTTCTTATGTTTTTGTGGCAATAGAACTCATATCAAAATTTGTCCCTCTTATACCACTTCGTAAAGTGACGGAGAAATATTTCTGCAGCATTTACCAAGGATTTTTTAAGAGAAGTAGGACATGTCGAAAAAGTTATCTCTGACAATGGACCTCAGCTGCTTTTGCCTCTTTGGATATGTACATTGAAAAATAGAAAAATTACATCAGTTTTCATTTTCCAGTAACATCCTACTTCCAGCGAATGTGAAGGACTCTTGAATGAAATGGAAAAATTATGCAACTTATACGTCAAAAAAAGTACACAGAAAGGAAACAGTCCATTCAATCTTTCAGGACACAATAAATTCCTTACCTAACGATTCCACTTTACTCTCTCCACATTTGGTACTGAAAAGTGAGCAACTGTCTGACAAAACCAGAGAAGCAGAACCTTTTCCGAAGTCTCAATACATAGGACATCACGAAATTGCTGTAATAACTCTTAAAAACATAAAACAGGCAGCAGAGAAGAGAAAAAGGCTACAGAAGTGTAGATGAAGCAATAAAAAATTCCAAGTAGGTCAAACGGTTATGGTTTTCTATCACCCGTTATCACGCAAACCAAAGAACAAGTTTCAATAATTCTTCTTAACCTATAAAAACAACGGGCGATTTCGTAATCACCAAATAGCTCACCAGATGCGACTGAAATCGAAACATAGTGCACAAAGCATTATTGTGGTCTACACCACATTTCCAGTGTAAGACATTTCGGAGAATTATTCTTTGGGCATTTTTTTCTTCTAAGTCAGTACACATTACTTAGCACAATCATGTTGTGACACACGATTTTCACATTGACGAGTGGTTTCTTGCAAATATGTAGAAATCAAGTCATGTGCCATTTCATACTATGTTTGCGTAGATCATAATATTTTTCCCATGTATAAGGTAAAAGAGGTTGACCACTTCTTTGCATTTGTTTCCCTTAACGTAGTTTTGTTAGTATAATGTTCGTTACTCACACAGGTATAAATTACAACGTCGCTAATAATGAAACTTTCTAGCGGTGTACGTCACACAAAGATTCTGGCAAAACTACATTGCAAAAAAGAAGCAGCAACTTTCAGTGAAGTAGAAAAGCATAATGGCACCTAACTATGAGTGTTGGTTGGTAACATCGAGTATCGTGTAAAGCAACGGAATTTTTCGCACAGGCTGTCACTCTGAATCGTGCAACAATTAGACGGTATTTGGCAAATGTCGTACAGTATGCAATTGTGGAACAGATAGAGAAGTTTTGTTGTTTATTACTAACTGGAGGAGCTTTCTTATTTTCAGCGTAGATCACTGAACATAATAGGTCTAATACCGAGTAAGAAATAGAAATGTAACGTCATAAGAGCTTTTTTGAGTAATATGTAGTATGTGATGGAAGTAATTATGAGTTTATGATGATAATTGGATGACATGATGAAGTTGATGATTTTGTGGCTTTATGAATTGTGAATTTGATGAGATATGTTTTAAGATTTCAGGAGATATGAAACGGCGGTAAGGATTGTTACGGACTACGTGATGTAGGGCACACCTTGAATTGTTGTGGTTTAGTGCTTTTTGTCTGAGCTTGGAGATTTCTTGTGAAAATTTGTTGCTTTATTTGACACAATGTGTAGGAGAAATTTCTCGCCTGTAATCAGTTTTTTGCGTGCGTACTGATGTTTTATGAGAAATGAAATTTCTTTTCATGTGCTTGATTTGACAACTTTTTAGTTTTGCTTGACCTAACAACTTTCCTTTCTCATTAACCAAGTTAATGACTTTTTTACTTTTTCAGCTCTGCTTACCAGACTTACATATGTTTACGATAAATTTAGCACAGCTTTATCTTATTTATGTGTAGCTGTAAGGCAGTTTTGGGTAACACTCTGTCTTTCTTGCATTTGGCACAGGCTAAGCATTTTTAGATGATGATAATGACAACCTTTGGCCGCATTTTCACTTTCATTATGTTTTGTGATGGACTACTGACGGATGCTTTAATGTGATTAATCTCTTTTGACAGGTACAACAATAATTTCGTACGCAAACCTTTATTTTCTTCCTTCATCCACTTTCCTTCTGTATACTTGCTTGATCTAAAATTTTTCTAAGAAATGGTATTAAGTTCTACGACTACTGTACATGGTGAGCAAGACAACCTTAAGGAAGCTTTTATTTTTTTCACTGTATTTTGACAGGTATTTGTACGATAATGCTACGATTTTTTCTCAACTCGTGTTTGTATGCATACAATATTTCACTCATATTTTCTTACCCACATAACCGTGTACCATAGATGTAACGAATTTGTTTACATGTTACTGTGCATCCTTTATGGTAACTTGTCAAATGTAGCTGTATATTATAGACTGTTCTTCAATCCTACCACCAAACACATTCTCTTATGGAAACTAACTGTTTGTTTTCGAGACCTATTGAAAGACACACACATTTCAATTTTTATTGTAGCTAACGTATTTACTCATTTGTAACAGTGTTTGTCTATTATGTATTATGCCGACTCAGAACATTGATGGCAGTATTTCAGCACACTCTCCTGCACTGCGAGACATTTACACAATGAATGGAATTTTTCTTTACAACAATGATATATTAGATTACTTCAACTTGATTATGCATTTATTTCACTGACATGTGGTGAACTAATGCCACGTTTTCGCCTTATTGCGGAACTTCACAGTACTGTTGTAAGAGACTCTGGCTCTGAGTTGTCAGTGGAATATCTATGGACCAATACTGTTTCCCCTGAGTCTGCTCTTAGCCTTCTCACAAATAAACCAATATAGTGATGCACGTCATACAATACCGGTGCTCTGACTCTTCGACAAAACATGTTTACTTCGAGACACACTTTGACTAGTTATCTTTAGTAATGTACTGGGTACACTCAAATTAACGACGATTTTCACTCAATTAATATAATTCAACTATCGCAACATAGTTTTGGAGTGGTGTAAAAAACTGTGACGTTTTAGTGAAATTTTATCCTCATCTTTGTGACGCAACAAATTTCTTAACAGTTGACTCACGTACTATTTGCAGAGTAAAACAGACAATCATTCCCGCTAATGATATTACCACGTTTCTTTTCTTACTGATGCACTGAGCACGCTGACGTTTATGAGACTGTCAGTGCACTTGCGTACAGTTATTTAAGCCAATTTGTCATGGTATGTTTGTGGGCTTGTGCATAATGACTTAAAACAATTTGTCAAGGACTATTAGTGCGCCAGTGCTTTAAAATTGAAAACAATTTGTAAATACTGTGAAACATGTTACCTTTTTATGCTAGTGTTCTTATCATTTCTTTATTTCTAGTTATGTACTTTCTGTTTTAACTTCGTTGGCGAATTTTTCATTCTAATGTTTGTCAATTGCAACTCTCATTTTGCAAAATTCTGGCCGGATAGTCCGTGGAATATGGAAAGGTGTGTGTGTGTGTGTGTGTGTGTGTGTGTGTGTGTGTGTGTGTTTGTGCGTGTGTGTGTGTGTGTGTGAATTTTCGGAGGAATTTTTCTCGTTTATGATATCTAGAATCGCGCTTGTAAGGTTAGAATTGCTTAGACATACGCGCACATTACCAGCAGAAAAGCTGCGCTGCACAGAGGTGAGTGAGAGGTTATCTTCCCTCTACGAAATTGCGCCAGATTTATCCCATGATCGCGAGGAGAGGAGAGGAGAGGACACAGACAGCTTAGTTTTGGTATTAGATGCGAACAGTCGAGTTTTGTTTCAGTAGCAGTAGGCATCAAACACTGGAGATTTTTGGGAATTGTATTATGGATTAATGGAAGATTCAGTGTGGACAAACAGATAATTAATTTTTACATTGGTACAGATACACGCATTGTGAAGAATGGATTACAGGAAATGATTAATTTGTTTTACTTGTGGCAGCAGGTGATAATACAGCACTCTTGGTTTGTCAGACATCCTAACCAGGAATTTTTTGACAGGATTTATCGATCATTACGAGAAAAATACGAGGGCATTTCAATAAGTAATGCAACACATTTTTTTCTGAAACAGGGGTTGTTTTATTCAGCATTGAAATACACCAGGTTATTCCCCAATCTTTTAGCTACACAACACTATTTTTCAACGTAATCTCCATTCAATGCTACGGCCTTACGCCATCTTGAAATGAGGGCCTGTATGCCTGCACGGTACCATTCCACTGGTCGATGTCGGAGCCAACGTCGTACTGCATCAATAACTTCTTCATCATCCGCGTAGTGCCTCCCACGGATTGCGTCCTTCACTGGGCCAAACATATGGAAATCCGACGGTGCGAGATCGGGGCTGTAGGGTGCATGAGGAAGAACAGTCCACTGAAGTTTTGTGAGCTCCTCTCGGGTGCGAAGACTTGTGTGAGGTCTTGCGTTGTCATGAAGAAGGAGAAGCTCGTTCAGATTTTTGTGCCTACGAACACGCTGAAGTCGTTTCTTCAATTTCTGAAGAGTAGCACAATACACTTCAGAGTTGATCGTTTGACCATGGGGAAGGACATCGAACAGAATAACCCCTTCAGCGTCCCAGAAGACTGTAACCATGACTTTACCGGCTGAGGGTATGGCTTTAAACTTTTTCTTGGTAGGGGAGTGGGTGTGGCGCCACTCCATTGATTGCCGTTTTGTTTCAGGTTCGAAGTGATGAACCCATGTTTCATCGCCTGTAACAATCTTTGACAAGAAATTGTCACCCTCAGCCACATGACGAGCAAGCAATTCCTCACAGATGGTTCTCCTTTGCTCTTTATGGTGTTCGGTTAGACAACGAGGGACCCAGCGGGAACAAACCTTTGAATATCCCAACTGGTGAACAATTGTGACAGCACTACCAACAGAGATGTCAAGTTGAGCACTGAGTTGTTTGATGGTGATCCGTCGATCATCTCGAACGAGTGTGTTCGCACGCTCCGCCATTGCAGGAGCCACAGCTGTGCACGGCCGGCCCGCACGCGGGAGATCAGACAGTCTTGCTTGACCTTGCGGCGATGATGACACACGCTTTGCCCAACGACTCACCGTGCTTTTGTCCACTGCCAGATCACCGTAGACATTCTGCATGCGCCTATGAATATCTGAGATGCCCTGGTTTTCCGCCAAAAGAAACTCGATCACTGCCCGTTGTTTGCAACGCACTTCCGTTGCAGACGCCATTTTAACAGCTCCGTACAGCGCTGCCAACTGTCGGAGGTCAATGAAACTATACGAGACGAAGCGGGAATGTTTGAAAATATTCCACAAGAAATTTCCTGTTTTTTCAACCAAAAATGGCCTAGAAAAAAATGTTTTGCATTACTTATTGAACTGCCCTCGTAGATTTAAGAACAAGATCTTGGAATTTAGTTTAAGGAAAGTGAAGTAAACTTTTGTAGTTCTTGGATTATAGTTGCATGATTTCAGAGAAAGCTTAACGTTTATTGTAGTTTCATTGAATGTTATTAACTGGTACGTGATTGCTGCTGAGTTCATTTAACCTAGAGTCATTGTCCACATACCAAGAGCCAAATAATTTTCAATTTATTTAACACCATTATCAAAAATTTTGAGCTAAAATGATAGCAATGCTTTTAGAGAATGCATTGTACCTCCGCTTATCTTCGTAGTCAGATTTTGCAGCTCTGTTATCGAGACGCGTTGTAACTATGAGATCAGTTTGCACGGCGTTATCCAGTGCGACACAAGTAAGACCAATAGTGTAGAAAACAGATCCTTTTTGTTAATCAAATTTCACAGGGAGTAGCTTTAGTTTCAAAGTAATCAGTTTTCCATCAAATTTCATAGACATATTTTGCAGTAACCATAAGATTTAGACAGGGCATGATTTTCTTAGAATTCTCGTAGTTACATTTCTGTATATATTCTCGCAGGAAATTTGTCTCCAACAGTTACCGTTACGCAAGCTATCAGCTATAACATCTGATATATGCAACATTCGGAACAGGAAGCCCAAAGTTTAGCATTGCATAGACAATTTTAGCATTAAAATGTGTGTGTGTGAATTCCTAAGGGACAAAATTGCTGAGGTCATCTGTCCCTAGGTTTTCACACTACTTACACTAACTTACGCTGAGAACAACACACACCCATGCCCGAGGGAGGATTTGAACCACCGGCGGGAGGGGCCGGGCAATCCGGCACATGGAGCCTCAAACCGCTTGGGCAGGCATTGTTGGTGATGTCTTGATAGGGCCCCATGTTCTTCCACCTACGCTCAATGGAGCACGTTATCACGATTTCATACGGGATATTCTGAATCTACATCTACATCTACATCCATACTCCGCAAGCCACCTGACGGTGTGTGGCGGAGGTTACCCTGAGTACCTCTATCGGTTCTCCCTTCTATTCCAGTCTCGTATTGTTCGTGGAAAGGATTGTCGGTATGCCTCTGTGTGGGCTCTAATCTCTCTGATTTTATCCTCATGGTCTCTTCGCGAGATATACGTAGGATGGAGCAATATACTGCTTGCCTCCTAGGTGAAGGTATGTGCTAGAAACTTCAACAAATGCCCGTACCGAGCTACTGAGCGTCTCTCCTGCAGAGTTTATCTATTATCTCCGTAACGCTTTCGTGATTACTAAATGATCCTGTAACGAAGCGCGCTGCTCTCCGTTGGATCTTCTCTATCTCTTCTATCAATCCTATCTGGTACGGATCCCACATTGCTGAGCAGTATTCAAGCAGTGGGCGAACAAGCTTACTGTAATGTGGTCACACTGCGAGGCTTTTGCTTTAAAAACACAATCTACATTTGAGATCCATTTCCATTAAATAAATTTAAACAGGTAATTTGCTAGGTAATATGTGGTGTATTTGCTTTACGACCGTGTCGTGGGACAGTTTTTCTTTGAAGAGGCATCAGTAATCTCGCTATTTATGCGTATATTTGGAACAGTCTGCTTTTTCTCAGGTTGAAGAGCTGCAGCCTGACATCATACTTCAGCAGGATGCAGCCCATTCACACTTTGCCTCGATCGCTAGGAAGGCTTTGGACGACACATTTCCAGCTCGCGGGATTGTCAGGTGAGCATCCATTTACTGGCTCCGAAGGTATTCAGACATAACCCCATTCGATATTTTTTGTTTTTTTTGTTTGTTTTGTCCACCAATCATCAGTGCTGGGCCTGAAAGAACTGCGAGCTCGCATGAAAGCTATAATGGCACACTTTAATACGTACATTCAATACTGGATATGAGAAGAACTGATATATCGCTGAAATATCCTGCTTGTTGGCGCACATATTGAACTCTGTTAAACAGCTACTAAGACTTTGGATGTGTGGGAAGCTCATGCAGTTTCTGACACCAACAGATGTTTGGCATTACCCTTTTTTTTCTTACTTTGATAGTTCTACACAGTTGGTGGGATGGGAGTGAAATCTCATAAAATGGCACTGAGCATATTACTTTAATGAATACATACAAAACTAAATTTCCACACTAAGTAAATGTTTTTATAATCGAGAAAAGCATTATTTCATGCAAAACACACGAATGTACTTCTTGTATTATGCAAGTGTGATTCGAATAGAGCGTAGTAGCATGCATGGAAAACTCACGCAGATTGCCTGTCATAGCACACATATCTGGTTACAGTACAGAATAGTGAATTGTGACTGCGAACTCCGTGAGTGTTCTCCATACAACATAATTGCTTTCACTAATTCAGCTACCCTTCAATGCATTTGTTGCTATAATTTCTACCTTCGTGCCTGTTTAACAGAGCACTAAGTTTTAAAGTAGTGTCCATTTAACAGGGCACTAAGTTGTAGATGAATCATTACTGTGGTTCAGGAATGGTTTGTTAACATCGAATCTATCATGATTCCATAAAAACATTTCTGTCAAAGGACTGGGTACTGTTCTCTCGATTGCCGATGTCGTGGTGGCTTTTTGAGAGATGTCAGAAGAATTGAAAAATTTCGATGGAGTCGTTAGTGCCTTGAAAACCTACATGAACTAAAATGGCCTGGAATGTAGTCAACATAAATCATGCAATACTGAGGGAATGAAATTACAGTATGACACACTGTGTGTAGTAGGTAAGTACTGTAATTGGGGCACCAAAATAACTGACAACGTTCAGAGTAAGAAGATATAAAGTTCAGGCTATCAGTAACAAGGAAATTGTAAACATCGAATTTAAATTTAAGTTTCAGGAAATGTTTCCCGAAATTATTTGTTTGGCAGTAGGCTTATATGAAAGTGAAATGTAGGAGAAAGACAATAAAGACAGAAGAAGAATGGAAACTTTTGAAATGTGGCGTTGCAAAAGAATGTTGAAGATTGGATGGGCAAATTGGATGGGCAAATTGGACAACCAGTAAAAGGAGATGGAGTCTAATGGTGCGAGTAATACGCTTTACGGCACAACTTGACTAAAAGGAAGGGTGCATTAGCGCGACACACCCTCGGGTACAAAAAAATAGTTTTTGTAATGGAAGGAAATGTGGGGATTGAAAATTCTATGCGATTGCCACGGCACACAGGTTGAAATGGATTCAGGGTGCAGCCGTTATGCAGATGTGGAAAGACTTGCGCACAGGATAGTGTGGAGAGCTGTATCAAGTCTATGCTTTCACATGACGTAGTAAACCCATGGTTCTATACAATTTGTTTCTGTCTAGCTGATGATTGTATAATTTATGCATGCAAAGAAAAATAAAAAGAAAAATATAATACAAATAGTGTGGTGGAAATAATTTGCAATATGTAGAGGGAAGTGATATACTGTATCTACATTTCAAGGACCAGCTACAATAATTGTGGGTCAGCTTTCCTCAGGAGGGAATACAACAGCTGTATGACACCTTTCCCCTACCGAGTCAGTTCATGTATCCAGGTCAGAGGGGGATGAATGTCATATTGACAAGAGGGCTCATACCACCAAGTTTCTTCTAATTTGAAGACATTTTTATCGCCGAAATTATATCACATAAACTCTCAACCCATCAAGTTTTGCATCGATTCCTTCAACCCTTCTGCGTGCTTCACTTTCTTTGTCAGGCAGTGCGTCTGCGCAGCAGTTTAAGTGCCTATGGTGTGCGCTAAGTGTCTTGTGTACAAACAAGTACTTTCAGCAAACGCTATTTTACTCTTCGCCCACGACCTTGCATTCAGTACTACTCGGTACTGTCTTGCGTTTGTTTTGCTGGCAGTGTTCATTGTACGTTCAGATTGGTACACAGTGGCAAGTAAACGTTTACTGATGTAGACTCGGCTAGAATTTATCTTGTGTATGGGTTGAAGAACGCAGTGGAAGAGCAACAAAAAATCGATCAAATGGCTCTAAGCACTATGGGACTTAACATCAGTTCCCTAGACGTAGAACTACTTAAACCTAACTATCCTAAGGACATCACACACATCCATGCCCGAGGCAGAGTCTGAACCTGCGACCGTAGCAGCAGCGCGGTTCCGGACTGAAGCGCCTAGAACCGCTCGGCGACAGAGGCCGGCGAAGATCAAGACGATGTCTTTATAGCGAACTGTTTTCTCAGCTACGAAAACTTTTGCAGACCAGGGGTGTTGCATTACTCCGTGTATGGTGTTCCACGTTCTGATGGTTGTGTATTACAAACGTTTTCACAGTTTAAAGGTATTTTCCCAGAAACTAATGTGACTGAGGTAACAAACCGAATAAGTTGAACTAGCACTCCGTAATGAGGCACTGGAAAACCCTAGTTACTTAGAGAAACTTACTCTCAAATATCTCTGAATTTTTTCGGTGGAATTGGGTTAAATAGACAGGAAAAGAACATCCAAAGAAATGTCATTAACAGCGCCCACGGTCCTCATGGTCTGCTACCTCATGATGGTGAGGGGGTTTGTATGTCTCAACAATCTACAGAGCTATGATCCTGGTCTGGGTCATCCACGACGGACTGGCCAGTAGTTGAGAGACCAGGCAAAGAGCAGCTCCTCTACGCACTCCCTATTTGGAAGTACATGGGCACCGACCACCATGGGCCCTTAGGTAAGTCTGCCGTGGCTTCCACTTACTTGCGTCAGACATATTCTGTTTTCTTTCCTATCGGCATCTCTCGACCACTCTAGTTTTCATGACTCTGGCGCTAACAGGTTATGATACCCAGGGGTGTCGTAGAGCTTCATTCTCTAGGAAGAACACCCTCGTGACGCTCGTGAAGGAAAGTGCTGTAGGAGGAGCTGATCCGAAATCAAACTCTATCCTTCTAGTTGGGGTTCTTCGTAGTGCTGGTATCTCTAAAATGCAGAAAAAAACTTCAGTCAGTCACTTCACAAAACACAGCGTGTCCCAGTTCCGTTAGGACTGTTTATGTGAAATGCTAAACTGCAATCCTGCCTGGTGGCGAGCTGCGGCGCTACAATCCTTGATACTTGAACAACAACTGCGTAGAAGCTTAAAGGGCTACCATCGCTCCAGCAGGTGCCTGGCCGCGCACGTAACAATACCTGTCTGACACAATGAGGCGGTTGGGCGGCGGGGACCATCACGTGTTTGTGTCACGTTAGGCACATCAGCCAGTGAACCCGTCGAATTCGACCAGAATACTGAGAGACAGGTTCTTGGTCGCTTCTCCATGACAACGCCCCAGCCCACAAAACGAAGTTCATGCGCGGGTATCTGGCCAGCAATCGGATCACAGTCCTGGATCACCCAGCATATTATCCGGGTTTGGCCCCAGCCAGTTTGAAACTGCCAATCAAGGTACAATGTTACGATGCAGTTAAGGACATCCAAGAAAATTTCACTGCAGTACTAAACGCAGTTCTACGAAAGAACTACAGTGACTGTTTCAAAACACTTTCAAAACGGCTTCAGTTGTGTATTGATTCAGGGCAAGATTATTTTGAATAAGTACAGTGTTTTATGAACACAGTCTATGACTTTTGTTTTTCACAGCCACAGTCGTAACAGATCTGGAACACACAGATGATGGATGTCGACCTGAAGGTATAAAGGGACTATAACTGGAGCTTGGTTAAAAGATATTGCAATTATACATGGAATGTGAGGGGTTTAAATGAAAAAGAGCAGGACTTAGAAGAGGAATAAAGAAGAAAGATATAAATATAGCTACTGTAACTGAAACAAAAAATAAATTAAATGGTACGAGGGATTTGAACCTGTAAACGGTCATATTGAGAGGAGCAGAGCAGAAAGAAAGACGTCAGGCTGACAAACCCACAGTAATAGATTAAAAGTGGACATAATTATTCCTATACAAATACAAATTACAAACAATGTAAAATACCAGACTCCCAAAGACAGCTTTGGATTACATGACGAGGGGAAAGAGAGCTCGAGGACGATCCAGGATATGCTGGAGACAACTGTGAATCCTAGAGGGATGAAGAAGAAGGCACGATGAAAAGTTTGTAAGACACTCTAGAGACTACGTGTATCGTTAAGAAATGTAGATTTGGCCATTGGCCAGCAAGGACCTACAACTTCTGTTCCGCATATTCCCAGCCGCAGGCAGAGAGACGGGCGTCGCTCGGCACTGTGCGGCCCGGAGCGACAGTCGGCAGGTTTTGGCGTTGGTTATCGCTGGCCGGGCTGGCCCGGTGGCTGGCGCGGTCGGTCAGCGCGGGGTGGGCAGGCGGAGGCGGTGGAGGCGGCTGTCACACGCGGCATGGCGCGCCGCTCCCCGGGGAAATCTGCAGGCCCGCTCCACCGCACCGCGCCCCGCCATGCCGGGCGGGGGCGGCGTGCTGGCAGTGGGTCGGGACGGATCCATTCCTCACCTCGCCACCGCACGCCGCGACAGGTCGCTTTCCCCGCGCTCCTCAGGGCCGGGGCCGTTGTCGGAAGCAGGGGTCTGCTAGTGAAGTATGCCTGGAATCGACAAGCACAAGCCAAATAAACTGAAGAGCCAAAGAAACGAGTACACCGGCCCAATATCGTGTAGGACCCCAGCGAGCACGCAGAAGTGCGGCAACAAACCGTGGCATGCACTCGGCTAATGTATGAAGTAGTGCTGGAGAGAAGTGACACTATGAGTCCTGCAGGACTGTCCATAAATCCGTAAGGAGGGGGGTAGAGATCTCTTCTGAACAGCACGTTGCAAGGCATCCCAGATAATAATGTTCATGTCGGGAGTTTCGAAGCCAGTGATTGTGTTTAAACTCAGAAAAGTGTTCCTGGAGCCACTCTGTAGCAATTTTGGACGAGTGGGGTGTCGCATTATCCTGCTGGATTTTCCCAAGTCCGTCAGAATGCACAATGGACATGACTGGATGCAGGTGATCGGACACGATGCTTATGTACTTGTAACCTATCAGAGTCGTATCTAGACGTGTCAGGGGTCTCATATCACTCCGACTGCACATGCTTCAATCTATTACAGAGCATCCACCGGCTTGAACAGTCCCCTCCTGACATGCAGGGTTTAGGGATTCGTAGGGTTGTCTCCAGACACATACACGTCCATCTGCTCGATACAATTTGAAACGAGACTCGTCCGACCAGGCAACTTGTTTCCAGTCACCAACAGTCCAATGTCGGTGTTGACGGGCCCAGACGAGGCGTAAAGCTTTGTGTCGAGCCGTCATTAAGGGTACAAGAGAGGGCCTTCGCCTCCGAAAGACCATATCGATGATGTTTCGTTGAATGGTTTGCATGCTGACACTTGTTGATGGCCCAGCATTAAAATCTGCAGCAATTTGCGGAAGGGTTGCACTTCTCTTCACTCGTCGTTGGTCCTTTTCTTGCAGGACCTTTTTCCGGTCGCAGTGATTTCGGAGATTTGATGTTTTACCGGATTCCTGATATTCACCGTACACTCGTGAAATGGTCTTGCGCGAAAATCCCACTTCATCGCTACCTCGGATATGCAGTGTCCCATCGCTCGTGCGCCGAATACAACACCTTGTTCAAACCCACTTAAATCTTGATAGCCGCGCAGGGTAGCCGCGTGGTCTCAGGCGCCTTGTCACGGTCCGTGCGGCTACCCCCTAGGAGGTTCGAGTCCTCCCTCGGGCATGGGTGTGTGTTTTATTCATATTGTAAGTTAAAGTTAGATTAAGTAGTGTGTAGGCGTAGGGACCGATGACCTCAGCAGTTTGGTCCCATTAGACCTTACAACAAATTTCAAAAAAAAAAAAAAAAAAAAATCTTGATAACCTACCATTGTAGCAGCAGTAATCGGTTTAACAACTGCACCAGATACTTTTTGCCTTATATAGGCGTTCTGCCTGTTTACATATCTATGAATACGCATGCCTATGATTGTTTCTTTGGCACTTGAGTGTACATCGTCAAGCTACTTCATTAATCCTGTAGTGTCAAAAGTATCAAATATTTAAATTACAGATAGCAGGTAGACTATATGAAGGCGATCTAGTCAGATCGTGATAAATAACATGTATCCTGAGTTGCACTGCTTGCTGTACCCTCAGCCATTGTTGTAGTGGTTTTCAGTTAGGAACAGTGGGCCATTGGATAAATGAGGCAGAAAAGCGCTGATGTCAGCATCAGCACATTCTTATCAGCAAGGTCTGTACATCGCGTCATTGCCCTTTGAAGGCCAGACTCAACCCCACATCCTGGGCCCCTGCCTCCTGCGCACCCACCCCCAGCGTCCCACTCATGCTGTCAGCCAGTTCCATGCAAATTCAGCCCCCCAACCTTGGAGCAATTTTAATTATTTATAGAACAATTGCTTGTGCATTGTAATATGCTGTCAAGCATGCAGCGATACCAGCAACAGCAGCAACGATCGGTTGGGTAGGAGAAAGCTGACAGTAAATATTTTGTATATTCTTTTTTTTGTCGTTAATAAAGTCAATTATCGTGATGGCATTTCAAGGATTGGAACCAATACGAGACAAATTCTTTATAGATGGACAAATAATTGAACAAGTAACACAATATAAATTTTCCAAGTCAGGTGATGTAGAGCTCAAACTGGCCACATTCATAAACGTCTGTGAAACTATACAATGTACATTAAAACATAAAATGTAGAAAGAAACATTAATTGAACTCTGCAAAGTAACAGCGTTTCCTTTGTTGCTGTACCTTATCGAGTGTTGGACTCTAACATCAATTACGACGAATCGAATCTTCAAGGATGAAGTTCCTCTAGTTTGTAGCGGTATATTATTTGATGGACCATAAGGGAAATGTCGATACTAGAGAAGAACTAGAAGTTGAATCTGTTACAAATGTAATTGAAAAATACCAACTGAACTAGAAAGACCACATCCAACGTATATCTAATGACAGAATATTTAAAGTGGCAGCACAATAAAACTCAACTGGCAAGAGGAACGTTGGAGGTTCCTTAACAAGATGACGTGAACAGTTCTGAGGCGGAACAATCCAAAACTCCTAGTCCTTGAAGATGTCGATGATGAATTATCGGGAGGGCAACAGCCAACGTTTAAACTAATAACGCCACGACATCATCTGTTTATGATAATCAGGTTTAGTTGGTAGTATTACAGACCCTGATCTGGTGCTTGAATTTAGAGGCAGTAATAGAGAGGTGGACGGTCTACAATGTAATTTGGTTGGTCACTGGGCCCTGGAGAGCCATCGCTATACTCCAGGGGCTGCTTGCGCGATGTGCAGGAAGCAGGGCCACCTGACAAGCGACTGCCGTGACTGATGTGCCGCCTGGCTCTTTAAAGAGGAGGAAGGAAGAACTAATGGCTAGACAGTAGAGGGCACTCCTGCGGACAGCGTCATACTAGCAAATCTGTCTGAAGCAGGCGTTTCGGATTTCGGACTGTGCGTGGATCATTTAGAACTCTTTTTCGTGTTAATTTCGGTGTGGTGAATGTGCTTAGCCAGTGTAGTGTCAGTTATGGGTGTCATAAGGAAAATCATTACATTAACAGAGATGGAGAAGCAGGAGTAGATGGATAGAGGTAGAGGGAGTGGGAGGAAGAGATGGTCAGAGGCGGCGTGGGAGGGAGGTGAAGTAGATTAAGGCGTATATCCAGCTCCTATACATTTCAGAAACCTAAGTTTTCTCTTTTATTTCTTTTTCAATAAACCAGACTGAGCCACAGCAGTGCCTAGCTGGGAATAGCTAGTCTAAAACAAGGTTTTGTCGCAACAGGAATGCCGTGCAGTACTAGGCGCTCCAGTCCGGAGCCGCGAGGGATTAGCCGAGCGGTCTAAGGCGCTGCAGCCATGGACTGTGCGGCTGGTCCCGGCGAAGGTTCGAGTCCTCCCTCGGGCATGGGTGTGTGTGTTTGTCCTTAGGATAATTTAGGTTAAGTAGTGTGTAAGCTTAGGGACTGATGACCTTAGCAGTTAAGTCCCATAAGATTTCACACACATCTGAACATCCAGTCCGGAGCCGCGCTGCTGCTACGGTCGCAGGTTAGAATCCTGCCTCGGGCATGGATGTGTGTGATGTCCTTAGGTCAGTTAGGTTTAAGTAGTTCTAAGTTCTAGGGGACTGATGACCACAGGCAGTTGAGTCCCATAGTGCTCAGAGCCATTTGAACCATTTGAACAACAGGAATGATATTGATGTCACATTCCTTTATTTTTTTCCAGCGTTTCATGGCAACAACTCACTTCTCAGATACGAAGAAAAACTGAGAAGATATATGAATTTTTTACTTCAGTCATAATGTCTATGTGATTCTACAGACTGGCTATAATGTCATAACGACCACACTGAGTACATAACGAGTCCCGCTTGTGTCAGTTAAATGAAGAGGAGAGTATTTCAGTAGTGAATAACAGTTAAATTTACATCAATAGCTCCGCACATCACATTAATGTAACATGGTCTGCCACGTGTGGTGTCAACCGCGCCCAAATTTATATTCAATTAAACAACCGTTCATTTGTTTTGTGTCGGAACACGCCAGTAAAATGGAAAACGATTGTCACAGCTACTCACAAAACGACTATAGAGGAACAGAAGTAATCTACACTTACCACAGTAGAAGTGATACAGTAGAACAAGAAATAAGTAAACGCTTCATTTCACAAAATTTTCGGGCATTTTTAAGCAAATTATCTATTTCTCAGATCCGTCCTAAAATCAGTTTTTATCACCTTGTTTACATGATTCGATAAAATATATTTACAGTTCTGTGGAGACACGTTATGGAGACGTATTAAACGAATTAAAATTATCCACATTGTTGAAGGCTGTCCACTCTGTAATTATAAAGTGTACACATACTGATACACATACTACTCTTGGTTCAAATGGCTCTGAGCACTATGGGACTTAACATCTGTGATCATCAGTCCCCTAGAACTTAGAACTACTTAAACCTAACTAACCTAAGGACATCACACACATCCATGCCCGAGGCACGATTCGAACCTGCGACCGTAGCGGTCACGCGGTTCCACACTGGAGCGCCTAGAACCGCACGGCAACACCGGCCGGCACATACTTCTCTGTCAGAGCGTCTGCTCTCATCAAGAATGATAATTTAACAATTTATACAGTTTCATTCTGTCAGTTTCTGTATAAGTGTTTTTGATTTCTCAGTTTGTTATGAAACTGTACACACAGCCAAATTAGAGCTTGTTGGAGCACTGTACATAACCAATGAACCGTGGCAAAAGTACTGATTTGAAGAGCGCACCGCAGCGCGTAGTGTGAAGCAGTCGCCCTCCGTTTCTGGCGGTGGTGCCGCTGTGGCAGTCGCAGCTTTGGTGTCTCCCTCTGGTGGGAAAGGCGAAGGGTTGCCTGTTCACGTGCATTTAAGGGGTGCTATGAGCTCGCCAGTCGGTCAGTCTGGGTCAGTCTCTCGTCCCTAGCTTGCTAGTCTGTCTCTTGTCCGCATTTGTTAGGCATTTAGTGTCTGTCTGTCGTTCGGAGTGCTAGTGTGTCTGTCGTTCGGATCAACCTTTAAAGCCGGCAAAATGATAATCTTTTCATTTCGCCAGTAAGAGAACTCATCGAGTGGTCGCCCGGTCGTGGCTTAGTTCCTGCATCTGAGTTTGCGTGTTAGGCCGCCAGTCTGCTCGAGTTCGCTCAGGCAATGGTCATTGGCGGTTGGGTCTATCGGTTGGCCGGTCACGCACTGAGACACAAGATGACTTGTCTGTCTTGAGCGTCGGCGCATGTGAGGTCGCCACGTGAGTCCAGTGGGGCCGCGGCGTATAGCGAGGCTAGTGACTTCGCGGTAGACACGAGAGCAACAGGAGTCAACCCACGACATCAGTCTGGCCGGTGCGAGCTGCGACGCCGTGAGACGGGAGATCGGCGCGCCTTCCGTTGAAACGGCTGGCAGCGGATGGGTCGGGAGAGCGATTTGGGGTTGCTGCGCCAGGTCTTCTCGAGAAATCGCAGTTTATTAGAAGTTAAGTGATTGGTGATACGTTGTTTGATTTACTCTTGTTAAATTCTACTTGTTTTCTTGGTGACGTCACCAGCCGTTTTGCTTTGGGGTCGTCCCACCATTCTTCTCTGTTTGCCCACCCGCGGGAAGTAGGTTGTTTATAAATTGGGTGGCCCGTTTTTCCTTTGTGGAGTGGGGGTGGGTTAGAGCAACCTGAGGTTCGGGTTGTTCGGTAATCTCCCTATCAACCTACCGTACGTTAGGAGCTGTCTCTATCATGTTTGTCGGATTTGGTGTGTTAAGGAATTTATTGCTTGGAGGCTAACGGCCTAATACCTGATATATGTTTTGATCTTTGGAAATTTTGATTTTATTGCCTATGATCTCGAGAGGCGGTATCTGTGTACTGTAGAGCATCTTAACTATTGTTTGGCCAACCTTGTAAAATTTTATATAAGATTGCATTTCATGGGCTTTTGTTTAAATGATCGTTTTAGTATATAAAGTTGCCCCCTATCACCGTAAGACCTTCCATAGAAGTTAAAATCAAGTTGCACCTTCGGTGGCAAGGTTAATATTTAATTGTTGGTGTTTTGTACCATTTCCATCCCTCCTACGGGGGGTGCATAATTTATGTGCTTGTGTAAATTGTTAAAACTCTTAGTTTAAAGTTATCTGGTGTGTTTTGCACCAGTGTAGTCTTTCAGAGGTTGTTGTGAGCCGTCGTAACTACGACCGTGTCAAAAGGGAGCGGCAAGGTTCTCAGCCCGAAAGCTCATACAGTCAAAACTTGTTTCTTTCTGCCTCTGAATAAATTGTAACTTTGATATCTAGAGGGTGTGTTCTGATTATAATTTTAAATCTGTTTCTTTTAAAAAATGCTTTTAGGCATTATTAAAGTGAATAAAATTCCCATTTGTTAAAAGGAATTTGGTTCCAATTTCATCAGTTACTCCCTTGCAACTACTTCCATGCTTACATAGTGTGATTATATGTGTTAATGCTCTTCATGAATCGCTAGTAAATAAAATAAATTCTTATGAATATTCTTTGAAAATAAATCATGGTTCAACTAACTTTTAATAAAGGATCAATGCACCCAAAATGTCAATAAACTGGGGCAGATTGCTTAGAATGTACGCTATATAAGCTATGTCGTCACCAGCTCAATCTATCCTACGAAGGAAATAGAAATACCTGAACAAGTTTTGCATGAGAGATAATAAGGCAAATTTTGACTTAAGGTGTCGTATTAAGGTTTTCATGAACAATGATACTGGTAAGAAACAAACCACTTATGTGTTTTCATCTAACATTCTTGTTAACATGTAAGGACTCGTTCCCCAAAGGGAGCGTGGTGAGGCGAGTTGTCTGTCGGCTTGCATAGCCGAGCACGCAGTCTGCCTTAAGGCCGGTTCCCACTAGAGCGCGGCAGCGCGGCGTGCGGCAACGGCAGCGGCAAGCGTTTTCCATTTTGACGCGGCGGCTCGCGGAATTGGCGTTCCCACCTGGAAGCGGCAGACGCTAGCGGTAGCCAATGACGGACAGCCACTGAGGTACGGGGCGGGACCCACTGAAACGCCCGGTGCGTTTTATTAACTATATTTTACACCTACATGAAGGAAAGACGAAGTTGGGTGAAGACATACAAATTTTTCATTTTCTGTACAATGTACTCTTTCACATATTTCATTATTCATGTTTTCTCATTTCACCATAAAAAGATTTCATGACTACCGTTCATGATTGTTCACTATCTCCTAACACATTGAAACAATGTACGGCAAAAGAGATTATTCAGATGGTTAAGCGAGACAAAAATTTAAAATGTGATACGGTAGCATGTGCAGGAAAACAGTAAGAACACAAAGGCTTGGGGGAAGGGATGAAAGTGGAAGCCACCTGATAGAATTTCGCACAGAGCATAATGTAATCATCGCCAGCACCTTGCTTAAGAATCATCAAAGAATAATATATTTTTGGAACAAAGTTTTCGAAACCAGATTTTAAATTATAAGACATTTCCTGGTGCAGACACAAACCTACAATAGTTTATTGGTTACGAGCTGCGGTTTACAACTAAAGAGACAGTAAACGGTAGCAAATTAAGGAAATGGAACTTGAATAAGTCAAGACCCACAGATTTTCGATAAGCTTAAAGTTACCGTAATGCAACGACTGACAGAAACAGAGGAAGGAATCCGCTAGAATACGAACGGATATCTTTGAGGAAAGAAGTGGTGAATGCAGCAGAGTATGTGAACGGGAAGAAGGTACAGTAGAAATCGTTAGATAAAATGTGATATATTAAATTTGAAACGAGGGAAAAACATAAAAATGTAGCAAATAAAGTAGGCCATCGGAAATAGAAATGTCTAAACATGACGTTAACAGAAAGTCCAAAATTACAATGCGATTTTGCTCTTGGAAAACATAGGGGAATGAAAATGAGAAAGAACAAAGAAAACTTAGCTCAAAGGAGAAGCAACTGTCAATAACTCATTTGGCAAAGCCAGAACTAAGAATATGAGAGAAGGCTAGAAAGTGGAAGAAATATGTATTGAGGAGAGGAGGAGGGGTTGTACAAACTAAAATAAGCACAATGTTAGATTCCTGTGAGATGTCTGAACACGCAAGGCAATACTGATCCTACAACTTAGCTAAGTAGACACACTGAAGAACTGCGAAACTGTGTTTAAACCTTTTGCATGTTTAGAGAAAGGTTTTTACAATCTTAATTAAAACATTCTTTGAAACTCTGGAGATGTCATCGATAAAACACAGGGCCACAGGATTATCTACAACTTGTGCAGAAACCAAACTGCATTTCTAAGATTTCAATGACTTTGTGTGGAGTGCGGTATTTGTGTGGAGTGCAGCCTTGTATGTAAGTGAAACGTCGGCGATGGACAGTTCTGTGAAGAAGACAATGGACGCTTTCAAAATGTGGTGATCAATAAGAATGCTGAAGATTAGATATGAGGATCGTGTAACTAAAGAAGAGGAACGGAATTAAATAGAGGAGGAAGAGGAAATTACGGCACAACTTTGACTACAAGAGGGGTAAGTTGACAGGACATATTATGAGGCGTCAAAGAATGAGGACAAAGGGGTTGGGTGATAGTATTCTGATAATAATCATCTGTTGAAATGCTATTCTACTATTTCATCTATTAATGTAAGCGGTGAATTTACTCTTCTATGCACTCCTCCACAAAACATTTAAACCAAAACTGAAATTAGCTGAACACCAAATCTTTCAACCACTGTCTGACAACTACTGCATTCACTTTCAACTTTCTATAACTATCACTGGCTAGCCATACACACATACAGATATAAGGAGAACAGAAATAAAGAAACATAAGTTTTCAGCATATAATTCTTTAGGTTGGCAACATGTACATAAACAAACCAAACAGGAAGGGACATGAGGTGAACACACTGTAGTTACGACTTCAAATCAGTGTTTTCGGTAAAATGACTACAGCTATTAACAGAAGAAAAAAGAGCGAACACGAGAATGTGGTTCAAATGGCTCTGAGCACTATGCAACTTAACTTCTGAGGTCATCAGTCGCCTAGAACTTCGAACTAATTAAACCTAAGGACATCACACACATCCATGCCCGAGGCAGGATTCGAACCTGCGACCATAGCGGTCGCTCGGTTCCAGACTGTAGCGCCTAGAACCACACGGCCACTCCGGCCGGCACGAAAATGTTCGTACGTTCCATAATATATGTTTCAGTTCAACCTCCAGCATGTGACCAGGTGAGGGGAAACGCAGATGTCCGCCAAAAACTCGATTCACTGTAAGTAATCAGTTATTCACGTAAAAAAAGATGTGAACAGTTTTATAATCTTCGTGTATCACATATCAAAACAAAACTGAATCATTTTAGATTCCACCGAAGATGCCTTAAAGTAAAAGGCGAAAAGCATCTTGAACCAATAGAGTACACTGGATAAAGAAAAAAACGTTTGTTACTTACCAAAGGAAATAATCAATAGCTGCAGATACTTAGCAAATTACATCTTATGCCATACCAGCAAATTATTTTCGGTTTAACTTCTCATTCCACATTCTATTAAGTGCCGTTTAAAAAAAATTATCTATCCCTTCTGAAAAACTGTGGTTACTTTCACATCTTGGTAGATAAACAGATTTTGGATATTTATCATGCGACGAAATACATGACTTTTTACAAGTTATCGTTTGCAAAAAAACGCGTTTCGATTTCTTGAAACGTTTACGAAATTTGCGGTTGATACAACCACATGGTTTACGACGAGCAGGACGAAGTATCGGTCGCGTCGCGAGCGACCCGCACACGGTCACCGCATAGCCCGTCCGCCGACATATCATTCAATATCTCGAGAACGGTGACAGCTATCGTTCTGCTCTCAGCTTTAAAAACAATTTCGATATGTTGACTAAATTTCATACGCAATAATGTATTACCTAAAATGAACTGTACGCAAAGTCCACGCAATGCGTTTTTACCTCTGCACACTCATTAAAATTTCGTGTAAAGGTTTACGTAAATGTGATACAGCAAGTAACCACGACGAATAACGAAAAGAAATTCGGTCATTTGTCGAGAGAAGATATCAGGCTGTAACATGCCCAAGAATAAAATTTTTCTACCGAATAGTTTCCTTGGAATCGGATGATAAGTAATTCATAGCTGCCGCCGCGTCCGCGCCAGCGCTTCGGCCGAAGTTCGTGTGGCCCGGGGTGCCGTACCTGACGTCACGCTCAGCGCGTTCTGTGATTGGTGGCGCACGCCTGGAGCGCGGCACGCGGCAGCGGAAGCGGTTCAACATGGGCAAACCGCGACACAGAGCCCGCCGCGCCTTGCCGCTGACGCCGTTTCCATGGCGACCACACCGCTGACGCGCGGTTTTGACGCGCGGCAGCCCTAGTGGGAACCGGCCTTTAAGGCCGGTTCCCACTAGAGTGTGGCAGCGCGGCATGCGGCAACGGCAGCGGTACGCGATTTCCGCGTTGATGCGGCGGCTCGCGGAATTGGCGTTCCCACCTGGAAGCGGCAGACGCTAGCGGTAGCCAATGACGGACAGCCACTGAGGTATGGGCTGGGACCCACCGAAACGACCGGTGTGTTTGAATAACGATATCTTACACCTACATGAAGGAAAGACGAAGTTGCGTGGAGACATACCAATTTTTCATTTTCTGTACAATGAACTCTTTCACATATTTCATTATTCATGTTTTCTCATTTCAACATAAACAGATGTCATGACTACCATTCATGATTGGTCACTATCCCCTAACACATTGAAACAATGTACAATAAAAGAGATTATTCAGATAGTTAAGCAAGACAAAAATTTAAAATATGATACGGTAGCAGGTACACGAAAACAGTAAGAACACAAAGGCTAGGTGGAAGGGATGAAAGTGGAAGCCACCTGATAGAATTTCCCACAGAGCATAATGTAATCATCGCCAGCACCTTGCTTAAGAATGACGAAAGAATTATATATATTTCAAACAGTTTTCGAAACCAGATTTTAAATTGTAAGGCATTTCCTGATGCAGACGCAAACCAGACTGAAGACTGTCAATAGCAAGAAAAGCGTTCTGAAAAAGAAAATTTGTTCATGCCGAATATAAATTCTAATGGTTGGATACTATTTTGCAAAGGTATTTGTGTGGAGTGCAGCCTTGTACGTAAGTGAAACGTGGATGATGAACAGTTCTGTCAAAAAGACAATAGACGCCTTCAAAACGTGGTGATTCATAAGAATGCTGAACATTAGATACGAGGATCGTGTGACTAAAGAAGAGGTACAGAAATAAATAGAAGAAGAGGAAATTACGGCACAACTTTGACAACAATAGGGGTTAGTTGACAGGACGTATTATGGGGCGTCAAAGAGTGAGGACAAAGGGGTTGGTTGATACTATTCTGATAATAATCATCTGTTGAAATACTATTCTACTATTTTATCTGTTAATGTAAGCAGTGAATTTACTCTTCCATGCACTCCTCCACAAAACATTTAAACCAAAACTGAAATCAGCTGAACACCAAATCTTTCAACCACTGTCTGGCAACTACTGGATTCACTTTCAACTTTCTATAACTATCACCGGCTAGCCACACACACATACAGATATAAGGAGAACGAAAATAAACAAACATTAGTTTTCAGCATATAATTCTGCAGTTTGGCAACATGTACATAAACAAACCAGACAGGAAGGGACATGAGGTGAACACAATGTAGTTACGACGTCAAATCAGAGTTTTCAGTAAAACGTCTACTGCTAGTGACAGAAGAAAAAAGAGCGCACATGAAAATGTGCTTATGTTCCATAATCTAAGTTTTAGTTCAACCTCCAGCATGTGACCAGGTGAGGGGAAACGTATATGTCCGCCAAAAACTCGATTCACTGAAAGTAATCAGTCATTCACGTAAAAAAAGATGTGAACTGTTTTATAATCTGCAAGTATCACATATCAAAACAAAACTGAATCATTCTAGATTCCACCGAAGATGCCTTAAAGTAAAAGGCGAAACGCGTCTTGAATCAGTAAAGTACACTGGATAAAGAAAAAAGAAAGGAAATAGTCAATAGCTCTACATATTTAGTAAATTACATCTTGTGACATACCAGCGAATTAGTTTCGGTTTAACTTCCCATTCGACATGCTATTAATGCCGTTTAAAAAAATTCATCTATCCCTTCTGAAAAACTGTAGTTACTTTCATATTAGGATATTTATCATGCGACGAAATACATGACTTTTCACAAGTTATCGTTTTCAAAAACACATGTTTCGATTTCTTGAAACGTTTACGAAATTTGCAGTTGATACAACCACATGGTTTACGACGAGCAGGACGAAGTATCGGTCACGTCGCGAGCGAGCCGCGGTCGGTCACAGCACAGCCCGTTCGCCGACATATCATTCAATATCTCGAGAACGGTGATAGCAATCGATCTGCTCTCAGCTTTAAAAACAATTTCGATATGTTGACTAAATTTCATACGCAATAATGTATAACCTAAAATGAACTGTACGCAAAGTCCATGCAATGCGTTTTCACCTCTGCACACTCATTAAAATTTCGTGTAAAGGTTTACGTAAATACGATACAGCAAGTAACTACGACGAATAACGAAAAGAAATTCGGTCCTTTATCGAGAGAAGATATCAGGCTACAACATGCCCAAGAATAAAATTTTTCTACCGAATAGTTTCCTTGGAATCGGATGATATGTTTTTCATAGCTGCCGCCGCGTCCGCGCCAGCGCTTCGGCGGAAGTTCGTGTGGCCCGGGGTGCCGTACCTGACGTCACGCTCAGCGCGTTCTGTGATTGGCGGCGCGCACCTGGAGCGCGTCACGCGGCAGCGGAAGCGGTTCGACATGGGCAAACCGTGACGCAGAGCCCGCCGCGCCGTGCCGCTGACGCCGTTTCCATGGCAACCACGCTGCTGACGCGCGGTTTTGACGCGCGGCAGCCCTAGTGGGAACCGGCCTTTAGACAGTGGCGCGGCACGAACCTGTTGTCCCGGCCGCGGGAGCACGTGCAAGAGAAAGTGTTTACACCGCTCATACTCGCTTGTGTTGCTGTCTGACTGGATCGCCATGGGGCACAATTTTAGAAAGACTACGCACGAATTTAGGTTTGACAGCGAATATACCAGACTGAAGGTTTTCTAAATAGAGCGCATTTTGAGGGAAGAAGTTCGTTTACCTGCTACAGACCTAATTGAAATACACCTATTCATTATAAGCAGTACAAAGTACGTCAAGATGACCGATGAAGCTGCGTGTGAAAGAACTCTCGCTGCTACTCAAAGAGGATTTAAATTTCGACACTCTGATGGCCATATCAGCGATGTAACAGTAGCTACTTGAGGCTTGGATGTAGGGGTTATTCGGATCTTTGAATTGCCGTTTGAGGTACCAAAATCGGTGGTTATTGAATCGCTGCGACCATATGGAATGGTACTGAGTCACAGGTCTGTATGCTGGGGGAGTTTTAGCACCAATCCCGTGCTAAAAGGCGTCCGACAGCTGCGGATCGTCCTTAACAAACATATCCTTTCATATTTATATATTGGAGGATGTCGAACTATTGTGATTTATGATGCCGGCCGCTGTGGCCGAACCGTTCTAGGCGCTTCAATCCGGAACCGCACTGCTGCTACGGTCGCATGTTCAAATCCTGCTTCGGATATGGATGTGTGTGATGTCCTTAGGTTAGTTAGGTTTAAGTAGTTCTAAGTCTATGGGACTGATGACCTCAGATGTTAAGTCCCATAGTGCTTAGAGCCATTTGATCTATTTTGATTTACGATGGTCAGCCACCCACATGCCTGGCTGCGGTGGAGAAGGATACATCCGCTTGGAGTGCATAGAATGCCGCGTCACTGCAACTGCCACATGGAGAAGCGTCACAGTGAGAAGTTCGCACGCAACTGCCGGTGACGTATTTGTCGGTGACCCGCCGGGAGGTGTTACCGGGTTCGAAGCGTGACACGGACCTGTTGATGCAAGAGCAGACCGAGTTAGGGGAGCATGGAGGTGACACGGAGAATGCCCCTACACTCCCTCATGTCAGATGAGGGACGAACCTTTCGCACGCTCACATGTGGCACTCGGCGTGGAAGTGAAGGCTGAAACAGTGGCGGCGGCAACGGAACATCAAACGCTCGACGAACACAGTGAGGGCTACGGCGGCAGATGGCAGAGCGCGCAAACAACGATCGCCGCAGCGTCGCAAAAAGCGTCGCCATACTTCCGGTAACACGCCCTCCCCTAACCTAGGGGCATGGGAAGCTATTCAAGTCGAAGAAATGTCTTACACGGAACTCGTGCCTTTAGAGGAGGCTGGAAGGATTCCTTCAGATGGTGACCGGATGTTCTGCCTTTCGGATGGTCACTCTTCATGGACACCGACTGACCAGGTGTCCGTGAAGTCAGGGAGGAGTCAGGGACAGTGTCCCAGCAGCCACATCAGACTGCAAGAGAGGGCGTTTCTAGGACTGATGACCAATGAGACTGGGCAGAACCAGTCGAAGAGATACAGGAATTGGCACCCCCACTTGGTGAGGACTCACTTATGGGATGCACAACAGAACGAAAACAACGGAGGGCAGCCCGTTGGTGGGCAATCCTCTGAGCACGAATAGTGGACTAAAGCGGATGGAGTTCAAAAAAATGGTTCCAATGGCTCTGAGTACTATGGGCCTTAACTTCTAAGGTCATCAGTCCCCTAGAACGTAGAACTACTTAAACGTAACTAACCTAAAGACATCACACATATCCATGCCCGAGGCAGGATTCGAACCTGCGACCGTAGCGGTCGCGCGGTTCCAGACTGTAGCGCCCAGAACCGCTCGGCCACCCCGGCCGGCGATGGAGTTCACAGTGACATGACACGAGCATGACAACGACTACAAGCCAAGCATATAAGGTGGGAGCAGTGAATACTAACACCGCACGATCACTTGCAAAGGTGCCACTTTTCCTGGACATGCTAACGCCACAGGTATGGATATCCTGCTGGTGCAGGCAGCCTACAATGCTGCCTTTCCCAACACTTTACCTAGCGTCGATTCCAGACGGAGGACGTGCCACAGCGATCTTAGTCCGGGAAGGGATTCCGGTGTGTGACCACGATTACTTCCCTTCAGCTCCGGTTTTGGCGATTACCGTGAACGGCATTCATATTGTCAACATCTATGCACCCTCCGGTTCTGAAGGGCGCGTGCGCAATTCTACCCGGAGGAGATTGACCCCTATTTCGTGGGAGATATGACCAGATCTTGGTAGGAGAGGATTTTAACTGTGTTCTCACACCGAAGGATGAAACCCCTAATTTCAGCTCCTGCTACTCATTACACACGATCTGCCGGGACATGTCGTTAATGGACACGTGGGAAAGATCCGTGGGCAGAGAGAGGGATACACATTTTTTACTAGCCACTCGGCGAGCAGACTGGATCGGATTTATGTTTCTGACGGATTAAGAGATCATATGTTGACTGCTGAACGTTGACCCACAGCTTTTACGGATCACCTTTCCTATTTATGCACGTTAACCCTCCCACGGCAGCTGGTCTGGCCAAGCCGTAGTTCGTGGAAACTCAATTAATCCTTATTGGTGGATCACCGAATGCCGTCAGCGGATGGAAGAAACATGGCAGACATGCACTCGCCGTCTGCCGATGCACGGTACGGTTCTTTCATGGTGGCTGCAATGTGCAAAACCGGCGATACGAAGAGCTCTCATAACGTATGCCAAGGAAAAAGCGAGGTGCCTCCAAGATACATTTTATTATGACTACATGGTGTTCCGCGATATGTCCGCCAGGGCTCCAGCGCCCGAGCGTCAGGCGAAAGTCCATTGCATTCAGGCGTGCAGTTTATCCGTCACGAGACATCTATTGGAGGGACTTCCGATTCGTGCTCGATGCTTGGACAACGTCGATGGAGAACGTGTTAGCTTGCATCATGTGTCCAAGGGACATACACGTAATCGCCTATTCTTGATCATAGAACTCCATGACAGTGATGGTCGCTCCTTGACGCCACAACAGAACATTGCTGCTGGATTTCTGGAGCATTACCACCTCCTTTTCACTGGACCGCCGACGGACAATCGGAATGGATACAAAATTTTGCGACAGATGCAAACGGATGGTCCGGATGCGGAGGTGATATTGGAACCCCTAATGGAAGATGACATACGGAGCGCACTAGCGAAGGGTGCGGTGCATAAATCCCCTGGGCCAGATGGTTGACAGTCCAATTTTATCGCGAATTTCCGGATTTAATGATGCCCCAATGGTTGTGGATGTATAATGAGTTATTGAGCCCTGACACGGCCGTCCTGTCGCAATTCATGGCGGGAATGCTTATACCAGTACCGAAATCGGCAGGTAGTGTCAGCGCCCATCAATTTCGACCGCTCACAATGCTCAATACTGATTAAAAGATCATTGCGCGAGTGTTGGCGGCAAGGCTCAAGACTGTAATATCCAACATATTAACACCAGCCTAGGTTTATCTAGGGATTCGGAGCAACATCCATTCTATCCTAGGCTAATGCCGTGACATCATTTTCCTGACGAAAGCAAGTCGCATGCGAGCGGCGTTAGTATCAGTGGATTTGACAGGATCTACCATGATTTCCTTGACTCGACCATGCGACGTATGGCGATACCACAGGATTTTATTACCGTCCTCATGCGCCTCATTCACGGCGCTCCTTCGACGGTGGTAGTCAATGGCAAGGAGGTAGGAACGATTCCTGTTTGTAGCTCAGTTAGGCAAGGATGTCTCTTGTCGATGATGCTGTTTGCAATAGCGCTCGAACCATTAATGCAGACTCTTAGATGGACTCTTACAGGCGTCCGACTCCGTGCGAGTTCCTTACGTGTCGTGCATATGCCGACGACTTGATACTCGTTCGGTCGGAGAACGAAGTACGTAAAGGTTATTGGCCCTCTTACTGCGTATGGAGTAGCGGCTGGTAGCAATGTCAACATGAATGAAACCAAGAGTATGCACATCGGACAGGGGATGGACGCTCTGCACAGTCCGTTTACGAAATTGGACATCTTGCGATGCTTAGGAGTCTTGTTCACCCGATCGCTGCTCGAGCACGTCCGACTGCACACACGCAACAATTCCCTCCGAAGCCTCGATCTGCTCCAAAGAAAGGAGTACACTAATGCTCACCTGGCCTCGCTACTGCCGCACCTTACACAGGTACTGCCAATGCCACATGGTATTGCTGACAGGTTAATGGCGGCCTTTGGATACTATGTCAGCCGAGTGATGTTGTTTAAGGTCAAATACGAGACTTTAACTCTCCCACACCATACTGTAGGACTTCATCTCACGAATGTGAGGAACAAGACTCTATACATGCGAACGACGCAACGGACATGGAACTAACGGCAACACGTCATCACGTCGGCGATTGTGGACGTACTTCTTTCCCCATCCTTTGAAACGCCGGTGGCGGTAGGGACAATATCGCATTCTTTATCTGATGTCGCGCGATTCTTTATTGATTTTATTTATTTTCAATTACAGATGCCTTCTAAAAGGGTCCCCACTACCCATGAGATATATAGATACTTGAGGTTTCATTGAGGCAGCAGTGTTGTCGAACTTAAATACCCAACTAATAATTGGCGACAGATTTGGCGAGCTGTAAAAACGCATCTCCCCACCACGTCAGCGAGATCAAAAATGGCTCTGAGCACTATGGGACTTAACTTCTGAGGTCATCAGTCCCCTAGAACTACTTAAACCTAACTAACCTACGGACATCATACACATCCATGCCCGAGGCAGGATTCGAACCTGCGACCGTAGCGGTCGCGCGGTTCCAGACTGTAGCGCCTAGAACCACTCGGCCGCAGCGAGATCGTCTCGGTATCATTAATGAAAGATGAAACGCAAGACAGTCACCCGCCGGTGATATTATCATGGTAGATTCCCCACTTTGACTTAGATGTGGCACGCAGGACACCGACGAACATTCTCTGCAGTGCGGTGAGGCAAAGGAGGTTTGGCGGCTGACGTATCGCATCATGGCACTCCTCAGACGCACCGACGACTGCACGATCACGACCGACGCTTTATTTTTCTCAGACGCTGTCTTTTGCTCTCACAGAAAACGTCGGCAGTCCGCTGGATTGGAGGCCACGCATCGCGTACGTGCTCTCGCGGACAGTTATATCGGGCATGGACTATTGATATTATCTACTGGAACAACACGAAATCATCCGACGTTGCTTTAAATACAAGACGCAACTTTCTAGGCATCATGTTTCATGAGCCCCCAAGGCGGTGGGGAGTCCCAGGTTTACGTAGTTTCGCGGAATAGGCTATTACTGCTCATGAAGTGAGGATGGATGTCAGTTTGGCGCTATATTTGTTTTCTTCCTTTTTCATATGTTTCTTTATGGGACATTAAAATTAAATAAAAAATAAATAATTTAAAGAATAAAAAAATATTAAATAAATGTTCAACCTTTCCTCCCTGCTGACTTATCCCTTATCCTGTCAGGAGGCGGGGACACCGTGGCCAGGCCTACAAATACGAACCCTGGCCACTCGAAAAAAAAAAAGAAAAGAAAAAAAAGCAATCAGCGTGACATCATAATGCCACGCGAGGGGCCGGGGTTGGATTTTCGGCTGGGGCGGAGTTTTTCTCCTCTTGGGGACTGGGTGGGGTATTGTCTTCATTACCATATCATACACGATTTTTCATTTCTACTGTTTTGGTTTGTAAATGTGTAGGTGAAAATATTTACTTTGCAGTTATGGATCGATATAGAAATAAAACGATGAGCACCTTTTGTTATGTTATCATTTGCGAAAACCTTTGTTGTTCGACTGAGGCCCTCTTATGGTAATTTAATTTTGGTTATAGAGTATAACACTGTTTAGCTATTGATCATTGACTATTATATTTGTCTCAGACCGCATTGTGGATACCAGAAAATAACCGAGTACAATATAACAATAATAACAATACATAACAATACCAGCTAAGCTTGATAACGGTCATTGTCGAAATTAGTAGCGAATTGTGCAAAGTAAACGAGAGCAGAATGTTTCAACACAACTTTTAACTATTATATCGCGGCTGAATTTCCCCACCTGCAAACATACATATACTTCCTTATTCGTCTACGATACATCCGGTTACATATGCGACGGTGTTTAAGTCGCCCCTAGGGGCCCGGTGGCACCCGCATTCAGGTAAGCAGCTGATGGATCGCATTCCACCGATTCTTTAACCGGTTGTGGACGAGGTGACTGAAAAATGGTTCAAATGGCTCTGATCACTATAGGACTCAACTGCTGAGGTCATTAGTCCCCTAGAACTTAGAACGAGTTAAACCTAACCAACCTAAGGACATCACAAACATCCATGCCCGAGGCAGGATTCGAACCTGCGACCGTAGCGGTCTTGCGGTTCCAGACTGCAGCGCCTTTAACCGCACGGCCACTTCGGCCGGCTGAGGTGACTGACGATGTGACTTTACCAATGGCCTAATTTCCGATGGTTGCTCCGGCTCCGCGGGTAGTCGACGTTAATGTCAAACGTGGCTCCTTGGTTGACAGATAATCCTGACGCCGGCCTTTCTGCCTGACGGGAGCGACTCCGTCTCGTCTTCGAACACGGGAGGACAATTGATTAAACATTACTTAAACAACAACGCTCCCCTAAACGTCACAAAGAGAGGCGCCACAAGCCCTCGGAACGAGGTTCTTCTCCCTGTTCAGATGATACACTACCTGTTGGGTAAACCAACTTTCCAGTGTCTGACGCTGTAGACGACGGCGTCGTAACTGCGTCTGACTCTCGCATCGACGGAAATGAATGTCCCCGCCTCTGAAATCCCTAGCGAAGAAGGAACGATACCAGCCGGTGTGGCAGTGTCGGAAGGCGTTTAACACATGCATAAGATGGCGACGGAGCTACCGCAGGAGTGGATTTTGAAGAAACAGGAGACCCCGTACAGGCGTCTCCTCCGCCAGAAGAGGGACCTGTTGATGTCAATTTCTGTACCGTGCGAGTGGCGCAGGCACGACCTGCCTCCAGGTGCCCACGTATCTTCACAGCAGCGACCTATAGTCCCCCACCCAGGTAGAGCGCAGCTCTACGCATGCCGTATTGCCACACTGAATGTCAACGACGTCGTCGCACCCGTCAAGATCCATCTCGAGGAAGAAATGACTATGGGCTTCGCAACTAGACACAGCACTGATACGGGAGATGCAATTACCAACGCTACCATGGATAGCAGGATATGATTTGGCGGTGGAGTGGCGGAGTGTGTACTCGAAAGCGTAATTGACGACACAATGTGTCTCCCTTCTGTCAGGGGTATGGCGTTAACGATTCACCCCAGAAGTGTCATTAATGTGTACGAGCCTTCTGGTAACAGGCTCGGCGTGAAAGGGCACGCCTTTTATAAGGAGAAGATTGCCAAAGATCGACATGAACATCTGTGCATTCAGCCGGAAAAGTCAAAACCCGAGTTTTACTAGTTGCCAGGAACTGCGTCTCACTGTTAATGATCTAGCGTTACTGGATACCTAGGAGGTACGGCGCTCCACGATCCGGGGCTCAAATTCCATATGACCCATTCGGTGAGTCGGTGAGACCGCGTTTATGTCTCCTGCGAGCTGGTAGGCGCGGTGCTCGTAGTAGATTGCTGGCCTTTGGTGTTCTATGACCATTGTGGCTACATGTACTGCTCCTTCCCCGCCAGAAGATTTGGAGGAATCGCCAGCATGGAAACTCATCACACTCACCATCTGCAAGATCCTGATTGTCGCCAACGTATCACTGAGACGTGGACAAGACGCGAACAGCGCCTCCGATCCTGCGCATCCGTGGTGGACTTGTAGCTGTAATGTGCCAAGCCGATGCTTCGTCGCACATTCATCACTTACAGCAGGGAGATGGCCACTTTGCACAGGCACACTATATGCTTCTACTTCAGCGACATCCGCGACCTTGATGGCCAGCCACGTTACCAGGAAACACAAACTTAACGCAACGTGATTAAGGCCAAGTTACTAGCGATTGCTCGCCGGATACTGCAGGCGGTTTTGGTGCGTGCTCGCAGAATCCCTCCACGCATGATATCGTGCACGATTTCAGCCACCGCAGACAACATTTAGTCACCGAAATCGTATATAACGTGCGCAGGGGGTCACCTGCCAAGGGGACATAGTCGATAGCGTTGTCGAACGTTATCGCCGAGTCTACAGTGTCGATGATGGGGCCGTCCTGGACTTCGATCCTGTCGCAGTGGACGTTCCACGAGCCCTCACTCTTGGGGAAGACGTTACGTTAACAGAACCTTTCACCTCCAAGGAGGTGCTCTGTGCAAGTCGCCATGCATCAATAGACTTATTTATCGTACATTTTGTAATCTCATGTCCACACGATGGGAGGGGATGTATAATCACGTCTGCAGCTGTGATTCCCCATGCTTTTCTTGAAGGCATTATTGCTCCCGTTTACAAGCAGACACCTGAAACTACTGCGAGCCCACTACCATCCAATCACTTTATTAAATAATGATTACAAGATTTTTCCGCGGCTATTGGCGGCGCGTTGCAGATCCCTCTTACTACGTTTCCACTCCACCGGGAAAACTACCCAAGGTGCCACAGTTAACGTCCAGACAGTCACTGGAGACTGTCGTGATGTGAGTGCACCGTCAGAGGTGTGCAGACTTCGTGCGGAGTCCTTAGCTGTAGAGTATGATAGCGCGATTGACAGGGTACGCCATGCAGTTCCATATCGTCTTAGATCGGATGAACTTTCCTGCTCCGTTCATCAGCGTCCTTCGGAGTTTCTTTAGCGTCTCGCGTTCGTTGGCCCAGGTCGATGGTCATGTGGCTGGTCCGATACCGATTCAACTCTGTCCGATAAGGCTACAGCTACCCATGTATCTTTATGCAGTGGCGCTGGAGCCGCTCATAAGCCTGCTGACGACCCACCTGTCTGGCCTGTCCTTACGCGCTCACATCTTCCGACGTCGTGCATACGTAGATGATCTGCTGCTGCTGATTCGTCCTATGGAGGAGGTGGCATGGACCCTCGAAACCATTACCGTTCATGAGAGGGCGGCTAGTAGTGCGGTGAATGTGCGCAAATCCACATTATTGTCCATTGGTCACGGGCTACCCCCAGAAGATCTGGCGCCCCTGTCCTGTGTCCAACATCTCCGCTGTCTTGTGATCAGATTTACATCGTCAACGCGCCTTGTCAACGCACTATACTGAGGCAGTCGACTTTCATCAAGTTTTGAGAAGCACCCTTATGATGACCAGTCACAATTCCCTACGACGTTTTGATCCTTTGCCCACTTGAATGCCTATGTGACTTCCAGAATGGTTCATATTGCACAGGCTCTACCGATGCCGATAACGAAAGGACGTGGTATTCAAGCGGCATTCGTATATTTTCTGACGGCTGGGTCCATCTCCAAAGTACGTTGTGACCCACTCACTTGCCCCCTTCGTGCAGGAGGGCTTCGTCTTACGGAACTTTACATGGCCACAACACATAAACAATGGTGAAGTATCGAGGCCTCCATTACGCTCCATTTACATGCTGTCCCTGTGCCAGTGTCCCACTGTCCGCCGGTCTCGATTGCTAGCATCAGGCCTACGTTTACACACATTGCGGCCTTCTTTGTGGGACTCAGTTACAATAGTACCGAGCTCCCACGAACGCACTGGCCGCGGGTGATTGATTTTTATTTGCCTTTCCTGCGTAATGTCGCCAGTAATGTCGTAGAACGCAAGTTCCTATTGCTGCGATGGACTGAGATTTGGCGGCACATTCATCACAGCTTCTTTCCAGAGAATGTCAACTCGAGTTGGTATTATGCGGCCTATTGGAAGTATCCGGCTGATCCGCGGTTCCATGAAATAGCACTGGCAGACTCGCCTCTCTCCACAGTCTTTGGTAGTGTCGATAATGATTACCACCGATTCGTCTGTGTAGCCGTTGCGGATGTCTGATTGTTGGGGCGACAAGTGGTCGCGTGTTTTCTTCGAGTGCCGCCTCATGTTACTGACCCAGAGTCCTTTCTATACCCAGGTCTGGAATATTTTCCTGCAACAAAGTCTCGGCCTTTTCTCTGGACAAAGGGCGAGAACTTCGCATATCCGCATGAAGATGCTCATCACTCGCGCCATGATTTTTCGCTGTAGTTGCAGACTGCACATGCGGAAGCTGCAAGCTGTGGCCGTTATCACCCTATTTTGCCAATTATTTTAGCAGCGTTTCTACCACGCCCCCACTAAGTTGGCGTGTTCACGGAGTGGCAGGCGCCCGCTCGATTCGAACGAAACATGAAGCGCCTACACCTTGGACTCGATCCGCCTACCATCCTTTATCACCTTGCGTTGTTTCCTGGATTCCGGATTGGTGGACTAGTCTTAATATGTTTTTCCACTGTGTATACGTGCAATACATAAGCAAATCAGTAAAATTAAAATGAGCTGTCTGAGGGCGCAGTACAGCGACGGAAGGGCCTCAGTATTCGACACCTGCCCACTTTGTCTCTTCCAGCCTGAAGCTGACTGTGTTCTTAATAATTAAAAAAATTAATTACAAACACGGATGTTTCTCTTGTTTCAAAGCACTGAGGAATTGTAATAAAAAAGGGGGGATAGCATCCTTGATCAGTAATCAAAACGTCCTCGGTCCCGGGTTCAAAAACAATCATCGCTTAAATTTTGAATAAAACTCGTCAGCAATGGCGGCCGACGACTTCTGGCATATCAAGTCATCCTCATTCTGCCAACAGTCTTGTCAAAGAGGGAGGAGGAGCAGACTGAGGTTCAGGGCACTCTCTTGCCCTTGGGGTGAGAAACTGTCCCTAAAGTTGAAAGTATCAGCAATCGTCAACGGGAAGACGATACAGAAGGCAACGGAAACCACTGCATTAAACACACATAACGTGCATGCACAGGCTATGTGTCATGCAACGTCTCTCCATTGGTAAAAAATTCCGGACTAGTCCCCCATTTGGACCTCCGTGAGAGGACTACCAAGCGGGAGGCGACCGTGAGAAAAAGATGGGATAACCAACGGAAGATAAAGTTCTACAAGTCGGGCGTGGAATGTCAGTAGTTTGAAGCTGGTATGGAAGCTAGAAAATTTGAAAAGAAAAATGGGGAGGGTCAAACTAGTTATTGTGGTTGCCAGTGTGAAGTGAAGAAGACAAAGATTTCTGGTCAGGTGGATAAAGGGTAATATCAGTAGAAGCAGTAAATGGTGTAACTGGTGTATGATTCGTTATGACTAGGAAAGCAGGACAGAGATTGAGTTACTGTGAACGGTTCAGTGATAGGGTTGTTCGCATCAAAATCGACAACAACCCAACAGCGACACCGATACTTCAGACATACATGCCGACGTCGCAAGCAGAAGATAAAGAGATAGAGAAAGTATATGACGATACTGAACAGGAAATTCAGTAGGTAAGGGGAGTTGTAAATCTGATAGTCATGGGGGAAGGAGTGGAAGAAAGGGTTACGGGAGAATATGAGATTGGTACTAGGAATGAGAGAGGAAAAAAGCGTATTGAGTTATGGAATAAATTTCGGCTAGTAATAGCGAATACTTTTTCAAGACTCACAAGAGATGGAAGTATACTTGCAAAAGGCCAGGAGATAAGGGAAGATTTCGGTTATATTACATCATGGTCAACCAGAGTTTTCGAAATCTGATAATGTACTGTAAGAGGACCAGAGGAGCGAATATCTGCACAGATCACAGTTTAGTAGTGATGAAAAGTAAAATGAAGTTTACGAGGCTAGTCAAGGGGAATCAATGCGCAAAGAAGTTGGATACGGAAGTACAATTCAATTTAGAGATACGCCTGAAGTTTTTTGAGGCTATAGATACTGCGATACGGGATAGCTCAATAGACAGTTCGTCTCCAAAATGGGCAATCACAGAAGCTGGAAAGAAAAACGTAGGAACAGAGAAGTTAAGAGTGAAGAAATCATGGATAATACCTGTAGAATAGCACTGAAGTTGATTGAAGAAAGAAGGAAGTACAAAAATTTTCCGGGAAATTCGGGAATACAGAAATAAAAGTCACTTAGGAATAAAATAATTAGGAAGTCAAGGAAACTAAGACGAAATAACTGCATGAAAAAGACGAAGAAATCAAAAAAGAAATAGCTGTCGGGAAGAATGACTCAGCATATAGAAAAGTCAAAACAACATTCGGTGAAATCAAAAGCAAGGGTAGTAACATTAAGAGTGTAATTACAATCCCACTGTTAAATGTAGAGGAGAGACCGGGTAGGTGGAAAGAGAACACTGAAGGACTCCATGAGGGTGAAGACTTGGCTTATGACGTGATAGAAGAAGAAACAGGAATCGGTACAGAAGAAACAGGGGATTCAGTATTAGAATCCGAATTTAGAAGAGATTTGGAAGATTTAAAACCGAGTAAGGCAACAGGGATAGGTAACATTCCATCAAAATTTCTAAAATCATGGGGGGAAGTGGCAACGAAACGGCTATTTACGTTGGTCTGTATGAGTCTGGCGATATGTCTAACTTCCAGAAAAACATTATCCACAAAATTGCCAAGATTGAAAAAGGCGACAAGTGCGAGAATTATTGCACAATAGGCCTAATAGCTCATGCATCCAAGTTGCCTACAAGGATAATCTACAGAAGAATGATGGAAAAACAAATTGAGGATGTGTTACATGACTGTTAGTTTGGCTTTAGGAAAGGGAAAGGCACCAGAGAGGCAATTCTGACGTTCCAGTTGATAACGGAAGCAAGCCCGTAGAAAAATAAAGATACGTTCATAGGGTTAGTCGCCCTGGAAAAAGTGTTCGACAACGCCAAATGGTGCGAGATAATAGAAATTCTGAGAAAAATACGGGTAAGCTGTAGTAAAAAACGGATAATATACAATATGTGCAAGAACCAAGAGGTAACAATAAGAGTGGAAGCCCAAGAAGGAAGTGCTCGGTTTGAAAATGGTGAAAGATAAGCGTGTAGTCTTTCGTACCCACTGTTCAATCTCTACATCAAAGAAGCAATGACGGAAATCAAAGAAATGGTCAAGAGTGGAATTAAAATCCAGTGTGAAAGGATATCAATGACAAGATTTGCTGATGACATTGTTGTCCTGAGTAAAAGAGAAGAAGACACTGTATTTGTTTAATGGATGAGCAGTATAATGAGTACTGAATATGGATTGAGAGTAAATCGAAGAACGGTTAAAGTAATGACAAGTAGCAGAAATAAAAACAGTGAGATACTTAACATCAAAATTAATGGTCACGAAGTAGATGAAGTTAAGGGATTCTGCTACCTAGGCAGAAAAATAACCCATTACGGAGGGAGCAATGAGGATGTAAAAAGCAGACTAGCATTGGCAGAAAAAGTATTCCTGGCCAAGAGTACTCTGATAGTATCAAACATAGGCCTTAATTTGGGGAAGAAATTTCTGAAAATGCACTTCTGGAGCACAGCATTGTATGTCCGTGAGACGTGGGCTGCCGGCCGGTGTTGCCGTGCGGTTCTAGGCGCTTCAGTCTGGAACCGCGTGACCGCTACGGTCGCAGGTTCGAATCCTGCCTCGGGCGTGGACGTGTGTGATGTCCTTAGGTTAGTTAGGTTTAAGTAGTTCTGTTCTAAGCGACTGATGACCTCAGAAGTGAAATCGCATAGTGCTCAGAGCCATTTTTAGACGTGGGCTTTGGGAAAGCCGGAAGAGAAGGGAATAGAAGCATTTGAGATGTGCTGCTACAGAAGAATGTTGAAAATTACGCAGTCTAATGCGGTAAGAAATGAGGTGGTTCTCCACAGAATCGGTGAGGAAAGAGGTATGTGGTAGGCACTGACAAGAAGGTGGGACAGGATGGTAGGACATTTGTTAAGACATTACGGAATAACTCAGCCAATCATCGCACAACAAGCGAGTTAATACTGCAGTGTCGTCCAGCTCTGAGCTACGTTACAAGATTCAAGTCTACAGCTCATCGCGAACTGAAATAGAAACAAGGTACTCTCCACCACACACCAAATAAGAAAGCAAGTTCTGAACTCTCTCAAAACTTTCAGGTGTCTAGCTCACCAAGAAATTAGTTTAAAATCAATTACAAAATTGATACTGAACAAACAAACAAGAAATGGACCTAATAAGAAGTTATTAAAAAAGAAAAAAAAATTGACTAGTTACTGCCCATTAAGTCTTAAGAGTACCTAGAATACAGATATGATTTGTTTCCAATAAGTTCGAGTGTCTGATGGGTTCCTGGAGGTGCTATCTTCGAGGTATAATTCCGGTTGTTCCCTTCCTTGCGTCCCGACTGGAGTTAAGGTAACGTTCTTTTCAAGGAACACTATTGAGAAAATTCATAGAACCAGCATTTGAAGCTGACTGCAGAACGATTCTAATGCAGCCAACATACGCTGCAAATAAGGGCCACGAAGATACATGAAATTAGGGCTCATACTGAGGTACATAGATAGCCGTTTTTCACTCGAACAGGAAGGAAATGACTAGCAGTGGTACAGAGTACTGTTCTCCACGCGCCATACGATGGCTGCTGGAGTATCTATGTAAACCCAGATGTAAATGTATGGAAAACTTCTGCAAATATGCTATTACGACGGACGGTAGGATCGAGAATATTCGTTTCCATATTACGGTGTTCATATGAAACATTTTCTGTGCCGGCCGCGGTGGTCTAGCGGTTCAGGCGCTCAGTCCGGAACCGCGCGACGACTACGGTCGCAGGTTCGAATCCTGCCTCGGGCATGGATGTGTGTGATGTCCTTAGGTTAGTTAGGTTTAAGTAGTTCTAAGTTCTAGGGGACTGATGACCACAGATGTTAAGTCCCATAGTGCTCAGAGCCCATTTTCTGTCTTTCATAAATTTGGTCGTAGACGTAACGCCACATTAATAACATTCATGGTTCTTCCGTTTGTCCCTCCTTAGTACGCGTGTTATCTTTCGAACTAAAGCGAAACAATATCGTTTCATCGCACAGATTACGTGACGTGGAACTCCAGAGCTGACGGTGTGAGCAAGGGGAAGTAAGGACAGGAGCGAGGGATAAGCGTTTGCAGATAAGGGCAGAGGTATTTATGGCTCGGCCTCACGAAATATTCTCCGACATTGGACAATATTCTCCAAACTTGGTGGTCCCCATATCTGGGGACTACCTGCAAGATTCCGCTTCAACAAAAAAATGTTCAAAAGTGTGTGAAATGTTATGGGACTTAACTGCTAAGGTCATCAGTCCCTAAGCTTACACATTACCTAACCTAAATTATCCTAAGGACAAACACACACACCCATGCCCGAGAGAGGACTCGAACCTCCGCTTCAAGACTCTTTACTGGTAGGTCATATCGGCGTCTTTTGCGCCACGTTGCAACAATGTTGGTAGTAACACTACTGTGGCCACGATTTTGGCGTCTAGTATTGCTCGTGCAAACGTGCTTCTGTCCATTAGTTTAGAGAATAATACCGGCTGCACAAGGCTGTATTTCTTACTTTTCAAGCTTGTGTTATTTCTGCAGTCGGCGCCACGAAATTGCGGTGCGGTGCGGTGCGATTTCAGCACAGGAAGACCATCTTGTTCCGTGACACGTCCGCCGTATCCCGGCTAGGAAGACGGGATCTCGTCCGCAATACGTAATTTTCGGTATCCATCCTCTCCACCAGAATTACTTAATCTTCCACCAGATTCAAAAAAAAAAAAAAAAAAAAAAAAAAAAAAACGCGAAAGAAAAAGGTTACTGCTCACATGTTTTCAAGACAATGAATCTGAAAATATAGAGTGAATACCTCTCTGGTGACTACATAAATATTTACTAAATATGTTCAAAAAATCTCAGTCCATTATATTAAATTATTCTGCAGCTACTTTCTGACAGCTTATGGCTTGTCGGAAAACCTGCTTCGTAGCTTAATACAGTCCAGTGATGTGTGGAAGAATTATACTCTGTAAAATTCTGTGAAATCCATGGGAGAGAGTACTTACCGGTGTACTATGTGTAGGTTTTCTTCACGTTCCATTCGCGTATGGGACGTGCGAAGAATGATTAAATGCCCCGGAGCTGTAGTAGGAGGTGTTAGTATGTTACCTGATTCTTCACTTAAAGAAGGTTCTCGAAACGTTACATGTAGATTCACTTGTGTTAGTCCGTACTTGACTTCGAGAATCTACCACTTCAGTTTCTTCATCATCTCATTGATGCTTTCACGTGAGTCAAACAACTCTGTAGACCATTCTTTGTATAAGTTCAATATCCTAGTTAGTTGTTAATATTTGGTCCCATACACATGAGCGGAATTCTAGGATGTACCCTACATGATCTTTGTAAACAATCTCCTTTGTAGACGTACTGTATTTTCCCAGTGTCGTACCATTAAACCGAAAACTACCATCTCTTTACCTGCGACTGAGCCTATATGATGACTCCATTTCACATCGCTGAAAGTTGTTCCATCCACAGATTTGTAGGGGTTGACTAATTCCTGTTGTTATTCATCGATCTTGTAGTTATAGGACTCTATGCACAAGTTTATATTTCTGATCTACTAAATCTATTCGACTTTGATATCTTATACAGATTTGGCTGAATATTGGTGCAGCTTTAGTCGTACTGTCCTTCGTTCTATGTAACTACAAAACGTGCAAAAACTCTGAAGATACTTATCAGATAGTTTGCCACGTCGTTAATATACAACATGAACACCAAAGGCGCCGCTATGTTTCCCTAGGATGCGCCTGAAGTGCTTCTATATTTTTCAGTCAGCTGCTGTGACCGAGCGGTTTTAGGCGCTTCAGTCCGGAACCGCGCTGCTGCTACGGTCGCAGGTTCGAATCCTGCCTCAGGAATGGCTGCATGTGATTTCCTTAGGTTTGTTAGGATTAAGTAGTTCTAAGGCTAGGGGACTGATGACCTCAGATGTTAAGTCCCGTAGTGCTTAGAGCCATTTGAACCTTTTTTATATTTTCCATGACTTTCCTTTCAGGTGAAAAAGAATCTTCAGTCTAGTCACAAATTTCGTTTGATATCCAATACGATCACACCTTCGTTAATAAGTGTTGATGTCTTACTGTGTCGAATTCTTTTTGAAAAGTCAAGAAATTCTTGTGGTAACAATAGCACATCAGAGAATTAAAATATCAATATGGTGTTAGTTAACTGCAGGAGCGGTTATGGAAAAGTTCCGTAACTTACCAAACTAACCTCGCTTACAGACGGTTAAAATACCCACATAGCTCTTGGGACAAAAAAACTAGCTGAAACGAGAGGTTAATAGCAACGATATTCCAAATTCGGATACGGATGTTATCGCAAAGATAGAATGAATGTTGGTGGAGGAGGCGTGTTTATAGCAATAAAAAAATACGATAATATCTAATGAGTTAGAACACACACAGAACGCGAAATAATTTGGGTGAAGATATGTGTTAAGGGTGGATCAGACCTGTTTATCGGATGCTTTTATCACCAACCTTCCTCAGAAAGAGTAGTGGCGTAACGGCTGATGGCGAATTTGGAGAATTTTTCGTGTAAATTTACCGGACATTTTGTAGGTGCACGTGGAGATTTTTACTTTCCAGATAGAGTGTGGGACACTCAAGAGTTTAGGACGAGTCGCAAGAACAGAGAATCACGTGAAACTGTGCTACGTGCTTTATCCTAAAATTACTTAGAGCAGTTAATCAGAGAGCCGACTCATGTAGACAACATCTAAGACTTGCTGGTGACAAACACACCTGAACTTTTCGCATCAGTTATCGTAGAACAGGGAAACAGTGATCACGAAGCCGCCATGAGAGCATTCAATAGGCCTGTAAATAGGAATACAAAGAAAGGCAGGAGGATCTGTATTTTTAACAAAGAGCGACAGGAGACTGATTTCAGATTACCTGCAGGTCTCACAAAAAATTTTTCTCCAGCACTGGCAATGTTGAGCATCAACGGACAAAGTTCAAGAGCATGGTACAATACGCCTTGGGCCAGTATGTCTCGAGTGAAATTTTGAGAGATGAAAAAACCGACCGTAGTTCGAAAACAGCGTTAGAAGGCTGCCACGAAAGCAAGGAGAGCTTCACAGCAAATTTAAACGTAGCCGAAGCTTCATAGGTACAAAAATATTAAGCGGTGCTAAAGTTAGCGTAAGGAGGGCTATGCGTGAAATGATCAACGAATACGAAAGTAAAATCGTAGTTACCGAATTGATAGAAAATCATGACAAGTTCTGGTAGTGTGTTAAATCAGTAAACCAGGGCCGGCCAGAAATTCTGCCCGCGTGCGATGCTCCTGCACATGTGCAACTTCCGGGTCACAGCGTGCACGCCGCAGCCGTCAGCGTTCATGTAGTGCATGTTTCTACGAACAGATGTCGCTTTATCCACTTGCTGGGATACTCTGTACCGGCGAATTCTAGTGCTCTTTCCACAGCTTGCAAGCCAACCATGGGAAGGTATTTCGCGTATTAAACATTTAAAATACTATCACAGTCTGCTCACTGAGACGTCTATTTTTATATTAACAGTTTAACCCAGTAAGACAAGCAATACAGTTAACAACCGTGGGTTTTTATTAAGGCAGCTTGACTGACGTCACGTAAATACGCGTAATGTTTTTGATCAAGTATTTAAGAAAGAGAGCACTTAGCGACTTCCAACGAACCTTGTTCATGATTTCAAATAACATTTAACTAATGCAAGGTTTCCTATAACTAATTCTCGGTGCCCTCAGTTACACCCACATAATTTCTGTCTCACTGACCTCTGAACAGAATGATAACCGCAGACCTCTCTCGATGATCACCTGTTATTTCTATACCATTATTGCTATATCTTTCATCAGTTCCGTCTGAAATCTGCGTAATAACCGACAATTAGATGAATGTTGTTTTATCGGCTTTAGCTGAGCGTAGCCCTTCACACATTAATAAAAACCCCTAAATGTAAGTATACATTGGAACAATCGGTTTAATGACCAATTTTCCTGACAATAATGTAACATGGAGCAGAATGAGGCAGTAATGTACAATTAGTAAACAATTATTTTTAATTATGAAAGGAATAAATCCAAACACGTTTATCACTCGTCATGAGAAATGATATAATTCAAATCGGGTGCAAAAGCACGGCTCATTGACAAACGCAAGCAATTGCGAAGATTTTCATCACTTATGCTTGATCGAAACCTTGATTTACTCATTTCCATCACCGACAAAAATCTTTCACAAACAAGCTCTTGCGTGTACCACATAAACAGGGAAGTGGAGCCGCCGCCGTTCATTTAGGACACATGTTTAATAACAGATGTCGCTGTCGCTCGCTGTCGCACACGTGCGCACATGTGCAGCACTTCCGCACGTCTGCACACTGTGCAGCATTTGGCCGGCCCTGCAGTAAACGGATCTATACCATCTCTCCAGATACTCTGTGACCATAATGGCAGTGAAGCAGAGTATGGCACAGAGAAGGTCGAAATACTAAACATCTTTTCCCAAAACAGTTTCACAGAGAGAGATCGCACCGTAATACCTCCTCTAAATCGTCGCACCAACGAGAAAATGACAGATATCTAAATAAGTGAGTAAGGTATAAAAAAGCAATTCAAATCGCTCAATACAAAAGAGACACTCGACTTGGCGGAATACCAGTTAGATTCTCCACAGAGAATGTGAAATAACCTGCGGAAGCAAAGGGAACTTCACAGCAAACATAAACATAGCCAAAGCCTTGCAGACAAACAAAAATTACGCGAAGCGAAATGTAGTGTGAGGAGGGCTATGAGAGAGGCGTTCAATGAATTCGAAAGTAAAGTTCTATGTACTGACTTGGCAGAAAATCCTAAGAAATTTTGGTCTTATGTCAAAGCGGTAGGTGAATCAAAACAAAATGTCCAGACACTCTGTGACCAAAATGGTACTGAAACAGAGGATGACAGACTAAGGGCCGAAATACTAAATGTCTTTTTCCAAAGTTGTTTCACAGAGGAAGATTGCACTGTAGTTCCTTCTCTAGATTGTCGCACAGATGACAAAATGGTAGATATCGAAATAGACGACAGAGGGATAGAGAAACAATTAAAATCGCTCAAAAGAGGAAAGGCCTCTGGACCTGATGGGATACCAGTTCAATTTTACACAGAGTACGCGAAGGAACTTGCCCCCCTTCTTGCAGCGGTGTACCGTAGGTCTCTAGAAGAGCGTAGCGTTCCAAAGGATTGGAAAAGGGCACAGGTCATCCCCGTTTTCAAGAAGGGACGTCGAGCAGATGTGCAGAACTATACACCTATATCTCTAACGTCGATCAGTTGTAGAATTTTGGAACACGTATTGTGTTAGAGTGTAATGACTTTTCTGGAGACTAGAAATCTACTCTGTAGGAATCAGCATGGGTTTCGAAAAAGACGGTCATGTGAAACCCAGCTCGCGCTATTCGTCCACGAGACTCAGAGGGCCATAGACACGGGTTCTCAGGTAGATGCCGTGTTTCTTGACTTCCGCAAGGCGTTCGATACAGTTCCCCACAGTCGTTTAATGAACAAAGTAAGAGCATATGGACTATCAGACCAATTGTGTGATTGGATTGAGGAGTTCCTAGATAACAGGACGCAGCATGTCATTCTCAATGGAGAGAAGTCTTCCGAAGTAAGAGTGATTTCAGGTGTGCCGCAGGGGAGTGTCATAGGACCGTTGCTATTCACAATACACATAAATGACCTTGTGGATGACATCGGAAGTTCACTGAGGCTTTTTGCAGATGATGCTGTGGTGTATCGAGAGGTTGTAACAATGGAAAATTGTACTGAAATGCAGGAGGATCTGCAGCGAATTGACGCATGGTGCAGGGAATGGCAATTGAATCTCAATGTAGACAAGTGTAATGTGCTGCGAATACACAGAAAGATAGATCCTTTATCATTTAGCTACAAAATAGCAGGTCAGCAACTGGAAGCAGTTAATACCATAAATTATCTGGGAGTACGCATTAGGAGTGATAAAAATGGAATGATCATATAATGTTGATCGTCGGTAAAGCAGATGCCAGACTGAGATTCATTGGAAGAATCCTAAGGAAATGCAATACGAAAACAAAGGAAGTAGGTTACAGTACGCTTGTTCGCCCACTGCTTGAATACTACTCAGCAGTGTGGGATCCGTACCAGATAGGGTTGATAGAAGATATAGAGAAGATCCAACGGAGAGCAGCGCGCTTCGTTACAGGATCATTTAGTAATCGCGAAAGCGTTACGGAGATGATAGATAAACTCCAGTGGAAGACTCTGCAGGAGAGACGCTCAGTAGCTCGGTACGGGCTTTTGTCAAAGTTTCGAGAACATACCTTCACCGAAGAGTCAAGCAGTATATTGCTCCCTCCTACGTATATCTCGCGAAGAGACCATGAGGATAAAATCAGAGAGATTAGAGCCCACACAGAGGCATACCGACAATCCTTCTTTCCGCGAACAATACGAGACTGGAATAGAACGGAGGACCGATAGAGGTACTCAAGGTACCCTCCGCCACACACCGTCAGGTGGCTTGCGGAGTATGGATGTAGATGTAGATAACTTGCTTCTCTTGTAGCAGCAGTGTACTGTTGGTTTCTTGAGGAGGGAAGCGTTCCTAATGACTGGAAAAAACCACAGGTCGTTCCTGTTTTCAAGAAGGATTATCGAACAGACGAACAAAACTATAAGCTTACATCGCTGACGTCGGTCTGTTGTAGAATTATGGAACATGTTTTATGCTCGCATATTACGAAATTTCTGGAAACCGAAAATCTTCTCTGTAGGAACCAGAGGTTCCGAAAACAGCAATCGTGTGAAACATAGTTCACTCTCTTCGTCCGCGACGTGCAGAAACCAGTAGTTTCGGAAACCCAGGTAGGTACCGTCTTCTTTGACTCCTGAAATGCATTCTGTACAGTTCCGCACGGTCGCCTAGTGAACGAAGTACGGGGGTATGGAATAAAGGTCAACTGAGTGACTAGAGTTTCTGGCAAACGTAACACAGCACGTCGTTCTGGACGGAGAGAAGTCTTCAGACGTAAACGTAGCTTCGGGTAGCGTTGTAGGACTATTATTTTCATAATATATATAAATGACCTAGCAGATAACACCGTAAGTTTCATGTGACTTTCTGCGGATGTTGCTGTTGCACACAGAGAAGATGCGACTCTAGAAGGTTATAGCGAAATGATGAAAGAACTACAGAGGATCAACCCTAGTTACTGAGGGTAGTAATTCTTCCTCAATCAAATAGACAAAACTTTTATCATACGATTTCCAAGCAGGAGAATAAGCACAGGAAGCACATATATCAATACAATCTCGAAGAGTACGTCCAGGGAGCTGTTTTAAGTGAACTACCACATAAAATTAACTGCGAGTAATGCAGGTACCAGACTGAAAATCGTTGAAAGAATCCTCAGGATACATCAATAAAAAAAGTAGCCCCCAAAATTCTCGTTTGACCAATAATTGAATATTGCTGTTCAGCATGATAGAGGGAATAAATAAGATCCAAAGAAGAGCAGCACGTTTCGTTACAGATTCATTTAGTTAGTGCGAAAGCGTCACGGAGATGCTCAGCAAACTCCAGTGGCAGACGCTGCAAGAGAGGCGTTGTGCATCATGTTATAGTACACTGTTGAAGTTCCAAGAGCTTACGTTCCTAAAAGAGACGTATAATATGTTACTTCCCCCTACGTACACCCCACGAAAATATCATGAAATAAGAGAGATTCGAGCCCACACGGAGAGCAATCGTTCTTCCCACGAACCATAAGCGACGGAATCATGAGAAGGTGGAACTGATACTGTTAGATACACAGGGTACACTCCGCCGTTCAACGTAAGGTGGCTTGCAGACTGTAGAATAATGTAAATGTGGAATGTACAGCTCCGTAGCGGCAGCTAGTAATGTTGTTCAAGCCGAAAACAGCAGAGGTTACAACGCTGATGGTGTACTTTTGTTAAAATATTGGAATGAAAGTTGGTGTTATTAAGTATTACTTGATAATAAATCACCAGGTTTGTGACTTGACTCTTTGATGGCTATCAGTGATAACCATACCTGACTGTGAGAGGGATTATCCTCTGAACTGACAAAACGGTTCCTTTCAGATCTGGAATATATTATGTACTACGACCAAGAGAACATAACGACGAGAAAGTAAAGTGTGGGAGCTTACATACTGTGTCTACCTGTGCTTTTCGAGATGTCATGTACATGCCCCATGACCGATGTTTTCGGTATCTATGCTAGTTGGCGTGAAGGGCGCATTTTTTGGAGACATCTGATAATGTTTGAGCCCAGAATAAATTATAAGATTCTACAGGAGATGTATGGCACGGATACATTGCTTCTTGTAGACAGTGGCTGTGCTTTGTTTCAGCTGCTGGACGCGGTTTAGTCGATCGCTGATCTATTATGGTCGATTGAGGGGCTAATTCAGACGTAAATTCTATACAGAATCTCTTAGTAATTTGATCAGTCCTTTGATGTCCATTTAGTCTTAGGCTGCTTACACGCCATTGACTCTAATATCCATCTCTCATTTGTGCAAGGTATAAGAATTAAATCAATCCCCTGCAATCCTATTTCCGTTACGACTTCATCTCATGTGTGACCGTTATTGGGTATATTGTAGTTTGCCTCTGAAAGACTGTGTTACTTTCTTTCTTTTAGTTTATGCTGCACAACACAGCAGAAACAGCTTTAGTGTACTTACCATTATGTTACACTTTTAATAGTATGCAGTAGTCACTGTGAGTAGGCGCAGCCGAACCACAAGATATATTTTTATTTTAAGTTCTTGAAAATCAGTGAAAAGTACAGCACATTCAAGTTACTATCTAATAGCACATAAATTTAATAATCATCATTACCTTCAATTACTGTGTCACTGGATAATTATAACAAATGGAACATATCATTTATGCCATTCGTTTCTTAGAATCAGTAATTATTTCTGGAGTAACTGAAATATAGATTCTGTTTCCCAACCTACTTTAAGTACACTCTAAAACAAAACAAAAAATAATAAAAAGATAACACACTACGAAGGAATTATGCCAAAGGGATGGAAATCGGCAAATGTAATATACATGTATAAACAAACAATGATTATAATTTCAGAAAAATTGGATGATTTATCCAAAGGAAAGAGGTTCACAAAATAAGTTAATAACGCGTTGGTTCCCCTCTAGCCGTAATGCAACATTATGTTTGATACAGTTGTTGGATGTCCTCCTGAGAGATATCGAGTCAAATTCTGTCCAAATGGCGTGTTAGAGCATCAAAATCCCTATCTGGTTTGAGGGAAGTGCCCACAGTGCTTAAAACGTTCTCAATTCGGAAGAGAACTTGCGACCTTGCTGGCCAAGATAGGATTTAGGAAGCACAAAGACAAGCAGTACACACTCTCGCACGTGCGCGCGGGCATTTATTGTGAAATGTAAACCCAGGATGGCTTGCCACTGAGGGCAACAAAACGAGGCATAGAATATCGTCAACATTGTGCTTCAAGGGTGCACGGATGACGACCAAAGAGGTCGTACTATGAAGAGGAATGACTCCCGACAGTCATTCCTGGTTGTTGGGCCTTACGACGGGCGAGACAAGTTGGGGCAGTATCCACACGCACCTTCGGCCTGGAATCTCACTGTCTGGAGTAAAATTGCCATAGATGAGTCCCGCTTTGAACTGAGTCGTGATAACCAACGAAAACGTACCTAGTGATGCCCTGGACAGCTGTTAGGTACCAAGCTGACCGTTGCCCGCAGTACGGTCCGAGAATGATGAGTGATGCTCTGGGGTGAAATTTTTTTTCGCCTCAGGACCCCTCTGGTTGTCATCTGTAGCACCATTGTAACATAGTGGTACGTCGACGATATTCTACGCCCCGTTTTGCTGTCCTTCGTGGCAGGCCACCCTGGGCCTACATACCAGCAAGATAGTGCCCACTCGCACACAGAGAGAGTTTCTACCGTATGTCTTCGTGCTTGCCAAACCGTACCTTGGCCAGCAAGCGCACCGGATATCTCCCCGACTGAGAACGTCTCGAGCACTACGGTCAGCGCCATCCAGCCAGCTTGGGATCTTGACGACCTAATGCGCCATTTTGACAGAATATAGCACGATATCTCTCAGGACATCCAACAACTCTATCAATCAAAGCCTTGCCGATTATTTCTACAAGTTTACTTGAATTCTATCCTACCTCGTTACCATTATTTATCAGACTGCCTAGGTTCACAGACTGCCATTCATTTTCTAACTTATTTCAATCTTGAAACTAATAACGAGGATTTTAAAAAATACTGTGCCACCAAGAACACTTAAATTTAAATCAAATTTTACAAACATTTATTTCAAATTTTAATGTAAAAAAATTTTCACAGAAGGAAAAATAATTAAACCTTTAATCAGTTACACAAACTGAAACAGCTAGACCGCAATCTTGAAAACTTGAAACAAGAAGCCACAGTAAAGACGTTAATTTAAATTCTGGCGTAATATTAGTTTTGCAATTTAATCAAAACTTTTGTGAAGCTAATTCAGTGTTCACCTCCGCTCATGGGCACAACTGTTAAATAATAGAAAGAAAACAGAAAAAACTGAACGTAAAAAGATGACAGATACAAGTTACTGCAGGAATCTAACATGGATCAAAAGCATCCTAACACTAAATTGATCGACAGGAGACAGAATAATTACCTAAACAGAAAGATGATTTCGTTCGATATAACTGCTCTAGGCAGTATGGGACTGATGATAACAGTGGCTTAAAACATCAGCGTATTAAAACCATTCTAGTTCAGTAGCGGAAATGTTAAACACATTTTCAGTGAAACTAATAAAAATTAATTGGTATCTGAGCGAACAGAATAGTTTCATAAATCACAACAAGTAACTTAAATGGTAGTGACTTAAAATGGTTCAGTAGCAGCAATATTAAAATTTTTAATTGCCAGAATTACCAGAAAATAGTAAATCTAGGTGATAAATGAGCACAGATAATTGTTTTATAAAGCGCTACAGATTGCATAAAAACTGATGAGTACACAGTTGCAATTCCTGCTAACCACTTACGAGAAAATTCATTGCAATATGATGATTTAAAATAAAACAACACATCCCTTAGAAAATTTAAAACAATGTATCTAGTGGAATCTGGTTCGGCAAAGCATTAACCTTTAAATACACTGTTACTCGCCAATGCATCGAACACAAGCAACGCACACCTTTAAGTGTGCAGCCGAGTCACTTCGCCAGCGTATATTAGCTCGCAGAACCTATGGCCAACTAAAACGGCCAACACGCTGGAAACTGTAAATGGCGTCAAATTGCGGCACACAGTGCCGAGTGCGAGTTGTGCCGAACGGAACTTTATTCGCTCCAGCAGAATACAGTGGTATCTCATCAGTCATCAAATTATGGGCGAGACACAGATCTATACTGTAATTTGAAACGCTTATCCCTCTGGAGGTGGTAGTCAGTGGAACTCGATCACCACATCGCACAGACGTGTCGCAACTCCAGCCTTCACCACACGCCACTTGTAGACATACGACGTTACTGCGGCACCACGGAACACACGTTGACCCACAGAAGAGCAGAGCACACAGGGGCATGGATGTGTTTCTCACTCCCGGCCAAGATACCAAGACAGCTCTCCCGCCGCTGACACGGAATCATAATCCCTACGTTGCGTCACCGCCACACCAGTTAGTGGGACACTGTTAAGCGTGTTGACCGGCGGTAACGTGCAGAAATGCTCACAGTCGTTCAGTCGCCACTCGAGACAGAACCAAACTCGCTCAGATCGGAGCACACTGATACCTTAACCATCATAATATTGAAGACATCATCTCGAGATCTGTCGCTAGTCATAGAGGGCGGCTACAGGAAACCACCTACCTGTATTGCTGGAGGAGGAATTTTGCTGTGTTCCTCCCAAACGAAACTCTGCTGTGTTGACCACTGCGATTATTCGTCTTCTTTGTCTTCCTTACTATTCTCTCGTAAATATCTGCTCTTGGAAAATAAAGTATTTCCGTCTCATTGTTGCCAGCTATTCGCTGCTAAAGTAGTTGCGTTCAGTTGCCATGTCTTTCATTTCAGTGACGCAATTTTACATTTTAAATACCTGAAATTGTTGGCTGGACAGCTTTCAATTAATTCAATATATAAAAAGCTTCAAAATGAACTTATTTTTATTGCACTGATCTCGTCTATGAACACTGGATTACTAGTTTCGACAGAAATAAGCTGCCATCTTCAGATACACAGTGTATAGGATATGAAATCTGCTGTGCGATAAACCACGAATTTGTTTTCGTACCGTCGTTATGGACCTTTAATAAAAAAAACATCAGAACATTAAAAAAATACTGCTGTCTCTCCGTGGCAAGACTGAGTCGTACGAATATGGCACATGAAGAAGTGCCATGAGTTTCTGGGTTGGCTGCCGCCCATGAAGACACATCTATATTTTTTAATGATGTACTGTTTTTTATTACGAGTCCATTACGATGTAACGAAAACGAAAGTACGGTTTATAGCACTGAGTGATTTTATATCCTATACACTGTGGATCTGAAGATGGCAGTTTCATCCTGTCGAAACTAAGAATGCCGTGTACATACACGCGTTGAAGACAATGAAAAACTTCATTTCAGAAGCTTTCTTCACATGGAAATTTATAATTAATCATGTAAATCTTTGACCGCTGCGGTGTAGCGTGTGCACTAACAAAGGGAGTAAAATTTTCCTTATGTATTCTTTGTTCAGTTGTTTTGGAAACACAATCAGGTCCAAACATTACTAACAATACCGGTATTGAAGTAATCGTGGTGGTTTTTATGTCAGTGCAACCTGTTCTGTTCAGTTTTTTTTGAAAAACTGGAGAACTATAGATATTGCATTAATGACGTTTTCTCAAAATACTTTTCGCAGTGGCCTCTTATGTTTTAATTCATTGGTGTAAATGAGTGGCCTTCATAGCGCAACAGTTAACATTATGGGTAGCTTTAGTTTGAATCGTTCATTTTGCGTTAGTAACTTGACCGAAAATTCGTGCTTTACAAACAGGTCACGAAAGCTCGATTAATTTAAGGAAAATAATTCCTCTCATCTAATTCACTTTAGCGCTGGAATTAAGACCGGAAGTTATTGCATTCCTCGGAGCTGCGTATTGGATCCACCTTTTAATTAATGTTATATTAGTATTAGTGAGAACAGTCGACAGGGGCCGCGGAGGATAAGTCACGTTTGGAACAGAAGCCTTTTACCTCATTAGAGCAATAATTATTTAACACCAGCCAGTGTGCGCCGGCTTCAGACGGAAAAAGGCGCCATATATCCGTCAGCGCCGTGCTGCCTTTGCCAGCCAGGGGTCGTTTCCTAATTAGAAGAGATTTTTTCCTCCTCCGCCTCCTCCTCCCGCCGCGACGTCGGAGCTCCGGGTCCCACAGCAGAAAAGGGAAGGAGCCGTCGCGAATTTAGAAGGCGCTTATCAACGTCGCCTAGCGCCGTGTTCCGTATAATGGGATCGTCCCCTTTATCTCTGCAGTGCAAACAATGAGCTATTGTAATGTCTTAAAGAAGCTGCAACCCAGATAAGGGGACAGGGCTCTAATTTATAAAATAGCGGCGCCCCAGACGGCTTGCAGTGGTGTCCGTACTGGACACGAACCGCGGGTGGCGCTGTGTGAGTCGGCGGTCTCGCTCCATGTGCTAGATATGGCCACTGTTTCTGTTTCGATACAGTGTACCGATACGTGGAACTGTTTCAGTGTTTCGGAACGGCTGTGATTCACTGTTTCGAAACAGTGCTGTTTCATTGCGCCTCTGTCTCGGATAACCGGATCAGATTCGATCTCGAGGCAGACACAGAAACTTTATCGTTGTTACAAAATAAGGCTGTTTCAGTCCACCTGTGCTTGGAATGGACTAATTGTATCGAAACAGTGATGTTTCATTCCGCTCTGTGTCGGACGAGATTCGGGCTTTGCACAGGTACTGAAACACAACATACCACTTCGTGAAACACATACCAGAGGGGCGAAATCTTTTTGAAAAGCAATACCATGAAGCTTAAGATATCCGAAAATAAAGCTTCGTTTCTAGCTGACTGTCCTATTCCGAAATGGCGTAACATCTGCTTTACAAACACTAACCAAACAATAAAACAACGCATACTATTCACATACAAAATAATAAATATGTGAAAATCATTCAGTTAAATTACACTTTTTTATAACATATGCTTCTCTGTTCATGTACAGTAATCATATTAAGAAACGCAAGTAAGCCTACAACATTTTGAATAAAAAAAGGCGTAGAGTGACAGTTATTAGACATATACATCAATTTGATGTAGGTATAATTGCAAGCAATCTGTTTGACATATCACTGATAGTGTAATAATGAACGGGAAGGGCTAGGAAGCATGGTGAAATTATAGTAACGGTTCGAAACACCTTGAAAGAAAAAAATTTTTTCTGTTATATTTTGTTATTTATTCGAATTATTTGGCGTTATTTGTGAGTCTATAGTCACTGTGCCTATTATCCTCAATGATTCCCTTTGTGTGCCAGGAAATTAGCAGGATGGGTATATTACCCATACTAACGGAATGTGGGAATCCCAGTAGCTTATCCGTTGTTGCTGCAGTTTGCTCCCACCTCCAGTTCCGTTCGTGGTGGTTCTTCTGTCTTCAGCTATGGCTGTCCTCAGCCAATTGAAAAGTATGAAAGTCACACGACATGAAAGCAGCACATTTGCTGCAGGAAATACGAAGACGCCAAAGTGATAGTTTCGACTGCTACGGTCGCAGGTTCGAATCCTGCCTCGGGCATGGATGTGTGTGATGTCCTCAGGTTAGTTAGGTTTAAGTAGTTCTAAGTAATAGGGGACTGATGACCACAGCTATTAAGTCCCATAGTGCTCAGAGCCATTTGAACCATTTTGATAGTTTCATACTTTCTGCGAGATGATTAGCACTCTCGCACCTCATTTGTGTTTATATGGACATACTTATACAGTAGACATTCAAGATGATAAAATGTGTATGTTTATTAGATTACAAAACACAAACTGTTTCACTGTTTCGAAACAGCCTATCGAAACATTACATTGTACTGTTTCATTTGTTTCGAAACAGTTACGTGTTTCAGTTTGCCCATCTCTACCATGTACACGTAGCAGGCGCCAACTAGACTGACCCGCAACGCACGAGTGCCTCGTTGCCTGACACTTTGAAGACTGGCCACTTAGAATCACGTCGGGCCTAGAAAACTGGCCATTTACTCCATTATTTAAGGCAGGGCCGGCCACTATTCAGGCTCATGGGCCGTGGCCTGGCACGAGTGACATAGCATTCAACTTCGCTGCTCATTCCCCCAGTGCCACGCCACGCAGAGCGGGAGGTGTGTGCGTGGGGGAAGAGGGGGGGGGGGGGGTGAGAGAGAGGCGGACATAGCAAACGTGACGCATTTAAATTTCAGTGCAGTCGTACTGCGTATCGCATGGTTTTATATTTGACAGTGATGAAGACCATAAATCACAAACAAAACAAATTTTCAGTATTACTTATTGTTGGCGCACTGAAGACATAATTTTTATCTGGTACAAAATGTCGGTATACGAACAGCTGTAATATATATAATTTCCATACTTATTCTTTGCTCTTTCAATGTCAACTAATTCTTTAAATTATTTCTGAATGGTGCTGTAATATCGTTTCCTAGCAATTTCACAGATTTTCGCACTCAGGTTGCCATGTGATCATGATTTATTTACTTTCAAGATTGAAAAAAAGGTCTTACACACAACTATATCGACCGAAATATTGCAGCACTTTTGCGACTTCATTATGGAGAGGTGGAAACTCTACCCGAGGAAAGCAAGTATAGACGGACTGGACGGTTTTAATGCAAAAGGATGTGTCATTAATACAGGAATGCCCTTCCAGGCCAATCAGATACATCTGCACAGGCACAGGGGCCCTTTCAGCTGATTCGGAAATTGTCTCGAAAACAGGTGTAAGAGTCATAGCGTCCTCAAAGCGTTCAGGAAGCTGTATTTGTAATTCTTTCGAGACGCAAATGAATTCTTCAAACCTCACGTTTCCTTTGATGGCAGTGGGCTGCCGGCCGCAGTGATCGAGCGGTTCTAGGCGCTTCAGTCTGGAACCGCGCGACCGCTACGGTCGCAGTTTCGAATCCTGCCTCGGACATGGACGTGTGCGATGTCCTTAGGTTGGTTAGGTTTAAGTAGTTCTAAGTTCTAGGGGACTCATGACCTCAGATGTTAAGTCGCATAGTGCTCAGAGCTATTTGAGCCATTTTTTTGGGCAGTGGGATTAGGAAACTGGGCTGTGTTTGTGAAATGTATCCCCTCTATAACGCGATTTACTTTTTAAATGCATCTCCATCAAATCAGAAGGAAGTTGTTCCTCACCTCGCGTTGTCTTCCTGTGGGTAGTGTACAGTCAGGTCCATTTAGAATGCCAGGTCTGCAATCCATTCCGGTTGTTCTAATTTTCGTTCCAGCACTCCTTTTCGCTTCATAAATTCAATAATAGCGAGTCTTAAATCGAAAAATCGTTTCAGGTTTGCTCCTTGATTTAAGCAACGTACTTTGACTTTTTATTGTTAACTAACTCTTTAAATGACCTCTGCTGTAATATCGTTTCCTAGCAAGTTTACAGTCCCCGTCACTTATACGACAGGATAATATATATTAAGAATCCTCATCCCTCTTTTTCTGTCATTCCTATTTATTTTTCAAGGCTTGTGCCGATAGACAGCTAAACTGTCACTTTGTCTGCAAAAAATCCACTGGCCCCAAGAACGTCCTTCATACTACGAACAAATAGCGAAGAAGAAGCATTGCTGACACCAGCGGTTCTGCCGAAATGAGTGAATTGTGCCGACAAAAATAGTCATACCGCAACACTAAAAGAAATTTTGAATACTTTCGGGAAAGAACGAACAAAACCGATTCAGTCAGAGACTTGGCTCGCCCGTGGCCCGCACACTGGGACCGCGTGTTTGTAGCAGAGTTACGGCAAACTGCGAAACCTAACGAATACACTCTCAAAACGACGTCAGTATGATCACATATTAGCTCATTCGCGACAGCAGCTGTTACATTCCCTACTGTTTCTTTCTAAGTAATTCTAGTGATGAACAACAGAAGGCAGCACCTGTCAAGCGACAGATAGTGAGAAGTCTGTACATTGCTCTCATACAAAATTAGTCAAGTTTTCTAGCTGTCGACAGCTGTTGGTGGTGGTGGTCGACAGCTGCAGCAATCACAACAAGCAACATCTGCTTGCAGATGGGCGGCCACGTGAACTCTGGGGCTGAACAACATATGAGTGGGAAGAAACGGTGACCAAGTCAGTTGCTGAACTACACTCCTGGAAACGGAAAAAAGAACACATTGACACCGGTGTGTCAGACCCACTATACTTGCTCCGGACACTGCGAGAGGGCTGTACAAGCAATGATCACACGCACGGCACAGCGGACACACCAGGAACCGCGGTGTTGGCCGTCGAATGGCGCTAGCTGCGCAGCATTTGTGCACCGCCGCCGTCAGTGTCAGCCAGTTTGCCGTGGCATACGGAGCTCCATCGCAGTCTTTAGCACTGGTAGCATGCCGCGACAGCGTGGACGTGAACCGTATGTGCAGTTGACGGACTTTGAGCGAGGGCGTATAGTGGGCATGCGGGAGGCCGGGTGGACGTACCGCCGAATTGCTCAACACGTGGGGCGTGAGGTCTCCACAGTACATCGATGTTGTCGCCAGTGGTCGGCGGAAGGTGTACGTGCCCGTCGACCTGGGACCGGACCGCAGCGACGCACGGATGCACGCCAAGACCGTAGGATCCTACGCAGTGCCGTAGGGGACCGCACCGCCACTTCCCAGCAAATTAGGGACACTGTTGCTCCTGGGGTATCGGCGAGGACCATTCGCAACCGTCTCCATGAAGTTGGGCTACGGTCCCGCACACCGTTAGGCCGTCTTCCGCTCACGCCCCAACATCGTGCAGCCCGCCTCCAGTGGTGTCGCGACAGGCGTGAATGGAGGGACGAATGGAGACGTGTCGTCTTCAGCGATGAGAGTCGCTTCTGCCTTGGTGCCAATGATGGTCGTATGCGTGTTTGGCGCCGTGCAAGTGAGCGCCACAATCAGGACTGCATACGACCGAGGCACACAGGGCTAACACCCGGCATCATGGTGTGGGGAGCGATCTCCTACACTGGCCGTACACCACTGGTGATCGTCGAGGGGACACTGAAAAGTGCGCGGTACATCCAAACCGTCATCAAACCCATCGTTCTACCATTCCTAGACCGGCAAGGGAACTTGCTGTTCCAACAGGACAATGCACGTCTGCATGTATGCCGTGCCACCCAACGTGCTCTAGAAGGTGTAAGTCAACTACCCTGGCCAGCAAGATCTCCGTATCTGTCCCCCATTGAGCACGTTTGGGACTGGATGAAGCGTCGTCTCACGCGGTCTGCACGTCCAGCACGAACGCTGGTCCAACTGAGACGCCAGGTGGAAATGGCATGGCAAGCCGTTCCACAGGACTACATCCAGCATCTCTACGATCGTCTCCATGGGAGAATAGCAGCCTGCATTGCTGCGAAAGGTGGATATACACTGTACTATTGCCGACATTGTGCATGCTCTGTTGCCTGTGTCTATGTGCCTGTGGTTCTGTCAGTGTGATCATGTGATGTATCTGACCCCAGGAATGTGTCAATAAAGTTTCCCCTTCCTGGGACAATGAATTCACGGTGTTCTTATTTCAATTTCCAGGAGTGTACCATGAAGAAGAAAGTTTTGGGATGATCCAAGATGGAGGGCCTCAAGTTGTATTGCCGCAAGAAACAACGGTGAGCACGGACAAGGCAGCCATGTGAAAGACAACCTGCCACAGTAGTTGCTGTCTTTAATTGGTCGGACGCACAGTAGTACCAAAAGAGTAGCCTGGCGTCTTTGACATTTATCTGGTGTACCGTATTACGTGGGAACGTGATTTGAGTGTAGCCACTTGCAAAACAACTTCATGAATGTCAGTCTGCAAGTGGCGAGTAATCGTTTGCTTGCATTGATGGAACGCAATTTGTGCAATAATGTTCAGAGCAGGCATAATTGTTTCAGTATACACTGCAGTCGTGATTAAGAAAATTAAAAGAGAATTTGATCGTTTTTTGCACGAGTGTGAATCATTTGTTTATACAGTTATTTGAGGAGTTGGTTAAGTATTGAATTTTCACGAATGAGCAAATGGTTCACTCTTGTACTTTTGTTATTGCCTTAAAGGATTATATTGTCATATATGTAATAAATTGGTAGCGTTGATCGTAGTTGGTGACTTAGTTCTCAGGTGTCAGTAGTGAGAGTAGGGCAAGGTAGTGCTAGACTCTTAAGTTCCCAGAATGAGATTTTCACTCTGCAGCGAAGTGTGCGCTGATATGAAACTTCCTGGCAGCTTAAAACTGTGTGCCGGGCCGAGACTCGAACTCGGGACCTTTGCCTTTCGCGGGCAAGTGCTCTACCAACTGAGCTACCCAAGCACGACTCACGCTCCCTCCTCACAGATTTACATCTGCCAGGACCTCGTCTCCTACCTTCCAAACTTTACAGAAGCTCTCCTGTGAACCTTACAGAACTAGCACTGCTGAAATAGAGGATATTGCTGAGACATGGCTTAGCCACAGCCTGGGGATGTTTCCAGAATGAGATTTTCACTCTGCAGTGGAGTGTGCGCTGATATGAAACTTCCTGGCAATTTAAAACTGTGTCCCGAACCGAGACTCGAGCTCGGGACCTTTGCCTTTCGCGGGCAAGTGCTCCACCAACTGAGCTGCCCAAGCACGACTCACGCCCTGCACTGTGCGCTGACACGAAACTTCCTGGCAGATTAAAACTGTGTGCCGGACCGAGACTCGAAGTCGGGACCTTTGCCTCTGTAAGGTTTGGAAGGTAGGAGACGAGGTACTGCCAGAAATAAAGCTGTGAGGACGCGGCGTGAGTCGTGCTTGGGTAGCTCACTTGGTAGAGCAGTTCCCCGCGAAAGGCAAAGGACCCGAATTCGAGTCTCCGTCCGGCAGACAGTTTTAATCTGCCAAGAAGTTTGAGACTGAGAGTTACTGATCGTAAATGAATTAATTATCTTTTGCAATTGGAAGCTTTGTGATTGTGGAAGAGTATCAGACAATTTGAAAGCGTTTGTTGTTGCCTGTTGGCCTTTTGTACGACCACATTGAATTTTTATATATTTGGCCTTGTTCTGTCGTTGCCAAAAGGATATTTTGTGCTTGGTTATTTTAGGTCTACGTAAGTCTTTTCAGGCCACAGAAAATTACATTTATTTTATTGTAAATGGTTTCTCCTCAGTGACTTGGAATTTTTGATGCTAAAAAAATAACTGTTACAACGTAATTACAACATATATGTCGGATTACTCTTAACCAAAGTACATAACAGCTGAAGACGATTGTGTAACATGCTTCACAGTCGAATATAACGTGTGTTCCAGTGATTCATTTTCAGTTTTGTTTATTCAGTGGGGTGTGGTTCAACACCCTACATAAATGGCTCAAATGGCTCTGGGCACTATGGACTTAACATCTGAGGTCATCAGTCCCCTAGAACTTAGAACTACTTAAACCTAACTAACCTAAGGACAGCACACACATCCATGCCCGAAACAGGATTCGAACCTGCGACCGTAGCGGGCACGCGTTTCCAGACTGAAGCTCCTAGAACCGCTCGGCCACAACGGCCGTCTACCCTACATAAAGTCATAAAACTAACAAAACACATAATGTGGGAAATCTCTAGAACTTTGAATCTGAGGCAAACAGTCTAAGACCCTTAGTCTGAAATGACGTGTTTCATGCTTTTTTATGGATGACAACCGTCTCAGGTTAGTCGCCTGATTAAATAACACTTGTTAAAAGCGCTAGAAGGTCGCCACCCTCTGCAGCCAAACATACGTGAATGCTTGCTAACATTATCTCCTGTTTCGGCTGCTAAACGGTATTGACATGGCTGGTGTCCCCTTGAAGACACTGCCTGTATGGAGACTTCACCGCACTGCTACCGAATGCGTAAGTCGTGGTAGGGATGAGATTTCAGTCGAACATCGACGAATGAGTTAAACGCAAAAGTGGGTCTATGACTCTCTGCTTAACCTTTGAACGACCCTTCATGAACTTTCTTGGTGCCAAAGCAGTGGTTATAAACAGTGGTCTATACAATAGTCTGTTACGAAGGAACAGATGCAGTAACTTCAAACATCTAGCTACATACGAGTTTCATCTGTCTTCCAACGAGTCCAGTGAGTGACGGCTCAACGAATTAAACTTCGGAGCGTACATTCTGTTCATGTCACTGTACAAACTTGTGTGTTACTCCGAAACATAGAGCTGTCTCTACGGACAGTTCAAGCATATTTAATCGCCACTGAATTACATTTTTCTATTTTCTATAGCATTATTAAAGTAATACCCCAGTAGATCGGGTGTGTGAAATGTAATTTTTTCCCTCTCAGGTTGTTTATGTCCAACGCCTGTCTCAGAGGTAGTAGAAATATGAGCAGGTGTTTTCAAGTTTTAAGACAGAAAAAATTCTGGTGCCCCTTTCCTAGCAAGTCTTTTCTTCAATTTTTTTACTTCGTTTCTTATTTCATCTTAAATTTTTTTTTTAATTTGTGGTCCATTACAATTCTTTCTCCTCTCCTCCCCTTCCCTTCCGTTACCTCTCGTCTTTTCGCACTCTTCACTTCTTTCACATGTATATACACTGAAGAGCCAATGTAACTGGTACACCTGCCTAATATCGTGTAGGGCCCCACGAGCTCGCAGAAGTACCACAAAACGACGTGGCATGGACTCGACTAACGTCAGAAGTAGTGTTGCAAGCAATTGACTCCATGAATCCTGCAGAATTGTCCATAAATCCGTAAGAGTATGAGGGGGTGGAGATTTCTTCTCAACAGAATGTTGCAGAGGCATCCCAGAGATGCTCAGTAATGTTCATCTCTAGGGAATTTGGTGGCCAGCGGAAGTGTTTAAATTCAGAAGAGTGTTCCTGGAGCCACTCTATAGCAATTTCGGACGTGTGGGCTGTCGCATTGTGCACAATGGACATGAATGGATGCAAGTGATCAGACAGGATGCTTACGTACGTGTCACCTGTCAGAGTCGTATCAGAGTTCCCGTATCACTCCAACTGCACACGCCCCGCACCGTTACAGAGCCGCCACCAGCTTCGACAGTGCCCTGCTAGCACGCAGGGTCCATGGATTATGAATTTCTCTCCGTACCCGTACACGTCCATCCGCTCGATACAATTTGAAACGTCCGCAGCTCGTGGTCGTGCGGTAGCGTTCTCGCTTCCCACACCCGGGTTCCCGGGTTCGATTCCCGGCGGGGTCAGGGATTTTCTCTGCCTCGTGATGACTGGGTGTTGTGTGATGTCCCTAGGTTAGTTAGGTTTAATTAGTTCTAAGTTCTAGGGACTTATGACCATAGATGTTGAGTTCCATAGTGCTCAGAGCCATTTGAACCATTTGAACAATTTGAAACGAGACTCGCCTGACCAGGCAACATGTTTCCAGTCATCAAGAGTCCAATGTCGGTGCTGACGGGCCCAGGCGAGGCGTAAAGATTTGTGTCATGTAATCATCAACGGTACACGAGCCGGCCTTCGGCTCCGAAAGCCCATATCGATTATGTTTCGTTGAATAGTTCGCACACTGACACTTGTTGGTGGCCCAGCATTGAAATCTGCAGCAATTTGCGGAAGGGTAGCTCTTCTGTCACGTTCAACGATTCTCTTCAGTCGTCGTTGGTTCCGTTCTGGCAGCATCTTTTTCCGGCCGCAGCGATGTCGGAGATTTGATGTTTTACCGGATTTCTGATATTCACGATGCACTCGTAAGATGGTCTTACGGGAAAATCCCCACTTCATCGGTACCTCGGAGATGCTGTGTCCCATCGCTTGTGCGCAACACCACATTCAAACTCACTCAGGTCTTGATTATCTGTCATTTTAGCAGCAGTAACTGATATAACAACGGCGCCAGACACTTCTTCTATTACAATGGCGTTTGCGACTGCAGCACCGTATTCTCCCTGTTTACGTCTCTCTGTATTTAAATACGCATGCCTATACAAGTTTTTTGACGCTTCAGTGTATATAACTATATGCTTCTCTCTCTCTCTCTGTCTCTCTCTCTCTCTCTCTCTCTCTCTGTGTGTGTGTGTGTGTGTGTGTGTGTGTGTGTGTGTGAGTGTGTGTGTGTGGGAGTATTATAACAAGATAGTAAGTTTCCCTCTGGAATGGTACAATATAATATTTAGGTTACTAAGCTCTCAAATACGTAGTATCTACAACAAGAAAAAAATAATAATTCAATTGTCATTCAGTAACACTTTGTGTATCATTCTTGTTAGCGAACTACCTACAAAAAAATATTTTTGTGCTAAAGTTGTTCAATTACGACGTTTGTTCTCCTTCTCTATGCCCTTGTCCATCAACTGCCCACGTCCTGAATGGGTAGGAGCTAATGTGACGTCCTTCATGTCGCCACCCTGTTAGTCCCCGAGACAAAATGCATGAAGCCGGCCGCTGTGACCGAGTGGTTCTAGGCGCTTCAGTCCGGAAACGCGCTACTGCTACGGTCGCCGAATCTTGCCTCGGACATGGATGTTTACGATGTCCTTATGTTAATTAGGTTTAAGTAGTTCTAAGTCTAGGGGACTGATGACCTCAGATGTTAAGTCTCATAGTGCTTAGAGCCATTTGAACCATTTAAACTGCATGTAGCTTTATCCCTTATAGACCTGTGCGAAAGTTTTACAAATGTTTGCGAATCGTGTAACTGAGGTGGTTTATGGATAACAGCCCGGTATTCACTTAGTCGGTTGTTTCAAACAGTCTAAAAGCCACGTCAGGGCTGTCTGGCACACCAAACCTCCTCGTTAATCCGCCGGATGCAATCGTTCCTGGGCCGGCGCACCTGTCCGTCACGGAAACGGAGCTCTATTATTCGCGGTTATGCGGGCAAGTTGTAACGACATTTGTATCTGACTGTATTATAAGTCTACCGCCTCATCTGTCACTGGTCGGAATGAAATAACCTTTTATTCTGCAGTCACCACTGCACTTTCAATTTTTGCTACGTAGAACTTTTTAAGCACTTGTGTCAATTATGTATCGGACATAACGTAATTAATATGTATATATAAAACAATAATTTACTGTCGAGTGAATGAAATGAATATTTACATAATACAACCCACTGGAATGTACATACGTGGGCTGCAGTCAAAGAGTGCGTTGAGTCTTACAACGATAAAACCATAGTACGTTAGCCTAGTACGCCATAAAACTTAACACAAATTAAGCACATTAAAAGTGGTTGGCGTACAGCATTAGAGAACACCATGTAACACAAAATTTTACCACATTACATGATTTGACAATTATACACATGCACCCACATGTTTCCTAAACAGGTGCGATGTGGCACTTCAGTCTACTGGGCTAAAGACTGCATGGCGACCCCTCATGGCCAACTGTTGAGAAAGAAACTCAGAACTGCTTTGCTTCAAATAACGTATAGCAACCTTCGTTAGCCTACAACAAGGTCATATTGCTATTTATTAACTTTCTTTATCAGCGACACATCTCAGAAAAAAAGGAGCATTTGTAAAATCCGACTAAGGAAAAAGTGGTGTACACACCTATAAACGTATTATTCAACCTGATCTACAAAGGTAAAGTTTGTCAAACTGGGAGTTTTCTTTTAAGGAGAGGTTATCGGTCCCATAGGATTAGGATGGGGAAGGAAGTCAGCCGTGCCTTTTCAAAGGCAGCTATTTAGGGAAATCATGGAAAACGTAAATCAGGATGGCGGGACGCTGATCTGAACAGTCGTCCTCCCGAGTGCGAGTCCAGTGTGCTAACCACTGCGCCACCTCACTCGGTTTTTGCCTTTTAATCAGCATAATGGAAACAAAATGCGTGCTTGTTTGGTGGGGGTGGGGAGAATGGGTCCACAGAATCGGCGATGTATTGCTACCACGTTTGACGCGACTGCTACAGAATTGAAGAATGAAGAGGGCAGAGGGCATAGAGGCAGTTAAAGTAATTTTTTTAAATGGAGATTCGCTCCCGGTCTACGTCTGAAGTCAGTTAACAATCTATAGAACATCTGTCACAAAATTCAAAAGAAATTATTTGACGACCATCATTACCGAATATAGATCCAATGTTTCTTTTGATTTTGTTGCTAGTTATTAACATTCTGTTAACGAGTGTCACTTACGTCTTGCAATGACATCGCATGAGAAATGTCGATTGTCATTAGCAATCCAACTGTTTTCGTAAAATCATATTTAATTTTACAATGTCTGTTTTAATTTCCTGTCCAGCAATCTACATCAGAGTCAACAGGAATAAGCAGTTCCGAAAAAGTTAAAGTATAAGCTTCAGTGTAGTTTCTCAAGTTTTCACTGTCTTTGCATTTCTCAATTTCTGATTATTTTGAGAGATATATTCTTTTCAAAATAATAATTTTTTTAGCTTTAAAAATCTTTTTTAAGCGTTTATTTCGAGTATATTAGTATTTAATAAAGACAGACTACATAATTTGAATCGTTTTGTCATTCTGTTTACCAATTAAACTGGATATAACAAATGGAATGCGTCGCTGTCGGATTTCAAATCATTGTGAGGGTCTTTTAACTGGGGCTCAACTGTCGGACCTGTAGGACGGTAATATAACGTTTCTTTTGGAAGTCCTTTGCAATATCTTTCAGAGTTCCGTCAGCTGAGTTCCTAAAAGCTCTCACAGAACTCACTTGCCCCAGGTCTTCCTCTGCGTACATAAAGTGATGCCATATAAATGGCACATAGAATTATGGATATGTGGACCATGGATATTGATTTGTTTAGCGTGATAAGCTTTTATTAAGACGTTATGGACTAAATTAATTTTCATAATATGATATAATGTACTCTTTTCTACAAACGTACCACAGAGCTCACTGATATACTATACATACACTTAAAATGTATTAGTAATGATAAAGAGAAGACTCTTCAAGGCAACATGTTCATAGTCCTAACTTACACTACATAATTAAACGAAACTCGTATTCGTTTAAAACAGAGACATTGAATTGAACGAACGTGATGGGAGCGGAGTAATTGTTGCTACAAAGGTTCAGAATTTTCTTTTATTTGGAAAACTGTAGTCCATTTTTAACAATTCTTCAACTACACATAATACATTATACAAGGCAATATAACCAAGTAAATCACACATCTGTTTTCAAAAGTACAAAACTTTATGAACTAGTTACAATTATTGCATGTTATATCGTCATCGTCTTCCAGCTGTAGATCGTAGTGACATTCATCGGCTTTTTTCCTCACCTACGTCCAATATCTATCACAGAGAACTTTCATTACCATACTAACACAGAAAATAGACATCATGGTGAACAAGAGTTTTCTTAAGTCATTTGTTTTTCAGCAAAAATATTCTCTGGACCCAACTGAAACTATCTTTTACACATTTCTTCAATGAAGATTAGTTTTCACCTATTAGCGGATTTCATTTTATCTATTGCCACATTATATGGAAGATACTCGAAGATACAGTTAACATGTACCGTTTTATGGATCGACTGCCCTCTTTTAATAAACGCATATCCAATTTGCTGACCACAGTTACAGTGTTTGTTGTAGTATCTTACCTTGTATAATAACATTTCACAGTACAAAACTCTGGCTAAGAACTTCTACGTCAAGAGAAGAGCCAGATGAAAGCGACGGACCTCTCAACAATCTCAAATGTATTTGGCGTTCACATCAAAGACTTAACTTCCAAACTAACATTAATAACATTAACAACAGACTTGAAAGAGAGTAATTAGTAGAGGTCCGTGACAATGAGTATCTCAGCGTTCGGTGAATGAAGACGTCATCTCATCTCAATAAATATACGATGTACAAAATAATTAAAAGTTTTCTGTTAGAAATTATCATTTGCTATCCAGACGCCACTAAATGAAATAAATATTGCAGTCATCTGAGCTCTTCGCTCTAAAATGAATCGAGATTTGTACTTCAACATTCACTACTCATATCCGCTGATGAAACTGGTATCTAAACGGGACTTAAAACCTAATACTTCCTTAAAACTCTTATTGTATAAATAATTAGTAGAAAGTTGGAACTTTTATGATTGTATGACACGTAAATCTGCTAAATCTACAATAAATCTAGCATTATTCATAAAATACTGTCACTGGAGGTATTGTTCGAGAAACAGTTTCTTTGTTAATGGCAGCTTGTGTAGTTAAGTGATAAATTATCTTTTTCTTAGATATTTTACCTTCTTTTAAAATTTGTTTATTGCTGATCAGTAAAAGTAGACATTTCAAAAAAGTATATCTTTAAGTAAGATAACTTGGCAATGAAAAGAATGAGTGATATTACAGGAACCCGTAACGTGGACAGATGTTTTAAAATTAGCGTACCGTATGAAGTACGTAGTTACTTAACAAGGAACGTGTTGCTCTTAGATCAAGAGACCATAGGATACTGTTTGCAGGAGTCAGTAGGAACAGCCAGTGGAGGTGGAGTTTCTTCTGCGTCGTGCGGCATCGTCGTTGTGTCCTGGTCAAGGGTTGGCGGGTTTCTCCTGTGGATGTGGCTTCGCCTGGAAGGCAGGCCGTCACTAGCGGTTTGACTTCCTGCGGTACACGACTACCATCTTCTCCTGAAACAACAGCCTTGTTAGTCACTTATTCTCTAAATGCCTGAACGACATGCTAGCAACTAAAAGTCTCGCTGCTGCTAGGTTCTCTCTGTTGGCAGCAACGGAAATGAGCAGTTATTGACAGTTGAAAAGTGGAAAAGGAAAACGTTCTAAGTGTCTGTTTTCCCAAAGAAAGGGCTTTCAGTGCTGCTGCATTTTCGGTACTCTGTTGCATGTCCCTACACTTGGTGCAGATGCCCAACTACGGGGAAAGTCTTTCAAACATGCATTGGTGGATGGCTTCGATCTTTCTGTCAGTTTGTACTTTTCTCCGGGGTTCCGAAATTTACAAGGTATGAGCATTGGTTTCTGTTGACTATGGTTTTACTAGCTACAAATCAAATATTCTGTTTCTGTACACATATTCAAAATCAAAACATGATACTTGAAGATTAATGACGTTTGGGAAGAATTTCTTCATACTATTTTGTCCAAAACTGACATTTCTGAGACCATGGATTTGTAAAAACTCTAATAGAAGACCTAGCTACTGCTAATAATGCTATTTATTAACACAAATAACGACATTTCTGATTTCGACCCGTCAAGTTCATCTTCTCGCTGCTATTCTTGTTTATATTACAATTTGTTGTTTTTTACTTCAGTTGGAAAAAACAGCCAACAGCTAATGTAAACAACAAAAAGTCTAACATACACGTGAACAGCTGTACAACATGAAACTGTCGATTCGAAACGGGTAACTGCGTTATTTGTGTAAATAAATACGTAGCATTACAGCTAGTAGCTGGTTGGTGTTATTTTCTTCGCGGGGACCTACTTCTTTATTGGCTTCAGGAACGTTTCAGTTTCCTGGTACGCAACTTAGGACGTTATTAATAATGTATTTATTTCCTAATTTATTTCATTATTATTTTTCTAGCTGTAGTGAGCAGCATAATTTTGGTATCTGAATACTTTCTCAGTTTTTCAAATACAAATCAGTGATAATGCATATTGTTTTTCTATTCTACTTACAGTTGTGAGATTTGGCGCTTGAGACTTTTTATATTTCACTATCCAATTTTGCAAGATGTCAGGCAAAGTGAAATCCCATATTCAGGAAGAAATAACAGGAGAAATTGGTTTAAAGCAAGCCTCTGCCAAAGGAAATATTTTCATAGTATCGAAGAATTGCTGCCTATATTGCTTCTCCACGAGCATTTAACAGCAAATTTTAGTAGAGAATCCACATTCAAACAAATTTTGGGCTAATTTACAACTTAATATGAATCATATACTTTCTTATCGTCCGTAGTTAATGATATATGATGCCATATTTGGAAGTAAGGCAGGAGAAGTTGACAGAACGTAATGAAGTATTTAATCGACATTAGGTTGAGGCTATTCTATCCGTCTTTTGGATGGGTTCAACTTCATCAAAACACAGTTTTATATTGTCTTCTATTTCCCACTCTCTTATATGGCTCTAAATCGAAACTAAAAATAAGTAGTTCATATACTTTAACAAATATTTAACATATAATATTAGCATTGGAATAATTAGATTCCTAAGAACGTACAGGCTACGGAAGCTAAAGATGCGACATTTTCCGTTTTCCTTCTTAGAAATAGCAATGTAACGCTTTTGTTTCTTTCTCTTACTGATCTTGTTCGTTCTGTGCTTATGTCCCGCTCTGGCGAGCACTGATGTCTATTACTCTACTGGAAAAGTTATGACCTGTGGAAAAGCACTGTAAAGGGAGAAAACACTGGATTTTGTTGGACAAAGCTTCAACCTGCGAAAACCTGTGGATGTTACAGGATAGAGAATTAAAATTTTCAAGTTATAATGGAAGTTATTTATTTAAAAATGAGAATTAATTAATAAGAAAGAGTTTTGTGGGTATTTATAGCCGGTGACTTCATTAACTGAAAGTATTCCATGATATTAACTGACAAATTTACGCTATACAGTGTAGGTGCAGTGCACTTGTCTCATTAAGTTGCCGAGTCTTGCGTTCTTGTGATATCTCTGGCCAGCATTGTTTTCGACGATACTGAAACTTGGATAATGTGCTGAATCTCTTTTTAAATCTTTTCAATGGTTAGAAGTGAGTGCATTCATCAGATATAAGCATTTTACCATGGCATGGATTCTCAAATGTCAATGCGGCTAGTATATAAGTTTAATTATTGTGTTGGCTCTTGTGCAAGATTATCCAAAAATTTACACGTCGATGAGAAACTAAGGGCAATAATTACCAAGCTTGAGCGAGACTTCGCACACGCAGCATTGGGGGACACGTCACACGCTGCAGTTTTAGCCTTCAAACAAGAAAAATACTAGTTTTCCATACATAAGTTTGTGTTTTAAGACGGTATTTACAAATCTGAAAAACAAAGTTTTGTGTATATACCTTGCTATCACATGCTGTAGTCTTTCTTAGTTTTCATGTTTTCTATTGCAGTTGCTTTCTTTCACGGTTTTTCATCTTCAATCAACAGATTTAATGTAGAAAATTTCTTTTCTAAGATATTTTACGACTAGGAATGTTACGTTTAGGCCTAACATTAACTAAATCTACGTGGAAGATAATATGTGTGTGTGTGTGTGTCTTTAAGTAGCTGAAGGCTTTTGGCTTTTGTTTAGTTATTTGATGTTTTGTTTGTGGGAGGGGGCGATTGGTTGGTGCATTTATGGGTTAGTATTGTCTGACAGTTCTGTGAGGGCAGATAGCAGAATTCCATCGCAGAAAGCTGTGTATTCATTTATTATTTGTTTTCCTTCAGGTGTGTTTTCTTCAATTATTAGTTTTTTTGAGGGCTTGTTGCAGCATTTGAGAATTTACATGTCTATGTTGATGTCTGTTGGTCAGTATTTCACGTCCACAAAGTGTTCAGCGAATGTAGGATGACCGCTATTACTTTTTAGCACCCTTATGAGCTCTGTATATTTGGTATGAAAGTTTCTGCTAGTTTGCCCTATATAAACTGATTTGCAGTTCTGCCGCAGACGATGCTGAAACTTCAGCGAAACATATTTTGGAAAAAGAAGAAAAGAAGAAGTTATGTTTTGCTTATGGCGCCCCTCCTCCAAAAGCAAATCTACGTAATTTTAACTTTAGTGATAGACCGGCCGTCGAGACCAGCTCCTTTTTGACGTGGCGGAGGGTACTTCTGATACTGATGTGTTTCGACCTCTTCACTATTCAGTACATGAATGGAGCGTGGGAAGAATGATTCTCTAAATCTCTGTATTACCTTTAATTTCTCCGATTTTCTCGTTGTGGTCATTTCTGGAGCGGTATGTGGGAGGAAGTAACATTTTTCCCCAGTCTTCCTGGAACGCATATTCCAGGAACAACGAAAGTAAACTTGTCCCTGATACATTGAAGTGACTACCACTGGAGATTCTTGAAAATTTCCGCAAAACTCTCGCGCCACCTGCAAGATCGTATGGCGAAACGCGCCAATCTTCGTTGAACCTTTTGTATCTCTGCTGTTAAAACAGCCTATTAACAGTCACAGGCGAGTCAGTAGTGTTAAAGAATCTGTTTAACAAGTGTTTTTAAAGCACTTGTTTCTTGGGTGAATTAAACTTCCTTAATATTCTCTCGATGAATCTCAACCTGGTATCTGCTTGTCCTATTATCTGCTTTATGTTGTCATTACACTTAATGTCGTTTCGGACGGTTGGTCCTAGGTGTTAACGGTTGCTACTGTTTATAGTGATTTGCGGCAGTAGTGTTAATCGAACAGTAGTGTTTTCCTTCTCCTATCTACGTAGAAAAGGTCGCATTTATTTATGTTCACTTCCGACTGTCAGTCGCTCAAAAAATCGTCAAGCGTCTGTAAGTCTCCCCGGACTTCGCTGACACTTCTCGTGTTGCAACCTTCCTATAGACAAGAGCATTGTTTGCAAATAGGCTCACTGAGTTTAGAAAAGAATCCACCAGACAACTAACATACAGGCTTATTTAACAGTCATATCTCGTAGGATAAAAGTCTGCGTTGATGATTCAACTGTCTTGGCCCATAGGTCAATGACAAAAACGATCACATGATGCAAAAAAGTCTATCAGCCATGGACTCTAAAATGCGTACGAATAGGCATACATAGATGTGAAGGTATGCATTTCAGAGCCCATGTTGACTACGCAATTTTTTCTTGTTTTGGTCAATAATACCTTATCTGAAAATTCAAAAAGCAAAGTGCTTCCAATAGAAGAGATTTGTTTCACAATATCGACGGAGAGTCAGTACACATACATGATCCAGTCACATCAATGTAACCAAAGCTTACTTTTAACGTCAGCGTGCAATAACCAGATACAGACGGTAGGTGCAAGCACTAGCAATGGAAAGTATATAAAGCGTGGCGCAGAAACTGTGCCGTTAGTGCCGCAATGTGAAAACGCGGCGATTTATCTGACATTTAAAGGGGCATATCATTAGCTGTCTGGTGAAGGGTGGATGAATTTCCGAAACGGTAAGTCTGTAAACTATGAGTGTACCACCATGGTTAAAGCACATCGTGCATGCCAAAATGGCGCTGTCTGAAACTGGCGCCAAGGCAACCGTGGTGCTCCACGGGATATACATGACAGAAATAAACGACTGCTGCGGAGAAGTGTACGGGTGAATAGACGTGCAACTGCTATGCGGCTGACAGCCCAGATGAACCGTAGGGCTACCAACAGTGTCTCTTCAACGACCCTTCAGAAAACTTTGCTGCGTGTAGACCCCCGCAGGCGCCTTGTTCATCCACGAACGCTGACTGCTTTTCATCGGCGACAAAGGCTGGAATTTGCATGCCAGTACCGCAACTGAACGTCCACTGACAGGCGATAGGTGAGCTTTTGAGATGAATTATGTATTATGCTCCATTGGAGAGATGACCATTGCAGTATACTGCTGAGCAACAGTCGTCGGAAGGGTCCAGGCCGAAGGACGGAGCAATATGGTCTGGGGAATGTTTTCGTGGCATTTCCTGGGTGATCTCGTTATTTTGCAAGACGCAACGGGTCATTCCAATAAGCATCTACACTTGGGAACCAAGGCCACCCCCTATATGCAGTCTGTTTCTTCTCGTCATGATGTCTTCCAGCAGCAGGGCATTGAAACGTGTCACACAGCTTGCAGTGTACGTGCGTGGTTCGAAGAGCACCAGGACTTAAACCAAATGGAGAACCTGTGGGGTCCCATCGCTCGGACTGTTCGTACCAAGGATCCACAACCGACAAAATCTAGTGCAGCTGGCCACAGGAATGGAGTCGGCATGGCTCCACATACCTGCCCTTGTCTTCCAGAACGTTATTCTCTTCATCTACATCTACATCGGACTCTGCAAGCCACGTGACGATGTGTGGCAGAGGGTACTTTCTGTACCTCTTACTGAGCCCTCCAACCTTGTTCCACTCGCGAATAGCGCATGAGAAGAATGATTGTCAGTAAGCCTCAGTAGAGAATCCAATTTCTCGAATTTTCTGCTCATGGTTTTTGTCAGTAAGCCTCTGTACTGGATCTAACTTCTCGAATTTTCTCCTCATGGTCATTACGCGAGAGATATGTGGGGAGAAGTAGTACGTCGTCCGACTCTTTCGGGAAAATGTTCTCTCAAAATTTCAGTACTAAATCTCTCCATGCTGCACAACGCTCATTTTACAACGACTGCCAATTGAGTTTGTTGAGCATCTCTGTAACGCTCTTGTGTTGACTAAACGATCCCGTGACGAAGCGTGTCGCTCTTCAGAATTTTTTCCGTCTCTTCTATCAGTAGTATCTGGTAGGGATCCCAGATAGATGAACAAAACTCAAGACGACACTGACTCCAAATGGAGAAAATCAACTGAAATAAGCGACTTATGGCACTTTATTATGGTCCGGCGTCTGGGAACGAGCATTTGAGAAACGGGGAATATATTCAGCCCTTCGCGTGTTAGAATCCTGTGAACACAGAGGACTCCCTCCATCCCTTTATGCTTCATGTTTTTCCCGGAAGCGATCGTATTTTCCAGCAGGATATCTGCTCGTGTCACAAGGTCAGAATCGTGCTACAGTTGTTTCAGGAGCATGATAATGTCTTCACATCCATGTCTTGGTCACCATATTCGCCTGCACTGAATTTCTCAGACAAATGTGGGATGAAGTCGGACGCTATCACCTCACCCACAAACCATCGGCTCCTAATTTACGGAATTCGTGTGACCGTTGGGTATACATTTCGTGCCACATACCACTGCAAACTTACCAAGGGCTTGTCGAGGTCATATCACGTAGAATCGTTGCTGTACTGCGTTCCAAAGATGGACCAATACGCCATTATCCAGGTGGTCGAAATGCTTCGGCTCACCAGTGTAACTCTGCATGTTACAAACCATAGTGTGACTTGGAACTGTTGACGTAAAAGAATGATTTACCAGAGGTGAAAACCATATTAATGGCAAGTACACTCCGCTCAAAAATAGGGCACTGAGCATTTAGATTGGTAACGCACTAGATACAGATATGTACTTCAGTGGATGTGAAGTACCTTCATTAACATTTAAAGCAATATCACATAAAGTATCAAATATAACGTACGATCAAAATGTTTCAGTTTGATGATGATGATTGGTTTGTGGGCGCTCAACTGCGTGGTTATCAGCGCTCGTGCAAATTTCCAACCTTTGCTCAGTCCAATATCGCCACTTTTATGAATTATGATGAAATGAGTTTCAGTTTGAGTGCGTTGCTGTAATGCATACGCTACCTAGCACGAGATGCTGGTATAGAAGCACCGATATGTAGTCAAGAGATTAGTGTAGCGTTCTTGTCTTTCCGACGCTGAAAACGTGAACCAAATATGTTCAAACAGGATCAAAGTGCTGTTGCTCTTTTTTGGCTGCGGAATGACAAACACCGGCTGACTTTCTTCGGAGAATAAAGAATGCGTATGGGATAGCAAGTCGGTCGAAAACCACCGTTCTGGAACGGTGCGACAAGTGGTGCTGCTGCTTCATCACAATGTACGTCGCTGTACCGCAAATGTAACGCATAAGTCATGCCAACTCTACTGGGAGAGACTCGTATCCAACCCTCTACCTTGAATTTGTATCCTTGGCTTTATACGGCGCACATCCAGTTCACCAACTGGTTACAATTCATAACGCTTGAAACCATAAGATCGCTGCTGGTTTCACTCCTTCACACATCACTGAGATCGTCCTATGATGGTACGGACGAGCTCTCCGGGGAGGGGGGGGGGGGAAGGGGGAGGAGGGGAATGCCATCAAATACAATGGATAGTTCCATAGTTCCGCTTGATCACAGTCTTTGGGTAACATAAGCATTCTGGAGAGAGCTATTCATCGCCAAATTCAATCGTGAGGTAAAATACCTAGACAGAAATTTCCAGAAACTATTGGGTATGACGATCGTGATTGTGTACATGACGGACGCACTTGTTTTGCGTGCTTGTGTGTGTGTGTGTGAGTTTGTGTGTGTGTGTGGGTGCGTGTATGTTATGTGTGTGTGAGAGAGGGGGAGAGGGAGGGGGGGGGGAGTGCGTGTGTGTGCGTGCATGTTTGTGTACATGTTCCGATAAAGAAATGGGAGAAGGAGAGAGGGAATAGAGGAAAAGGTGCCAAGAGCAGAGGTTCGAGTCCTCCCTCGGGCATGAGTGTGTGTGTTGTTATTCTCATAAGTTAGTTTAAGTAGTGTGTACTTCTAGGGACCGATGACCTCGGCAGTGTGGTTCCTTAGAAATTCACACACACACTATTGGCACTGAAGAAACCACCCTATAAATATGTAGATGTAAATGCAGGTTAGGCCTTGTAGCGGAAAATTAATGGAGAGAGGTAATTATCTTACACTTTAACATCTACCGTGAAGCAGTTATTTTGTACAACTGTGAGTCTACCTGGCCATAGTCTTCTTCTGTAGGGACTCTCAGTAATGATGTACAATCTTTCACGTACGGCTGATTATTACATTAATAGGACAAAAACGTTGTCGCGTGACTCTGCCAGAAGAATAAGACGAACTACAACTCCTTGTTTGTACGATATCATAACTTAATTTACTACGTACGTAGATGGTAATATTGCAGGGTAGGAAAATCCGAGCTACATGAATGTTTGCGTCATGAGGAGATACTCCATTAATGCACTGCACATTGTATGATGTGTATGAAGTCACTGTAAGTCCTGTCAAAATCACGACCCAGTGGTACTCCATTGATGTGTAATAGATACTCACCTTCCTAGCAAAGTGCAAGGGCGTGCTGGAAAGTAATGCCTCCGAGTGTTTTAAGTGAAAACTCTTAAAGCTACTTAAATAATATAAACATTATTACAATTCTATATTTTTCATTTTTCATGACTGCGTATTAGCACCCCACTGCCGCTAGAGGGTTCCGAAGTGTATAACATGGCGGTGTGTGACGCAGCTTTGTCGGTGGGAGAGACACAGTGTGCTGTAATTCAGTTTTGAATTTGAAGAATTCGCCCACTCATGGGGCACTCTCTCTTTCAATATGACAACACCGGACCACACAGTAGCGCTGCAGCTTCTGCAACAATCCGATGTCTTGGGTTCGCTGTCATCGATCATCCTCCATACAGTCCCGTCTCGGCCCCATCCGATTTTCCTCTGTTTCCAAAACTTAAGGTATGTCTTCGAGAAATTCACTTTGATAATGATGAAGCGGTGCAAGCAGAGGTGAGGTTATGGTTCCCTCAATGTAGTCAAAAATTCTACATCGACTATAACGATAAGCTGCTATCTCTTTGGTAGAACTGTGTTTGGTCACAGGATGACTATGTTGAAATGTAAAATATATAGCCATTAAAAAATATTTAGAATCTAAATAATACTTATCTTATTTAAAATTCTATAAGAATTTTCGAAAAAAAAAAAATTCGAAGGAGTTACTTTCCAGCGCACCCATGTGTCTTCGTTCAAGTTCAGAGCAACTGAAATTTTAAAGTTCGCTTTAAAATTTGCATTGGTTTTGTATCGCGAAAGTGATAACTTAAATTTACCTTGCCACAAAATTATGGTAAAATATTATGACATAATAAAAGATAAACTATGTAACAATTTATTACAGAGATTGAAAATGGAACACATTTGTGGTAACTCAAAGATGTAAGAAATTAAAGGAAAACGTATTGTACATTATCCCAAGAGCTAACACTTCGGAGGGATGGACAGTACTGTATTAACAAAAACGTAATGATTTTACATACGACCAAAACCTGTTAGGGTTTTTACCCAGATCGGCTAACAAAGTTTTTCTTTCAAACTCATTGAACGCTTCTCCCATTGCTCTCCTTAAGCTCATTTTCGCTTCATTCAGCTCTTTTGTTTGTCAGCTAGATTTCTACTTCTCTTGAATCTGAGAAGAAGTTCCCTTCCCTTAAGAAGCAGATTTCTAACACGATTATGAAACCAGGTAGGTCTTTCGCATATCTTCCTCGTAACGTATTGTCTAGGGCACATTGTTTTCAACATCTTCTTCCTCGTCACCGATTATTTTATATTAACTCCTCAGATCCTCTCCGCTGTTCGTGTTCTCGCGGAAGCGTTCTCGCTTCCCGAGCACGGGGTCCCGGGTTCGATTCCCGGCGGGGTCAGGGATTTTTCCCTGCCTCGAGATGACTGGGTGTTGTTGTGTCGTCTTCATCATCATCATTCATCCCCATTACGGTCGGAGGAAGGCAACGGCAAACCACCTCCATTAGGACTTTGCCTAGTAAGGCGGTGCGGGTCTCCCGCATCGTTCCCCTACGCTCTGTAAAGAAGCAATGGACTTCATTTTCAATGCTATGTAACATTGTTTAGTCGCCTGTTTAGAAGTTTTCTGGAATATTAATGTTCTTACAGCCATCCTAAAAATAATCTAACGAAATATTTTCATTTACTTTGTATGTACCCTACACGAAATTATTATGAAAGACAACTGAGGCTTTCTGTCATCTTACTAGGGATTGATTCGTGTTCTTGTAGGCTGCTTTTCTCCGCCTCGAATCATTTCGCTCAAGTCCAATGCTGGCAGTGCCACCTGCTTACGTATACTTTATTGTCATCTGTCTTTGTTGTTCTAGTTTTCACAAACTACTGTAAACAGCGCATTTTGCTGTAAGTACTTGTTTTGCAGTGTTTGGAGTATAGGTATTTCTAAGTACAGTTTTCTGTATTGACTGTACTTTTACAAGGAGTGTATGATGAGCATGATATACACTGTGTGGAATTCACGAATACATTTGCCAATAAACGAATTAATTAAACATGACAGTTATTGATATCATGTTTTCCAAGAGACTGCTTAGAGCAATGCCCTTAAAAAAAGTACACGATTTATGTTTTTAATAGATTAATATTTAATAAAATAATCTCATTAATAAAGGAAATAAATGTCCTGAAAGAGTCTCCGACCATTGTGGACATTCTTGAAGGAATCGGTATACATCCCTTAAAGTATTTCTTTATTTAAAACTGTGTTTCGGCTACTGCCATTATCAGATCAAAACTTAAAACTTATGAAACACCGTTTGATTTCGGTTTCTACAAACTTAAACCTAAGGAGGGTGTCGGATCCTTTATGTTGTTTTAAAAAGTTCTGAGTTAAGTTCTGATAATCGTAGTAGTTGAATCGCCACAAGTGGTTTTTTTTCAGAAAAAATTGCCCCACTAACCAGATTAGAGAGCCCATCTAATTTTAAAACCGTAACTATAATCACGGAGCAGATAGAGCTTTGAGCCATTGTATAGCAAGCGTACAGGAAAGACAGTGGAATGGTTAGAGTAGTAGCGCTACCCGCAGAGCAGTGGTGACGCCGCCGAGCTGGCAGTACCTTGCTGTAGACGGCGACGGCCGCAGGACTCACCGATGTGGGGACGTGCTGTCCCCCGAGGCAGACGGCGCGCTGGAACTGCTGGTGCTGGTGCTGGTGGTGGTGGTGCTGGTGCGGCTGGTGGCTGCCGTTGAGGGCCACGTGCCGGAAGTGGTGCCTGGGCACGCGCACCAGCTCGGCGCGGCCCTCCTCGTAGTCGTCGGCGTAGGCGGACGCGCCGGCCGCGCCGTCTTCCGGGGGCTGCGGCGGCGCCGACGGCGCGCCGGCCGCTCCGCGCGGCTTGTCGCAGCCGCAGGCGTCGTGCCTGAGCGCCGCGGCGCCCTCCTCCAGCGTGAAGTAGACGGAGGCGGCGCCGTGCTCGCGCAGCCGGCGCACCGAGCGCAGCAGCAGCGCGCGGTGCCCGGGCTCCAGCACGCCGATCGCGTCCAGGTCGGGGTCGCCCACCTGCTTGCAGATCTCCAGGTCGTCGTAGCCGTTGTCCAGGAAGGACTCGGCGTACTGGCCGAGGTGCAGCGAGCGCAGCCACGCCTCGACGATGTTGCCCGCCATGAGCGCGGCGCGCCACTGCCGCGCGACATATTGGCCCCGGGCGGCCGGCGCGCGCCGCTGATTGCGAGCGTCGCCGCGGGCAGCAGCACTGTCACCCGGCGCCGCCCCCACACCCCGCGTGCCGCCGCCGCTGCCCCTGGCGCTCCGTCGGAGAAAGCAGCGCGCTTCATCTGCGTCCTCCTCTGCTGTCATTGTAGCACTGCCTGGCTTCCACTTCCAGAAGTCACGCGACTTGCAATAGCGGCTATATAGTATTGGTTAAAAACAGTCTCGGTTGCAGTTTTATTTTTTTTATTTTTCAACGACGCGTTTCGCCTTATTTAGGCATCTTCAGGTTATCTTTTCTAGATGGACACGAGAGGCACCATGGTCTGCATAACGCGTTCCCGTTCACAGGAGCGGGTAACAGTAAGATGGGAAGCCTCTCGCGTCCACCTAGAAAAGATAACCTGAAGATGCCTAAATAAGGCGAAACGCGTCGTTGAAAACTAAAAAAACTAAAATTGCAACCGAGACTGTTTTTAACCAATACTGTTAAGCACTGGTTTGGTGTTATACCACATATGGACTGGAAGAATAGCGGCTATTGTTCCTCATGAAGTGTGTGTCACATGTAGCAATGAAACCCCGTCTTCCGACCGCCTAAGGAAAGACTAATGTCTTCTCGGCACAAGGAACGGTATAATAAGTCGGTGACGGATCTAAGTGACCACACTGCAATTCAAGGTGAAAATCTAACAATAAAATTTATATCTAAGTGGTATACTTACACAAACAGTGTTTGGCAGAGGGCTCTTTGAACATCTTGAAAACATCCTCAGCTACCTTAGAACTTCGAATACGAGAAAAATGTGATTCCAGTAAAATGCCCTGAAAATGTGCTCCTTTCCTACAGACTATTGATCCAGAAGTAATTCTTAACTTTGGATGACGACTGTTTAGTGGCCATATTCGACAGTAGGAGACGTTCTGCATCACAGAATGGTCTAATGTTAAAAGTTCCTACAGCGTACGTTCCTAGAAGAGCCAACCAATATAAAGAATCCATGTACCAGGTGTTCAAAAAGTCAGTATAAATTTGAAAATTTAATAAACCACGGAATAATGTGGATAGAAAGGTAAACATTGACACACATGCTTCGAATGACATGAGGTTTTATTAGATCATCATCATAATCATCATCATCATCATTATTTAAAACTGATTATGCCTTTCAGAGTTCAGTCTGGAGCATAGTCCCCCTTATAAAATTCCTCCATGATCCCCTATTCAGTGCTAACATTGGTGCCTCTTCTGATGTTAAGCCTATTATTTCAAAATCATTTTTAACCGAATCCAGGTACCTTCTCCTTGGTCTACCCCGACTCCTCCTATCTCTACTGCTGAACCCATGAGTCTCCTATTACAAACAAAAAAAAAAAAAAAAAAAAAAAACACCCCCTATTGCTAGGCACGTGAAAGATCTCTTGCGCGCGTCGTTTGGTGATGAACGTGTGCTCAGCCGCCACTTTCGTCATACTTGGCCTCCCAGGTCCCCAGACGTCGGTACGTGCGATTATTGGCTTTGGGGTTACCTGAAGTCGCAAGTGTATCGTGATCGACCGACATCTCTAGGGATGCTGAAAGACAACATCCGACGCCAATGCCTCACCATAACTCCGGACATGCTTGACAGCGCTGTTCACAACATTATTCCTCGACTAAAGTTATTGTTGAGGAATGATGGTGGACATATTGAGCATTTCCTGTAAAGAACATCATCTTTGCTTTGTATTACTTTGTTATGCTAATTATAATTTTTGTGATCAGATGAAGCGCCATCTGTCGGAAATTTTTGGAACGTTTGTATTTTTTGGGTTCTAATAAAACCCCATGTCATTCCAAGCATGTGTGTCAAATTGTACCTCTCTATCTACATTATTCCGTGATTTATTCAGTTTTCAAATTTATATTGACTTTTTGATCACCCAGTATATCTCGCTAAAGGACCAATAAGATAAAGTTATATTCGAGCCCACACAGAGACTCAACAGCAGTTATTCAGCCCGCGAAGCGTACACGACTGGAACAGGAAAAGAGCGAAGAGACACTTCTACACAAAGCACTCTCTGCCACACACCGTAACGTAGCTTGCGGAGTGTAGATGCAGGTGTAGATTTAGGAGATGCCTTCACAGCGCAGAGAGTAAGAAACGGGGCGAGGATAGATGCTTGCACGACTAATGGCACTGTTATACATGGTACTGAACCAGCATGATTGAGGAGGCAGGTCACGTACAGTAAGGATGTACAGCCTCACACCGTGAACCTAAAATCCGTACACAAAAGACATAGAATATAACAGGTACATCGAACGTATTTGTGAACAGCAGAAAGTCACGTACTCTCCGCAAAGCAGTCTCACCTACAAGTGTAAATGCACCCAAAGAATTTGGGATATTCATGATGATAGCAGTTGCTTTCACGTTGACTGGTAATCCGCTAAATGCAAAATGCACTTTAAAGCTCATGCACAAATCAAGTACTGTCGCAATAATGAATGTAAGAGTGCTTCTATCATCTACATATTGTACAAAAAAAGTGGCTGTGAGCACTATGGGACTTAACATCTATGGTCATCAGTCCCCTAGAACTTAGAACTACTTAAACCTAACTAACCTAAGGACATCACACAACACCCAGCCATCACGAGGCAGAGAAAATCCCTGACCCCGCCGGGAATCGAACCCGGGAACCCGGGCGTGGGAAGCGAGAACGCTACCGCACGACCACGAGATGCGGGCACATATTGTACAGATTTCATAAATGAATGGAGGAAGAAAACAAATCAAAAGTGCTACAACGAAGTTCTTGATTATTCACAAGCAAATCAATGACCAACGACAAAGAAATATTCGTTTGCCCCGTGATGTCTGTAATATATGAAAACAAGAAGAAAACAGAACTACACTCCTGGAAATTGAAATAAGAACACCGTGAATTCATTGTCCCAGGAAGGGGAAACTTTATTGACACATTCCTGGGGTCAGATACATCACATGATCACACTGACAGAACCACAGGCACATAGACACAGGCAACAGAGCATGCACAATGTCGGCACTAGTACAGTGTATATCCACCTTTCGCAGCAATGCAGGCTGCTATTCTCCCATGGAGACGATCGTAGAGATGCTGGATGTAGTCCTGTGGAACGGCTTGCCATGCCATTTCCACCTGGCGCCTCAGTTGGACCAGCGTTCGTGCTGGACGTGCAGACCGCGAGAGACGACGCTTCATCCAGTCCCAAACATGCTCAATGGGGGACATATCCGGAGATCTTGCTGGCCAGGGTAGTTGACTTACACCTTCTAGAGCACGTTGGGTGGCACGGGATACATGCGGACGTGCATTGTCCTGTTGGAACAGCAAGTTCCCTTGCCGGTCTAGGAATGGTAGAACGATGGGTTCGATGACGGTTTGGATGTACAGTGCACTATTCAGTGTCCCCTCGACGATCACCAGTGGTGTACGGCCAGTGTAGGAGATCGCTCCCCACACCATGATGCCGGGTGTTGGCCCTGTGTGCCTCGGTCGTATGCAGTCCTGATTGTGGCGCTCACCTGCACGGCGCCAAACACGCATACGACCATCATTGGCACCAAGGCAGAAGCGACTCTCATCGCTGAAGACGACACGTCTCCATTCGTTCCTCCATTCACGCCTGTCGCGACACCACTGGAGGCGGGCTGCACGATGTTGGGGCGTGAGCGGAAGACGGCCTAACGGTGTGCGGGACCGTAGCCCAGCTTCATGGAGACGGTTGCGAATGGTCCTCGCCGATACCCCAGGAGCAACAGTGTCCCTAATTTGCTGGGAAGTGGCGGTGCGGTCCCCTACGGCACTGCGTAGGATCCTACGGTCTTGGCGTGCATCCGTGCGTCGCTGCGGTCCGGTCCCAGGTCGACGGGCACGTGCACCTTCCGCCGACCACTGGCGACAACATCGATGTACTGTGGAGACCTCACGCCCCACGTGTTGAGCAATTCGGCGGTACGTCCACCCTGCCTCCCGCATGCCCACTATACACCCTCGCTCAAAGTCCGTCAGCTGCACATACGGTTCACGTCCACGCTGTCGCGGTATGCTACCAGTGTTAAAGACTGCGATGGAGCTCCGTATGCCACGGCAAACTGGCTGACACTGACGGCGGCGGTGCACAAATGCTGCGCAGCTAGCGCCATTCGACGGCCAACACCGCGGTTCCTGGTGTGTCCGCTGTGCCGTGCGTGTGATCATTGCTTGTACAGCCCTCTCGCAGTGTCCGGAGCAAGTATGGTGGGTCTGACACACCGGTGTCAATGTGTTCTTTTTTCCATTTCCAGGAGTGTATATACACATCAGACTACTTTAAACAATATTAAAATAGTGTCAGCATGTTGAAGCCCTTACGCACACCTCACAAATGGCAAGTAAAATATTAATAATGTACCACGAGTTTGAAACAAGATCCATCCCTCGGAACAGTGGAAGTTAAGTCTGGACGCGACTCAAGGTACATTAACAGACATGAAAGCATTGGAGTCAATACCTATTGTCTCACGGTCATTCTCATAGATTGTAGCATAAGAATGTCCATCGGAAAGTAGCATCAATCCAAGTATCCCCCACTACCCCACAAATTCAGCTCCAACAAGTACCAAGTAGCAGGAAACATCAGTTGCCCATAGCAAGTCGGAACGTTTCTGGAAGGTGAGTATAAATGGTCATCAAGTAATGTATAAAATGCATGTTTGACTATCAGCTTTTTTCGTTTTAAATCCAGTCATGGGCCATCTTCACGGATAGTATCCAAAGATACAAATCGCCGGCCGGAGTGGCCGAGTGGCTCTAGGCGCTACAGTCTGGAACCGCGCGACCGCTACGGTCGCAGGTTCGAATCCTGCCTTGGGGATGGATGTGTGTGATGTCCTTAGGTTAGTTAGGTTTAATTAGTTCTAAGCTCTAGGGGACTGATGACCTCAGAAGCTAAGTCCCATAGTGCTCAGAGCCATGTGAACCATTTGATACAAATAATTATATGTAGTATACAGGAAATGTTACAAGTTATTTTCCAAGAAGTGCAAAATATACTTGAATTCTTAAAGGGTTCTTAGACATACTACTACTAAATGAACATGGAGCTGTACAAGAGAAGTTCAGGACTATAAGTATTACATTGTACAAAATTTTGAGGAGTTGGTCAAACATCTTTAAAAAGTGTTTTCGTCATAAGGTATAACAATATCTCAATGACAAGTTACCTGTTAAGGTAAAGGTTGGACTATATTTAATGAACATCTTTGGTACAGTTTCATATGTAAACAGAAAACAAAGTTGCTATCTCCAAACATCGGTGTTACAATAAAAGGTATAAAACATTTAGAATGTTAATGTTACTCAGTATCATATTCATTGCATACATTTGATGAAATGTATATAAAGCGTCGTCAATTTTGTCTTAAACATAATGGAAATCGCTTCTGTAACATTGAAACAAGCTACAATAGTGTTCAGAAATGAGTTGAAACGTCCCTCAACAGTCATATGCATCTAAGTTATAGTGTGAGCAGTTACTGTCAAATATCGATTTCATTAGAAGCCTAGTATGTCAGTAATTCCAGTATTAAACAAAAGGGTAGGGGGATAACTAACCGCAGCATAAGAAACCATGCGCCCAAATGTAGCTTTAAAGAATATTGACAACTCTTGTATATTATAGTGGTAGTGACGAGTAACATTCTTTAACCATGCAGAACTTTAGCTAAAAATCGCTAGAGGGTCAGCCATTAAGTATATATTTTGAGAGACGTATGGAAAAAATCTTCACAGAATTAAGAAATGTTATTGCTAAACAAAATACATACTTGAATATGTACAGAGTTAAAAACATTAAATAGGAATGTAGACCTCGGGCTACAGGTGACTTATCTAATATATCAATACATGATGGTTACCTACATAGTAGCGTTGGACAATAAACAGTTTTAAGTAAAAAATGAATCTATGATCTGTTGCTCATTAAAATGAGAGCCTCATCTCGGGAGTAAGAACATACTTCAGGCAAAGGCATCTTATTGACCAGAAGTCCAAGTCAAATATAATAATAGTTAAATGTAGTATTACTGAGTGTTTAACATTACTTAAAACTGTTTATTGTCCAATTCTATTATGTACATCACCATTCTGTATTGATAAGTTAAATAAGTCACCTGTAGCCCAAGGCCTACATTCCAATTTACTGTTTTTAAGTTTGTACATATGCAAGTACGAGTTTTGTTTAGATCACTTGTCCTGTGATGATTTTTTCTGTATTTTTCTCAAAATATATACTTAATGGATGAGCCTGTAATGCCTTTCAGCCAGTCTTACAGTGGTTAAAGATTGTTTCTCATCACTTTACTATTATATACATGTGTTGCGAATATCCCCTAAAGCCAATTTCTTCACATGGTTTGTAATGATGTGGTTATTTATCCCCCTCCCCTTCTGCATGATACTGGAATTACTGATATACCACGCTTTTAATTAAGCGCTATAATGAAACTTAATTTGCATATGGTGTTTTCCTTTAAATATAGTCGATATTTGACAGTAATCTTTTACTACTATAACTTAGATGCATATGAATGCTGAGTGACATATCAACCTATTTCTGAACGCCATTTTAGCTCGATTCAATGTTACAGAAGCAATTTTCGTTACGTATATAACTGACGTTTTTTTACAGACATGCAAGGAATATGTTACTGTGTAACTTTGGGGTTTTATAGTGTATTCTACCTTGTACTGTAACATCGAGACTTGAAGATAACAACTTTGTTTTCTGTTTACATATTAAACTGCTTCGTATGTTGATATTGAGACATGCTCTACACATTATTTAAGTAATGACGAACATTATGTGGTGGCTTATACCATTTTAGGCCTGTAAGTATGCATGTATATTATCCACTTCTTTGAAAAAGGACTGTCAACATTTCTTGTATACTAAATACAATTATTTGCATCTTTGTATAGTATCCGTGAAGATGGGCCATGACTGAAACTGGTCCGCATGTGGATTTAAAGTAAAAACAGCTGATGGTCAGACATGTATTTTATACAGAATACAGAACTTGCCTGCAGTTGAACAGAACAAGCTGATGCACAGGCCTGGTTTGGGCAGCTCAGTCTAGCAGAAAGACAACTATTTGATGAACATCTTTAGAACTTTCAGACTATTTCCCAATCGTTCCACTCTCGAATAGCACGTAGTGGAAATGAACACCTAAATTTTTCTGTGTAAACTCTGATGTTTGTTATTTTATTACTATGGCAATATCTCCATATAACATGAACTGAATTTTCCATCGGTGCTTGGTAGAATATGATAATAACAATAAAAAGAAAATACAGTTCCTAATATTCTGCAAAATTACATTTATTTGGTCATGAACCGTCCTTTGCCTTCTCAGGTGAAAATATTACAATAATTACATTAACTGAAAAAGGAATAAAAAAGTTTTTGTGTGGAGATACATGTAACAAATGATGAGAAATAAGATGATTTTATAGTGTGATTCTATTATTTGTAACGAAAACTTAATATAACATTTCCCCCCTTCTTAAATTAAATTTTCGTCACAAATAGTAGGCCCTGACTTTAATTCATTTTTTTCTTGTAATTTGTTATATGTGCCTTCACATAAAAACTTTTTTCTCCCTTTGTCAGTTAATGGCTAATCAATTTGTTACTTTTATATGTTCTGCACAAATAATATCTGTGTAGGTCGCACATCATGTTTATCTCTGTTTTTGACATTCAATTGTCACCTGAAGATGGCCTGAGAAGCCGGAAGCCGGTTCGTGACCAAATAAATATAATGTTGTAGACATCAGGAAGAGTTCTTTCTTTTTCATATTATTTCTCCACCTGTACGTCTACGTCAATGAAATATCTGCGCATTCGAAGGAGAAAGTTGGTGACTGATGTTTCGTGAAAAGAAGTGATATTACAGAGCAGCTGCTGGCAGCGGCTCCTCATATGACATGAAACCTCGGTCTGATGATGGTTATTAAAACTGAAACTGGTTACCTCCAGTAGAAATAATATAAATGCTACTTGGACTGTTGTTTTTTGTAGGTATGTATACAACAACATTGTTTACCAACACGTTCCAAAATACCGTGCTTAGAAACAGGATTTTCGGGTGTTCATACGTCGGTTTCAATGGGGATAGGGAGATAGGGTCAACTGTTTTGGATAGCCCTTTGGCTAGGAACCGTTTGTATTCCCAGCAGAAGGATCGCCTTAGCGTCACTACCCTTCAGTATAGTGTCAAAGCATGAATATTACACGCGTCCTCCACGTTAGGCAAATGGAACTAATCGGTTGGTCCTCTTTCTTTGGATGTGGTCTACCGTGGGCTTGATGGGACTTCTAGGGGAATCATTAGTTCATGGGCGATTCTTTGAAACAGTCCAGTGGATTAAAACCCAGCCCATGATTCCAAGACGGGTATGCACAGCAAATGGCTGAAAATTTTACGGTATGTTAATAAGACCCAGCTTTCGAAAAATATAGAAAAAAATTTTCGTAATATGTTTATCTCTTTTCCAGATACAGTGGTTCAAAGTTGCCCTACACTTACACGTAAAATACGCACGTAAAACGCAAATAAATTGTTTGATGTCTGGTATATCAGTGATAAACCCACCATTTAATTAACCTGACGGGTGTACCCGTCTATGAATGAATAAATGGTGCATATGCGTAAAATCGATATGCGATTCCTGAGAAACCCTCCCCACCCTCAAAGAAAAGTTTTTGAGAATTTTTTCCCTGTCAAAAGCGAGCCAAAGCCCAGTCGCGGATTCTAAGACGGCTATCCGTAGCAAATGGTTGTAATTTTTACGATGCATTTTCAAGATTCCGGTCTCGAACAGCCTTGATAACTTTCTAGATATCTTTATCCGTTTTTGATTTACAGAGGTTTAAAATTACCCTACTCGTGCTCGTGAAATAGGCACTTAAATATATAATATAAAGTGTTTCCGTTATCTGCTGAAGGATTTTGGGAAATCCACGCTTTTGTAGAGAAGCATAAACAAAAATGTTGTGCACATAAAATCAGGCCTGAAGCATAAAATTAGTTTTGCGTTATTTTCACGTAAGTGAACTATCAAAATTTTACTGACACATCAAGAATCTTTTTTCTTGGTGACATGCAGGGAAAAAAATGAAACTGCAAAAAATGCTCCCATCGCAGCACAGAAAAGGCGAATAAGCGCCTCTTAATTAAAAGATTGACTGAAAAGTGGGGTACCAGGTCTCTCATTCTACCTTACCCACCATTCTTAAAAAATTTTCGTAAAAATATTGGCATGGGAATCCACTCGCGCGATTTTTTGTTCTGAGAGAGAAGGAAACAGTGGCGAGACCGGAAAGTAGTAAATACTGGAAGACAGTAGCCAGTGGTTGTTTAAAGAAAGAACCAAGGAGACAATGACAGTGTGAGAGAAAGAGAGACAGACAGTGACAATGGTATACAGTAGACAGCGAGAGAACACTACTAAAAAAAGGAGTGAAAGAGACAGTGCCAGTGGGAGAGGAATGAAGAAAGGGAGAAAGTGCAAGTGGGTGAGAGCCTGTCATAATGAGAGAGAATCTATGACAGTGACAGCAAGAAAGAGAGAGATAGTGACAGCATCAATGGTAAGGAATGAATGAATGAGATAGTAACAGTAAGAGAGAACAGGAGAGAGACACTAAGAGGAGACCGTAGTAGTAGGACAGAGTGAAGGACACTGTGGCTGAAAGACAGGAGACAGTGACAGTTGGAGAGCCACAAAGAGATAATGACAATGAGTTGGGTCGAATGAATGAGGATGGGCAACTGGGTGTGAATGGGCAATGGACGCTTACAGCGATGGATTTGTATTAGTGGATGTGAGCGAATTACAGCTATGGCATCTTGTGGGAGTGGGGGTGAGTTGCATGACAAAATGAGCCTGAATATGTTCGCATACATTTTTACGAAACTACTTAAGTTTCTGAGGAAGATAGAATGAAGTAGCTAGCACCTAACGCTCCTTTTTTCAACCAGTCATTTAATAAAGGGAACATATTTGCCATTTTTTGTGCTCCGACAAGAGCATTTTTCCGCTTTTTCTTGCATCACTTGCAACTTCTAAAGTTACAACATGATATGGAAAATTCTGATGTACTTAACTTTTATTTTTCTCGTGTGTGAAATTCCTCGTGAATGTGCAAAATACACTTCCGATAGCCACGGACATGTGTCTCCATTCTCACGTTGAAAGCGTATAACCATAGCATCAACTTTAACAAGTTTCTTGTGCCGGCCATTTTCGCAGCAGTTTTATATAAGTTATGGGAGTTCAAGAGAAAAACGCCTTTTGCATGCTGCACATTTTTTTCATTTATCTTGAGCAACTAGATGCGTTTCGCCTCAGTTACAAGTCATCGTCAGTGCGTGTCCCGAAATGTTATACGACTTTTTCGTTTGCAAATATAGGTTAAAATTTGTACATAAAGGTTATAGATTTTAACAAGTTTCGCGAGGTTTTTATAATGTAATGGAAAAGTACTTACAGGTCAGCACCTAATAAATTATTTGGAAGCTAAACGGCTTTGTCTCTTGTGGCAAACTGCTTGAAAGTTTGCGGTATTCCTTTTGGTCACGGTTTACAAATACAGCACTTTAATTGTCATTTTCTGTGTCTAGAGAGTCATTCGTTCCTCTCTCTGGCTTTCCTTTCTATTGGTTTTTCTGTGACTGTATGTACGCTGATGTAACGTGTGCGTGTATTTGTGTATGTAGTTATTTTTCCTACATATATTTACATAGAAGAGAAATGGGATTAGTGATCATCTGTTTGGATTACTGTCTATTATATGGGAGGTATATAGGGCAAACCAGCAGAACATTCAACACAAAGAACTTATCAGAGCTTGGAAATATGGGAGAGGCAACTCAACTTTCGCAGAACATGTAATAGAAAATAATCACAAATCTCTTACAAGAAATAGAGACGTGCAGTAGTTAGAATAAATAATGAAAGACATCTCCTAACCATACAAGAAAATTGCCACATATACACAACAATGGTTGAAAGGAAAATACTACTAAACGACCAAGTGTATACGAATAACTACTCGCTATTTACACTCACTGATCACACAATACACAGAAATCTCAATAGATAATCGCAAATCCCATTTCCCTGCCGGCCAGGGTGGCCGAGCGGTTCTACGCGCTACAGTCTGGAACCGCGCGACCGCTACGATCGCAGGTTCGAATCCTGCCTCGGGCATGGATGTGTGTGATGTCCTTAGGTTAGTTAGGTTTAAGTAGTTCTAAGTTCTAGGGGACTGATGACCTCAGAAGTTAAGTCCCATAGTGCTCAGAACCATTTGAACCGATTTCCCTCCAGAGCGTGTAAATGTACATAGAAAAATAGGTACACACACACACACACACACACACACACACACACACACATATACGCATAGTCACAGAAGAAACAATCGAAAGGAAAATCTGAGAAAGCAACAAATGGTGCTCTAGACATATAAAATGACAGTTAAAGTAATATATAGGGTGTCCCAAAAAGAATGACCCGATTTTAACACGTAATAATATTGAGACAAATGTCACTAGGCAACTGAAACAGTGCTACATGTCTTGAGTTTCAGAAAAAAATCCGCTAGATGTCGCTACGAGCGCTGACCTGGAGCGTGCAGCCAATCTAGCGCAATATGGCGACCGCGCAACAGAAGGCGTATTGTGTTACTCAATCAGTGATCGCAGTTCAGCGGGCGTTTCATATTCAATTTCGTGCTAAACCACCATCACTAAAGAACATTCGACGGTGGTATTAACAGTTTAAAGAAACAGGGTGCCTCTTCAAAGGCAAAAATCTTGGCTGGCCACGCGTTCCTGAACACACAGTGGAACAAATCCGACGAGCATTTGAGCTGAGCCCCTTTAAATCTCCACGTCGTGACTCTGACCATTTCACCTATCACAAGATGGAGCACCACCGCACTGGCACAACAACGTGCGCAGTTTCCTCAATGCCAACGTGCCTCAACGTTGGCTAGGGCGTGCAGGACCGCGATATCAGGTTTTACACTCTTGGCCTCCTGTTTACTCTGAATAGTATGCAGTTTGTTGGCGTTGAACCCTTCTTCCTAATAAATAATTGTATTTAAAATCGGATCATTCGTTTTGGGACACCCTGTATTTTGGAAACAGTGACCAAGAGGAAAACTGCAAACTTTCAAGGAGTTTGCGACATGATACTAAGCTGCTCGGCTTCCAAATAATTAATTAGACGCTGTACTGTACGCACTTTTACATTTTATTATAACCTCGAGGGGCTGTTTCAAACCTATAACCTGTATTTGCGAATGATAACCCATATAAGCAAACGAAAAAATCGTGTAATGTTTCAGGACACCAACTGAAGATGCCCTGTAATTAAGGCGAAACGCGTCTGGGTGCTCAAGATGAATGAAAAACCGTAATGTGCAGCATTGAAAAGAGCTATTTTAATTTATGTGTATATTTTCATTCCCATAGTGGTTACGAAACGTCGTGAATGGATTCCAAAGGCACTAAAGACGTTTGAAACCAATGCTGATGCACTTCTTAATTACCGCCCGCTACCGTAGCTGAGCGGTCTGCGCGGCTGACTTGCCGTCAGAAGTACGCGGGTCCGATTCTCGGCACCGCCAGGCATTTTTCCACGATGGGAGAAATGGTAATGGCTGCAGTCAGTCTCTTGAGGCCAACTGAGGAGCTACTCTTCTGATTCGCAACGATTCCAAGTTGAGGGAACCGGCCAGCGACGGGGAGAGCGGCGTGCCGACCTCTTGCCCCTTCCTCCGTACTGCACCCAATGACGACTTGCTCAGAGGATGACACGGCGGTCGGTCGGATCCGATTAGCCAGTCATGGGCCGCAAGGAAGAAGTTCATCTTTCACTTTATTAACAAAGACGCTTGGAGTTCACTCAACGACGGGGCATTTAGCTCATCCCATAGATGATAGCTGACATGTTGAACCATGTAAAGCCCTCATGTCTCTGGAGTGTTCCTAAATATGACCCATGTTTAAAGCAACAGAGTGGTGCGTTGATGAAGTTGTAGGTGACTTTTCAGAGTCGAAACCTGGAGCCGGGGCCTTGGAAGACGATGGGCGACTACTGGCTAACAACACACAGGTAGCGGCGCAGAATGCACGGAGGAGAGTTTAAGTTCCCGAAAAGTCTGGAGCTGGAGTGCACGGACAGCGACTGCCACTTTTGCCGCGTTCCCTGCCCACGGGCCTCCCCATGGAAACTATCAAGCGTTACAGTGTCCGATAACGACCCTTTGGTACAGTTTAGCCCTCTTGAAGCCTGAACAGAGTTAGGCTGAAGCGTGAGCAAGATTTGTTACGACTCTGTGCGCTATACAGCCGACTGCTTACTCATAGGGAGTAGCACAGATGCTACTGCAAACACGACTACGTACTATTTGTTAATACGTATATATATAATGCAAATGCACTTACATCTTGATTTAATTTTTTGCGTTCAATTTTAATTTTAATCGTGAAGACAATGTTATGCCTTAAACGCATCTCTGAAAGGGCAGAAGCTGTTGACAGTTCACGTTTGTGCGAACTTCCAAAATTAATTCGCTGACTGGGAATCCTTGACATCAACTGTACTAGGTATAGATTCACTACCCAACAGTTACATATGAATATTCGGTATGTCACTGTTGGGTGGTGAATCTACACTGAATACTGTTGATGTCAAGGAATTCGCAATCAGTGAATGAATTTCGAAAATATTTCGTATAACTGTGGATCGTCAACAGTATGTGAGTATTACAAGCCCGGACGTGCGTACTTTCATAACTACAGTAGTCTCGATTCCTCGTTGCCTCAGTCGCCTTAATGCGGGATCCCAAGCAATGTTATGAGCATTGGGTGACGAATGTAGTGAACTACAATGGGGAGGTTTGCGTCGGTCCAGGAGCGTGCATAGGTAGCCAATGTTGTTGCGGCTACCACTAGTGCTAAGCAGGAAATCCGGTTTCAAGTCCCGTCCCGGGACAAATTTTCATGTCCCTATTTGGTAACAGATTTATACACATGGAAATCGAAGTCAAAGAATTAATTTCGGAAACAATGTTATGAAATTTAAGTTATCATTTCATTCTTTCCAGGTCTATTCTTTTTAAAACCACCTAGCAAATTAAACTATTGTCTGGGTCAGGACTTGAACCGTGGATCTTTGCCTATGCTCTGCCAGGTCATCTACGCAATCACGTCCACATAGCTTTTCTTCCACCATACCTCATCGCTGACTCTCCAAACATCGCAGATGTTCTGCAGGAGTTGGACTCCTCGAAGAAAGAATATTGTGGGGACATGGATTAGCCACAGCCTGCAGACCGTTCTTTTTCTTTGGAATATTTCATGAAACTGGGCTAGAATTCAAGTATATAATGAATTGTTTACAATGTATACTGAAGAGTGTTTGAATTCTACTGTTGTTCCGTTATAGGAATTGATATGGGAGTCACTAAAATTTTTTCTCTCTTCCTTCGGGACCTTACTGAATAGTGACTACTTAAAGTTTTGTGATTACTGTGCTTGTTTTAGTTAATTTCTTTTGCAAATTGTTTATTTAACGTTTTGTACTCATACTAATAAACTGCATTACATTTGCGTACCCTCTACCTCCAGTCACTTCCACTCTACAGCATATGTTGCTACCTGATCACTGCTCTTTCAGTGCCTTAGTAGAAAAACATTAAGAGGCAGGTATTTCTTAAACTTCTTCAGTTGTGTGAGTACTAAACTACCCTATTCTGCCGTGTCAATGTAATGCAAGTTGTATACGGTTAAAAGTCAGGCCTTGCATTTCAGACCCTTTGGAGTGGTTTGAGAGCCAAAAATTTCCTCGCATCACTGCGTATAGAGAGGAAGCTACAATGGGAAACACGGATTCCTAACAGATGAAGTAAATAAATTTTGTACGGCTGCACAGTACAATGAGGAAATACCCTATTTTCAAATAAAAAGAATTCAGACAGACGACACGTCGAACATTCTACCTCAAAAATACAGAGCGTAAACTCATTTCTCGACAAAAGCATCACATTCTCTAAATAACGCAGAAATTATTCTAAAAACATCAGAGAAAGTTGAATACACCATATCGCCTAGCGTTTTGATTTTGAGAGGATATCGCAACTGTGAAGGATCAGAATGCGCTTGGATGGGTCAGACTCCTAGCAAACAAAAATATTTTATGTCTATTTCTACAAGCAACAAACTTTAAAGCTAGCACACAAAAGCCCTTTGTATCTGCTTCTGTACCGACACCTGACTCTGTTGGGTTGGAGACAACATCCTCTATGGAGCACAGCGAGCTCCATATACAGCATCTCACTTGCGTCACTTATCAACAGTTTGCAAACGGTAACTATCATCCTCCAAGCATCGCTGAATATATTACGGAATCAAGAGCCCAGTGTCCAGTTACGACTAAATAAAACCGCTCTCGTAGAATCGATTAAGCAGCTTCCCTCGTGAATTTCTCTTTGCTTGGAGTGACAAGAGGCAGCTCAGGAATAGGATGAAACACATGCCTTTACTTTCCCTATTGATCAGCTGCCAACACAAACAGTGCTGGGTGTGACACTGTTCCTCAAACAACAACCCACTTCGTAGCCTGGACTCTCTTTTGAGGCAGAACAGACCTCAAAATAAAGTAGACAAAGTGGATGTTCAGCAACGTGATACAGTCTCGGCATCTGCCTACGACTGAAATGAAAGATAGTTTCTAGGGATAGGTATCACAGTAGCCTTTGGTATTGTAGTGAGAGGACTGGGTGAAACTAAAGGTCGTGGTAAAAATTCTGAATTCGCCAAGCGTATGAGAGGCAGTAGCACCTACTCCATAGATTTCAATGGATGTTATTTGAGTTGCAATAATGACTGTGTGGACGATGTGGCCTATTCTGCACCTTATTTTAGATCTATATGACGATGCTATGCTGATTATATTTATATGTTTTGACGATGCCATTATGGCCTTATCACTTTAGGACATGGTGTAAAAAAGATCTGAGGATGATCATTACGGACTGAAACCGGTCATCGTCTAAAGAATTCATATTGTGATCAAAGACTGAAATAAAAAAACATTTGATGTTATTTTACTTTTTCCCGTTATACCGTGTGGGAAATTCTATAATATCAGCTACAAAAAATGTTTCACACGCCTAGGACATTACATTCCTAGGTCATATGCTTCTTGTCGTGCATGCATCACGAATGGTGAAGTTGCTAGTACACTGACCCTGAAAGGGCAATTTTGAATGCCTGCCAGGCACACAATTTTAATTTTTTATAGTAGCGTGCATTCCGTTGACGACCAGCAAAAAACATTATGTCAAACGATCAGCCTCATTCGATGTGGGTATTATTTGTGAACTGCTTTACTACAATGCAGAACTGAAAAACATACGTACCGACTGGTTGTTTACTTTTGACGCTATTGTGTCGTAACCACAGTGACTTAATCAGAAACCACAAGTTATAACGTACATGGAAAGTCGACAGCTACAAGCTGCAGCGCTTAAGTGCCGCTAATGTTTCCCAATGATTAATGAGAGCTCGGTTCATTTTTTATGTCACGTGACACACCGCCGTTACCAACTGTCAGTTTACGGCAGTGCAGTGTAGTTCGAGCTCGTGATTAATTTCGAAACAAGAGCAGCGGAAACGGAAACATGTATGAACTGCTAGCGAAACGTCCTCACGTGTAGTTTAATGGTCGGTTGGTCGCCGATGAACGTGAAAAAAATTGCCGTTGATGGAAAGAGATTATTTGGACGAGTCTGCCTCTGTCGAAGTAGTGAGACGAATGATTATAAAGTCATCAGAGTTATTATTCACGCTACGCTCTTTCGATAGCTGGTGGGAGGCGTCTATCACCGTGATCAAATTACTCTTCGCGCTTATGAACAACAGTTAACTTGACAAGTTGTAGTTACGAGAGACATCCGTCATATGACTTACCGTCGTTCAACACAAGCTGTTGCGTTACTCGGGGAGCAGGGTCCTCCCTATCACCGAATACGAGCCCGTTCTTCAGAGGTGGACACCGATCGAGTTGTGAAGTAGTACGTTATTCGGGAGGAAAGCGGTTGATTCAACGATTTCCGTTAAATGCTTAATGTGAATTATAGGAAGGATTCCTAGAAATAACGCAGCTAATTTCCTTTCCCATACAGTCCTAGCTTGTGCACCGCCTCTAATGATCTCCTCATCGATGAGAACATTGGTAGGCAGTTTATCAGTTTTAGCCGAAATTGCCATGAATGGGCTTCGAATGTACTGCGAGAATATCGCAATCGACAATGAGGTGCTGAAAATCCTCACCAATTAAATCAAGAGTCTCCACATGATGTGAAAGCAGGTACACCAATTATTAGACCGATTTTTTCCACAAAAGCGTAACTCCTGATAATTGATGTGAACAGTATATTACAAAATTTTCTTTGCAGAACTATCAACCAAAGAAAACACCTGCCGCTTTTTCATCCAAGCAAATGCAAGAGTACACACCAACAAGGCGTCTGTGACAATATTAAAAGGTGTTTTTGATTATAAGAACCAATAGCTTAATGTAATGTAAGTAAACTAATGCACATATCCACTCTTTTACCAATTAAGCTCTAAGTAGAACTTTTAATGAGATTCTGTCTGTTTTTATTATTCGGGAGCTGACCGTCTGGTTTTAAACTTTCTTTGCTTTTTGCGTTTAATTTGATTGGGAAACCGCTGGGATTGAACTTAACATATACATGGATGGACATGAGAAATGAAAGGTTGCAATAAATTTTCCATCTGTGATTATTACTTTTCGTATGAAATATTCTGTTGCAGCTTACTAAAAATGAATTTCTTTGAATATTCCAAAAAAATGATTCAAGTTTTACTTTTATTCAAGTACTAAAGCTGTTTGTGCAAGAATGAAAATATTATTGTCCATCGAACTTAGCAAACATTTTCACGTTGCAGTGGATTTTTGTTTAACTGGATATACCCCGCCTAGCTTTGAAGCATAAGACTACCTTTACTACATGAAAATGTTTTCTTTTATATTGCTAAGCTCTCCTGAAAAATAATCCACTTTTAAATACACTTTACGATATGTTCAGAATTTATCACTTTTTGAATGAAAATTTACAAAAGCTGCAGCTTGTATCCATCTCTGAATGCATAAGATAAAATCTACTACCTCCTTTTATTCTGCGTCCGGAATGCTGTGAAAAGAAACACGTTACTATTTTCGTTCACCTCGACCTGAACCCTTTTTAGGATGTGGTCGTTATTGCGATCGTATATTTAAATCTGCCGCTGCTGCAGACTGCTCGCTCGCGGCGCAGCTCCGCACCGCCAGCGATATCCAAAAGAATGCTGAAATTTCTTAAATAAAATGGGTAATGTCCGTTGCGGACTTTGCAGTAATTGTGACAAACATATTTTACTAGATAAATATATTTTAACAGAAACAACTAAAATCTTTACACACCTTTTACAATCCCAGCTACAAATGGCGTCGATCATCGACATATGACAAATGAACACTACATAAGAGCCTAATGCAACGTCACGGGTTCCTCTCCCATTCAGTCCGTGCAGAAGACAAGCGATTCTATTACAATATACTGCTTATTTATATCTTAACTAATTCTTCTACAGTCTTTGTCATTTCTCATTACATATCGTTTCTTCTGAGGCGGTTTTCACATCCTCCGCCATAGATAGTATTTCAGACTCTTTGAATAATCATTTATAATAGCAAACTTCGTAATTATACTTTTCCTCACAAATTAAATGTCCTTTCGAAAATCAGTTAACAGAAATACACATAAATTATTTGTTACAGTGAGCATTATACACCGAAATGTTCTTTTAACTTTCACTTTAGATGCGTGCTGCCAGAGAACGTTACAAACTTTAGACATAATGTAACAAACAACATACAGTGTATGAGGTCGTTAATACATATCTCAACTGTAAACAAATGATGTATAGTGTTTTACAACGATTATACATTCACAATAAATAAAATGACCCACTGAAGATAGTATAAAAAGTGCTAAAACATGCCTGGGTAAAAAGAAACTGGGAAGGTGTATTGCATTAGGCGGAACCCTATCAAAATGAGGATGTACACTAAACGTTTAGTCATAAACTTGTTTCATGCTGTTGTGGCAGACGAAAATACACTCTTCAGCACTGTGATGGGTTCTTAGAATTAATTCTGGAGGACACCGATTGCATAATACAACGCACACAAAATATTAGATCACTTTCTTATAATGTGAACAAGATGAAATAGTTGACGTAGAAACAACCAATGCCCACAGGAATGTCGTCCATGTTTGTTATTGCGACTGAACGCTAACGTACCACTTGTTACAGCACAAGATAGTACTCTCCTCTCTCAAAGTACTGGGTGGTTATAATTAAACTTTCCCCATTTAACACGTTATAGTGCGGAAAATAATTACCGTACGAGTGCAAAACTTTGTAGTATTAACGTCTAGTGCAGGGCCGCACAAACACGGAAAACCGCACGCGTGCAAAACGAGGTGCAGCGAGTGCCTGCACAGTGCATCGGTTCAACTCGGCATACTTCGCCTCAACTCGGCTTGCTAGGTGAGGCCGACGCTGTATGCGCTGCCAGACGGCTTAGTCAACATTGGAATACGTAATCGAAAGACAATTACCGGAATAGTGGAACCATCTGCTCCAAAAAGAGGGAAAATTACCGAAAGTCAATTTAAACCGGAATGGGAACTCTCCTACTTCTTTGTGCGTTGTGACGATAAAGCCAAATGTCTTATCTGCGGTACACTAATTACGTGTGTCAGAAAATCGTCTATTGAAAGGCACTGCAGCAAATTGCATTCAGAAAAGTATAGTGATATAACAGGGGATGCCAGAGAGGAAGAACTACGGAAGTTGCAATCTCTTGCAGAAGAGAATTCTGTATCTACAAACGAGGTTTGTTGCAAGTACTTTAGCATGTATATTTTGGTTAAAGGTCATGCGAAACGAAATGACATTTGTTTAGATTCCTTAGTTTTCGTTTTCGCACAAATTATTTCTAACATATCTTTTTTTCTTTACTTTAGGGTGTTGCAAAAGGACTCTCAGAGCTAGTTACAAAGTTGCTCTATGTTGAGCAAGAACTGGGAGGCCATTTATGGACGGGCCATTAATAAAAAACATTATGTTGGAAGCAGTAGAGACAATGAATCCCACATTAGTTCCCGCGTACAGCAGAATACCACTTTCCAGAATGACAATACATCGGAGAATCAACGAAATTGCTGAGAATTTGCATGAACAACTGGCAGCCAAAATTGAAAACTTCCTAGCGTACTCCATCGCACTTGATGAGTCCACGGATATTAACGACACGGCTCAGTTAGCAATATTTTTGCGTGGCGTAGACGACGACCTACATGTAACGGAAGAGCTCCTGGATATGATTTCGTTGAAGGACACTGTTACAGGGGCGGATATTTTAGCAGCTGTTGAAATGGCAGCCGAAGGAACAGGACTCCCTTGGGAAAAGCTGTTTTCCGTAACCACAGACGGGGCACCAGCAATGTGCGGTAAAGCAAAAGGGTTTATTGGCCTACTGTGGAAAAAACTTAACATGCCGAATTTACCTTCCGTTCATTGTTTTGCACACCAAGATGCTCTTTGTGCGAAAGTTATCGGTCTTCAAGATGTGATGAAGGTAGTGGTGCATATCGTGAACTATATTCGTTCTCGTGGACTCACTCATCGTCAATTCAAAGAATTTTTGATTTACTTTGAAGAGGAGTATCCAGATATTCCCTACCACGCTGAGGTGCGCTGGCTGAGCAAAGGGAAAGTGGTTTCCCGAATTTTTCGCTTACGCCACACTGTGGCTCAGTTTTTGGAGAGCAAAGGACGTCCGGAGCCACTTTTTCACGACCTTGAATGGGTAGCTGATTTAGGGTTTTTAGCAGACATTATGGCTCTCCTAAATGATTTAAGTCTGAAACTCCAAAAAGAAAACAATCTCATCAACGATATGATCAGCAAAACAAACGCTTTCCAGTATAAACTGAAGATCCTCAAAAACAACATTTCAGAGAAAAAAAAATGGTTCAAATGGCTCTGAGCACTATGGGACTTAACGACTGAGGTCATCAGTCCCCTAGAACTTAGAACTACTTAAAGCTAACTAACCTAAGGACATCACACACATCCATGCCCGAGGCAGGATTCGAACCTGCGACCGTAGCGGTCACGCGGTTCCAAACTGAAGTGCTTAGAACCGCACGGCCACACCGGCCGGGCTTCAGAGAAAAATACGCAACACTTTCCTTAACTAGGTAAGCGAGATATAAATTGTACTTTTATTAAAACAGCCTGATTTTTATAACCGCTCTAATCAAAACGGTACTATGTTTTTGTTGGACAGCATCTGTGCAGGAAGGAGCGCGCTTTGAAAAATACGTCGAGGTGCTACAATCCCTTGAAAATGCGTTTAACGACCGATTCCAGGTAATATGCCGGTATATACGTAGCATACAGCTAAATAAAGCAGATTGCTTTACACATGCAATTGTAACATTACATTAAAACCAATAGTACACATTACATGTTTATGAAAATCTATCGCTTTTTAGTACTTGGAAACAACGGCTCACATTACTTTCATTTATTAACATTGGCTTTGTTGTTGTTTCAGGAAATTACCTACCTGCAGCCAAATCTCGATGTTTTTGTGAAACCGTTTTCGGTGGATATTGAAAGTGCGCCTTCAGATTTCCATTTCAAACTAATTGATTTTTAAAGCGGTGTTCACCGAAAGGATGTGTTTTACAATACAAAAGGTTTGCTCCAATTCTACCAGAATTTGCCGAAGGAAGAATTTCCCAAGTTACACAGAGAAGCAGCGAAGATTATTTCTATGTTTGGTTCCACTTGTGTATGTGAAAGGTTTTTTTCTGTTTTGTCTTCTACAAAAACTGGATTGCGTGCGAGTATTTCCAATTGTAATTTACGAAATTCTCTCAGAATTGCTGTCAGTCAATCTCTTGTTCCAGATCTTAGTAGCATAATTGCAAATAAAATAAAGAGCACATAGGAAGATACATTTGTGTTGAAACCAAATTTAAAATTGTTACCATTACGTTATTATATAAATCTCTTTTGTACCGGTACACCAAACTAAGCTCTCCACCTAGCGTACATTAGTATTTGGCAATGACGAAGACAACAGGGTAAAAGCTTTGAAACAGGTCGAGACAGGCGGCGCGAGCGACACAAGCTAAGGAAGTGAGAGGCAGCGCTGTTGCGCAAAGCCGAGGAGTGGGAGGTCTGCACCGTCGTCAACATAGCGCAGCCGTCTTCTGCACTCTGCACTGTGCGATGCACCGGTGCATGCGCCTTGTGCGGCCCTGGTCTAGTGTATGGGGTGGATGATTTCCATGAGTCACAGCACCACCGTCCAGTTTCAACTACGGCCACCAGGTGTCATGAGTCATCGTACACAACTGGCCAGTCGCAGTGCACTTGCTGACGTGTCAACATGAGTATGGACAAAAGGAGCAGGGTATTATTAGTGATGCTCTATTGTCGAAACAACAGTAATGTTGCAGCTGAATTTCGAGAATATCGCCTGCTGAAAGGATTGCAGAAGGGTCCTCTTTCTCCACCTGCTTTGTGGAGTATGATGAAGAAGTTCGAATCAACTGGAGAACTGGGCATAACTACGGGAAGAGGTCGACGACCGTTTGCACCTCAGGTGGTTGATGAAATCGCTATTGCTGTGGCAGACAACACTTCGTGGAATTCTTGATCGTTAGGCAGTGCGCGTGCAGTGTCACTGCAGTTGAACATACCGTGGTACACTGTACGGAAGGTGCTTTTGTCGGGTGTGGGGATCTTGACCTCCAGTCAGTGTGCATAAAGTTCCTCTGTGTGGTGAACGTGTCACGGCTACGTTCATCATTGGCCCATTCTTTTTTGAACAGGTTGACGATCAAGGACCAAAGGAGTGCAGTGTGGCTGGCCAGGGTTATTGCGATGTTCTTCGCCAGCATGTCCTACAGTAGAGATGCGCATTGAACTCAACAGTTTACATGCAAGATGAGGCTTATTCAACATCGCTCGTGAAGTTTACTGCTGCTCCGAAACACATTTGCGAACGATAGAATTATCAGTCGATCGTTTCCAAATGCTTGGCCGCACGATCACCCTGTGATTTCTGGTTGTGGGGCTACCTGAAGGACAGGGTTTACCAGTGGAAGATTCACACATGTGCTGATTTGAAGCGCAGCATATCAAGAGAGGTAGCCAGGACACCTACCAACATGCTTCGTACTGTTGTGCAGGATGCAATTCTGCAGCAGTAGCAGTAAATTAAAATTGTAGCAGTAAATTAAAATTGTTTCAATTGAACTAATTCTGCATTATTTAAATTCCCCATGTCCTTAACATTAATGCTACCAAGTTTGGTGTTCGTTCGGTAATTAGCTTCCACGTTATAACGTGTTAAATACGGAAAGTTTAACTATAACCACCCGGTCAAATGACTATAAACTTTGCTACCCACCCGTTCAAATGACCATAAACTTTGCTACAAGGTTCTGTGTAACACAAATCTTGCACTGCTGGCTGTAGTGAGACGGTGCTGTCGTGTTCATTGATGGTTGCAGACTGGCTGAATGGCTTTCAGCTTTGACGTGAGTAATCATGTTGCAGCGGTGGTGTATGGAACGCTTGAGAGTGTGTCCACGTCGACTTCGCTCGTTCGGCGCTGCGTCTGGCTGCGAATTTGATTACTTGTGATTTCCTCGTGGGACCAATTTTGCCATGGAACCTCATTCTGCGAAAGATACCACACATACAGTAGCTTTCGTTAGACCTACGAGAAAGAACAGTCTTTGCAGCAGGAAACAGAACATTGCACGCAACCTGCTACTACCATATTTTTATTTTACACGTCTCCTTCCATAGGACCAAAATGAGGAGAAAATCTCCAATGTCATGGAATGTGTCAGTACATGAAATTACAACATAAAAGTAATAACATATAATATAAAATTTTTAGGGACCCACAAAAAGACAAGCTATAAGTTTGAGTAAACGCAATCGACAATATAACATAGGAATCAGCTTAAGTTTTCAAGGAACTCCTCGATAGAATAGGAGTGACCTACGAGGAAACTCTCTTATTTAAAAGCGCGTGGATTAGTGCTAAGATTTTTGAATTCTTGTGGTAGCTTACTGAAAATGGATGCAACAGCATACTGCACAGTTTTCCGCGAAAGTGTCAAGTAAGTGTAAAAAATTTAATGTCATGATTTGATTCTATGCAATGTAGTGTATCTGTCATTTAAATTCTGTGTCCCAATTGGAGGGAGACAAAACTTACTGTATATATTTGGAGTTTGTTTAAACAATTTTTTTTAGAAATGTCAATATATGCAAAGGTTCTGTTTTATTTAAAATGTTTGTTCTCTGTTATGTAAACTGCTGACCTTCACTTAGGTTTCTCAGTTACGTCATATGTAAAAGGTGTTGTGGTTCCCCTAGGGAACGGAACTGAGTAGCCCGCGCAAATTGTGGTTGGTCTAGGTAGAAAAGGTGGAACCAGGAGTCAGTCGGGGACGAGCTACCAAACTGTGAACTGCTCATGTAAAAGTTGTATATTGTGCTTGTTCCAAGAGAGGCTTTTACTGACGTTTTCCAATGCCTCGGATGGATGGACAACGAGCTGGAATTATTCTGAAATTGGCATCTATCATCGCCACCAAGAAACGTCAGAGTCCAGCAATTCTACCTGCAAATCCATCTAACAACACGCGATAGCCACCACATTGCGGAATCACTGTAATGGTACACTATAGTAATGTACAGTGAAGGATTAGCTTGTTGGATTTATAAGTGAATTTATGTACCTACCCTGATTTTATAATTGAATTTATGTACCTACCCCGATTTTTTTTCCTTATCATAACACATCTCAGGTTCCTCTCCGTTTGAACTAAAGTGATTACCGAGTGTCCTTACTGAAATAACATTAAAGCCCAGTGTTTTACTAATTAATGTCTCTTGAACATAGTAAAAAGAAAGTTAAAGTTAATGTGGCAAGAGAGTAAGTTAAAGTAAATGATGCTTCCTGAAAATAATTTTCCTATTAAAACTGCTTATTAATATGTTGTTGCCAACTTCAAAATTAAAATTTCTTAAGACTGAGGCTTATAAAGTTTTGCTTAGTAAATGATCACATTGCTGCCTGTTGTAAATCGCAAAAGGTGAGTCAATATCTTACAAATATGTTAATTTTGTGTATCACTGTAGTAAAAGTGGAAAACAGCAATTGTGGATAGTTATATACTCATGCTTAGTAAGCACTTGTTTCTTTTGGGTATTGAAAGTGCATATTAATAGTATAATAGCATCCACAGGTTATCCTTTATGCTCATGTTAAATAACAACTAATAGAAAGACCGCTATTTATGAAAACAATAACTTCTTTATTCAAAAGACAGTGAGAAATATTTTGTTAGTGAAATACATTTAACTTTCATTCTAAGTAGAAAAGTAATTAGCTGAAGGAAACTTAACCTATGATCAGTTCATAATTTTGCAGTAAACTACATTTACAATTTTTTGTCAGGTATGAAAATGTTTGAAAGGTAATACTGAACCTATGTCCAATTCATGATTCTACAGTGAATATTAATAGTAATGTTATAAAGACCATTCAGTTTGAATAAGCCCTGAAAGTAATAGTGTGTATTGTTATCTGTTATATTTATGTAAATAGTTTGTTCTGCTGTAGCTGCTCTGACCTTAGCGTTAACATATGCAGGTGTCAGAGTTCATTGCACTCGCGTGTGGCAAAGTATAGGTTGTGTTTGTCCGTTAAAGTTACTCATATTTATTTTATTGAACAAGGATGTCAATCATACTCTTGCCTAATTAGGCTGGCGACCGTTATCTTTATCCTTTAAACAGTGTGGATAGGTTAAATATCATTTATTACTGTTTAAATATTGACGTATTTCTGACTTTCGCTTCCGATACGCTACCTCCGTTAGGTATATCACGGTCAACAAAACAAAGTTACTCTCAGAGGGTATCACTGCTCTGTTGCTTTATAGCATGATTACTCTAACAAAATAGTTCCATTTTACAAACTGCCTCCTGCTTTGAGGTTATGGTATAGTAGTTACAGAAAGAAGTGCTATAACCGTTCGAATAGTGCAGCCTGTCTTTTGAACAGGTTTTTCAGGTTGAACCACATCATTCGTCACTTCAGGGCAGACAAACCCCATCTCATCGCAACACCACAATACTGTTTTCACATCATGCAGAGTTTCTGATAAGGAGTTTAGCGCCTCAAGGTCGACTGTTGTCCAAAACTATGTACCACCATAAATGCAGGCATACTTCACCAGCAAGAAGATCAATTCAGGATCAATCTCTTCTTCGTGGAAAGATTGCAATAGCCAGTTGCAAATACTGAAGTCGAGCAATAGTATCTGATTTTGTCAGTCGACGCTCTGCTGTTGCTGTCACTCTGCAAGTCTTCAGTCTGAGATGTGCAGAGCTCTGTGAGCAGACGCCACTGACACACGGAAATAAAGTGCTGAATGATGCAACAATGTCTACTGCCGGAGTCTGAGGCACGGACCGCTGTGCTTGCGGCTACCGGAGTTACTGATTCCAGTGAAATACGGAACACAGCGCTTGTGGCACCCGTCGAAGGCATAGCAATGGACTTCTTACGTCATCTTATTCTTTCCATTACAATGAAGCAGTCTTATAAATAGAATATCGCCAAACGTGCCCACAAAGTTTGACAAGATTCTTCTCTTTTACTATATGTTTTCACTTAAATATGCATTTATTTTTCTTTTGTGGCTCGCCACAATATCACTGCTTGTTTTCTGGAGTGCAGGCAATTACATGTGAGAAGCTACACAAAGGCCTCACTATTGCATCATCAGCACCAGTCTTCTGTTACATTAATATGTCCTTTGCGTCTCCATTTCCAGCGATCCATTGCTTCCTTCTTTATGTTGCTGTATGTGCTGCTGTCCATCATAAAAATCACGATCTGAAATCTCTTCCTCCCTCATTTTCAGTGCCACATACCCCTCCAAAGCTAGTTTTACGGGTGCAGTCCTTCTGTACCCGTGCGCTTCCTACATTATACCAGTGCCATTTCTTTTCCTTCTTTCCATTACATTCAATACTGTCATTGTTTTGACACTCTTCACAGCACCTCCTCATTTTATTCACTTTATCCATCCGACTTATTCTTTCCATCCACCGTCATGTCCACGTCTTAAAAGCCTCCACCCTTGCTCTGTCTGTCTTTCTCAATGTCCAAGTTTCAACACCACACGGCAATACATTCCCTACATTTTGTTAGTCTTTTCCTCGTATGTTTTTCCACATTGCTACAGACAGTTCTTCTTTTCATACAAAGTGCCTCTCTCACCACTGCTGTCCTGGTTTTAATATCTGCGCTTACATCGTGCTTCCTAGGTACGTAACACTTTGCGCTTGTTCTAGTAATTCTCCACTCGGATTTATCTTTGCCCTTTTATTTCCACCAAGTGCCACTAAAATTGTTATTGTTTTCTTGATTTGCACTCATTAACCATTTCTTTAGCATCAATGGCATCCACTATATTCCGTTAGAAGGACCACGTAGTCTGCAAACCTCAAACACCATAGTCTTCTTCCTCCAACTCTTATCCCTTACAGTTAGTGGTCAGTGGTCAGTCACATTTTCTGAGTATAGATTGATCAGCAGCCATCTCTCACTCCTTTCCCTACTTCTATCCAGTTAATACTTCACCTCCGAAATTCACTATCTATTTGATTTAAATATAATGTTTTAGGTCCTCTTGTTTTCCAATCCACTCTCTTTTCCCGCTTTGTAGTTACAAGTTTATCTAAAGTCATATCCTCACTTACATTTCCTAGGTATAGAAATAGCGACGCCAAAACCTTCAACAAATCAAACTGGTCCCCCATTCCGTATTCGAAATAAGCGCGATCACAACGCACTCCTAAAACGACGCATACTTTTTTCTCCCACAAACATACCCTATGTGACGTTAGTTACACACTACGCAAAGTAGCGCACGCATCGTACTTGTAATACTGCACTCGGATCCCTATGAAGCACGATATTATCTTTCTCAAACTGCTGTCCTCATAATACTACCCTCTAATATCAAGATTTTAAATGCTCCTCCTTATCCATTTCCTACTTCCACAACCCTCTTCACAATTCTGTTCCTCCCAACCATTAAACACAAAGCTACTCCTCAAACCTAAGACCGTTGGCTACATTCGACTAACAATGGCGTCAACTGCAAGGTCGTCTGCAGAAACTTTACAGATATCACCAAATGAGTCATCATACCAACCTCAAGTTCGCATATTTTCATATATTGCGTTCCCGCCCGGCAAGCTGCACGGTATGACGCGCTGCGTCCCGAGGGCGAAGGCTTGCTAGTCCCCGGCGCGAACCCTCTCGGTGGTGAGTGTCGATGTCCGGTGTGCCGGCAAGCCTGTTTTCCATCTCCTGGTTTCTCTTATTCCGTTTCCATGTACGCATACACCATAATTACTCTACCACGCAAACATTTGGGGTTACAACCGTCTGGTATGACACGTTCCCGGAGGGGTCCACTGGGGGCCGAACAGCACAATAACCCTGAGTTCGTTGTGGGGCGACGGTGGGATGGGTGGATTGCAGTGGCCTGCTGTGGGGTTGTGAACCACTGAGAGCTACAGCGGGATGAATACTCTCCACCGTTTCTAGGTCCCTGGTTTCATACAACACAATACAATATATTATATTAAGACAGCAGTCTAGATCGCAATATTACTTTATTAACGACAGCTGAGAAGCCGCCAACAGCAGCCAGATGATGCTCATTTTCCGAAAATGACTTCTACATGACATCGAAACCGGTCATTAATAGAGTAATATCACAACATATACTATTGTTTTAACCTCGAGTGGGCACGCCGTTTTTCATAACATGAGTGATCCCTCAGTGTACTTTGTGTACATGTAAAGAATTGTTGTCTTTTTTCTTACCAATGTAAACATGTACGAGCAAAATCACAGTGTAATCTTAGTTTAATTAAACATCGTTAAAATAAACATACATAATATGAGCTAAGGTACTGTTTCATTAAAAAATAATGAAATATATCACTCTGTTGCAACGAACAGGTGTTACCCAACAGTAATGACCCATTATATGTATTTTCTATAAAATGTGTTTGCGAAAACATGAGTCCGATTTCACTAGGCTATATCTTGTGTATGAATGAAAGTCGGAGTAAATTTTAACATACATATGGCACTAAAAACTTTTTATTTTCGAAATATGAATCTGATATTAGGAGAGTATGTCCTTTACATATTTTAACACAGTATTCAGTTCTGTTGCTATGCCTCATCACAATTGACACAAAGTTACTCGAAGGGGAAGCACAAAGATGGAGTCTCACACAGCCAGTCGCCAATCCGCCCCTCCCCCCTCCCCTCCCCACACACACCACTCCCAACCAAAGTACAATAACACATTTGCCTACCTGGGTAAGATGACCTTGGAGGCCAATTGTGCATTGGGAGATCTACACAGTTTCTATGGCTGATCCATTGTTGAGGCTGCTCATTGTTAAGAAATACCCCACATGTAGCTGCCAGAACGGTGGCACTCCGTGACGTTGGAAATTTAATTTTCGGTATGTTCCTGCAGTTGTAGAGGAAGCCAGATTTCAAACAAATCCAGGAACGTGGCATATTTAACAGTCTTTTCCTCAACAAAGCACGTGCCTTAAATCTTTTCTCAGGAAACAGCACAAAACACGCCATGTTTTGAAGGGTCTCACTAGTGCTCGACTGTTGTATGATTTTCTTCTGTTCTTCATCTCCTTAAGTTGTGGTTGAACAGTCAGATATCGACAACCAAGGATAATGAGGCCGTGACTCTAGGCAACGAATATGCTGGTGTCACACTAGACGACAGCTATGAGGCTACAAAGTGCCGTAGGTAGACTGGCTCATGGTCTTGTCACCTCCAGCGAATGAATGAGGTACTGTGTCTGTGGTACAGTGGAAGAGCTGTTCACAGATGGACTTCACGCTGTGTGGTCGGTACAATGTTACCTTGTATGGAAGCTCGTTGACATCGTTTATTATATGTGTTCGCAGTTTTGCCCGAAACTAAAGTGGAATTTCATGTTATGTGTCGAATCTAAATAGAGGATTGGTGTGAAAATGTCACGCTTGGTAGGCCAGCTAATTTTCTGTCGAGATTACGAACCGTGTATGCACTACTGAATGTGCTCTATCAATTATCTACAGGCCAACAGGGGCAACAAGTACAGCATGTGTGATATGCTACTTTGGTTCGATTCTTTCATATTGCTTGTGGATTTTCACAGTATGAGAAGCAGGAAGAACAGAAAACAATAAACGATGAGATTTACAGATACTTGTCAGCTTACGGTATTAATGTACTCTATTGATTAATTCTGTTTAATACTTTACGGTGTTTGGGAGCGTTTCTGTTAAAGTTGTATGTTATGAGTGGTGCATTGTGCTGGTAGATTGTTCACCGATTTCTTCCATATTTAATTCTGGTTCAGTGGCGTTAAATATTTTGAGTAGTCTTTTTTTTGTTATTGGTGACCTATTTCAAACGTGTGGTTCCTGAAGAGGGGCAGCAGCCTTTGCAGTAGTTGCAGAAGCAACAGTCTGGATGATTGACTGATCTGGCCTTGTAACACTAACCAAAACAGCCTTGCTGTGCTGGTACTGCGAACGGTTGAAAGCAAGGGGAAACTACAGCCGTAATTTTTCCCGAGGGCATGCAGCTTTACTGTATGGTTAATGATGATGGCGTCCTCTTGGGTAAAATATTCCAGTGGTAAAATAGTCCCCCATTCGGATCTCCAGGCGGGGACTACTCAAAAGGACGTCGTTATCAGGAGAAAGAAAACTGGCGTTCTACGGATCGGAGCGTGAAATATCAGATCCCTTAATTGGGCAGGTAGGTTAGAACATTTAAAAAGGGAAATGGATAGGTTAAAGTTAGATATAGTGGGAATTAGTGAAGTTCGGTGGCAGGAGGAACAAGACTTTTGGTCAGGCGAATACAGGGTTATAAATACAAAGTCAAATAGGGGTAATGCAGGAGTAAGTTTAATAATGAATAAAAAAATAGGAATGCCAGTAAGCTACTACAAACAGCATAGTGAACGCATTATTGTGGCCTAGATAGACACGAAGCTCACACCTATTACAGTAATACAAGTTTATATGCAACTAGCTCTGCAGATGACGAAGAAATTGAAGAAATGTATGACGAAGTAAAAGAAATTATTCAGGTAGTGAAGGGAGGCGAAAATTTAATAGTCATCGGTGACTGGAATTCGGTAGTGGGAAAAGGGAGAGAAGGAAACGTAGTAGGTGAATATGGATTGGAGGTAAGATATGAAAGAGGAACCCACCTGGTAGAATTTTGCACAGAGCACAACTTAATCATAGCTAACATTTGGTTCAAGAATCATAAATGAAGGTTGTATACATGGAAAAAGCCTGGAGATACTGACAGATTTCAGATAGATCATATAATGGTAAGACAGAGATTTAGGAACCAGGTTTTAAATTGTAAGACATTTCCAGGGGCAGATGTGGACTCTGACCATAATCTATTGGTTATGAAGTAGTTATGAAGTGGTTATGAAGTGGTAAAGGCAGCAGAGGATCAAGTAGGTAAAAACACAAGGGCTAGTAGAAATCCTTGGGTAACAGAAGAAATATTGAATTTAATTGATCAAAGGAGAAAATATAAAAACGCAGTAAATGAAGCAGGCAAAAAGGAATACAAACGTCTCAAAAATGAGATCGACAGGAAGTGCAAAATGGCTAAGCAGGGATGGCTAGAGGATAAATGTAATGATGTAGAGGCCTATCTCACTAGGGGTAAGATAGATACCGCCTACAGGAAAATTAAAGAGACCTTTGGAGATAAGAGAACGACTTGTATGAATATCAAGAGCTCAGATGGAAACCCAGTTCTAAGCAAAGAAGGGAAAGCAGAAAGGTGGAAGGAGTATGTAGAGGGTCTATACAAGAGCGATGTACATGAGGACAATATTATGGAAATGGAAGAGGATGTAGATGAAGATGAAATGGGAGATATGATACTGCGTGATGAGTTTTACAGAGCACTGATAGACCTGAGTCGAAACAAGGCCCCGGGAGTAGACAACATTCCATTAGAACTACGGACGGCCTTGGGAGAGCCAGTCTGACAAAACTCTACCATCTGGTGAGCAATATGTATGAGACCGGCGAAATACCCTGAGACTTCAAGAAGAATATAATAACTCCAATCCCAAAGATAGCAGGTGTTGACAGATGTGAAAATTACCGAACTATCAGTTTAATAAGTCACGGCTGCAAAATACTAACGCGAATTCTTTACAGACGAATTGAAAAACTAGTAGAAGCCGACCTCGGGGAAGATCAGTTTGGATTCTGTAGAAATATTGGAACACGTGAGGCAGTACTGACCCTGCGACTTATCTTAGAGGCTAGATTAAGGAAAGGCAAACCTACGTTTCTAGCACTTGTAGACTTAGAGAAAGCTTTTGACAATGTTGACTGGAATACTCTCTTTCAAATTCTAAAGGTGGCAGGGGTAAAATACAGGGAGCGAAAGGCTATTTACAATTTGTACAGAAAAAAGATGGCAGTTATAAGAGTTAAAGGGCATGAAAGGGAAGCAGTGGTTGGGAATGGAGTGAGACAGGGTTGTAGACTCTCCCTGATGTTATTCAATCTGTATATTGAGCAAGCAATGAAGTAAACAAAAGAAAAATTCGGAGTAGGTATTAAAATCCATGGAGAAGAAATGAAAACTTTGAGGTTCGCCGATGACATTGTAATTCTGTAAGAGACAGCAAAGGACTTGGAAGAGCAGTTGAACGGAATGGACAGTGTCATGAAAGGAGGGTATAAAATGAACATCAACAAAAGCAAAACGAGGATAATGGAATGAAGTCGAATTAAGTCGGGTGATGCTGAGGGAATTAGATTAGGAAATGAGACACTTAAAGTAGTAAAGGAGTTTTGCTATTTGGGGAGCAAAATAACTGATGATGCTCGAAGTAGAGAGGATATAAAATGTAGACTGGCAATGGCAAGGAAAGCGTTTCTGAAGAAGAGATATTTGTTAACATCGAGTATAGATTTAAGTGTCAGGAAATCGTTTCTCGAAGTATTTGTATGGAGTGTAGCCATGTATGGAAGTGAAACATGGACGATAAATAGTTTAGACAAGAAGAGAATAGAAGCTTTCGAAATGTGGTGCTACAGTAGAATGCTGAAGATTAGATGGGTAGATCACATATCTAATGAGGAGGTGTTGAAGAGGATTGGGGAGAAGAGAAGTTTGTGGCACAACTTAGCTATAAGAAGGGATCGGTGGGTAGGACATGTTCTGAGGCATCAAGGGGTCACCAATTTAGTATTGGAGGGCAGCGTGGAGGGTAAAAATCGTAGAGGGAGACTACGAGATGAATACACCAAGCAGATTCAGAAGGATGTAGGTTGCAGTAGGTACAGGGAGATGAAGAAGTTTGCACAGGATAGAATAGCATGGAGAGTTGCATCAAACCAGTCTCAGGACTGAAGACCACAACAACAAGTGTTTTTAAATGTTTTAATTTGTTTTAAAGGGGAAATAAATTTTTATAACTTTGCTCCTGACTTAGATTAATATTCTGTTTAATTGTAGATCAATTTGCCTAGTCTCTGATTCATTTCACTCTAGGTGCTTTTCAGGTCATATTTCAAGCAAATTTTTGTTTTTTTAATTTCTGTTTTTTGGCCAAATATCGGTAAAACCCTGTTGATTTAAGACATGGTCAAGGGTTAAAGTTTTATACAACGGGTGCTCTCTGATTTAAGATCTGTTCTAACACCGTCACTTGGTTTTCAAATTACATTCCACAAAATGTCTCATTGTCTTTTATCAAGGGGCTTTCGTTTGAAGTGTTCCGTTATTTTAGATTGTAAGAGGTTTCAGTCCCTTATGCTACTTCAAGACATGTCTGGAGCCACTGGAGCAAAGCAGTCGGCCTGTCAGACGCAGAAGTGTTTGTTGACAACGCTACTTGCACCACATCAGATGTACATTCTGTATTTGGAAATCTACGGCGTCTACACACTTGTCTAAAAAATGAAAAGGGCAAAGCTACATCATTCAGTGCCGCATGGCAACTGCCTTATCTTTCGTATCAGTTAACGGCCATACACTGTGCTTAATATGCCATCGCACTATTGGAAGCTGGAAAAGCACTTATTGGATCATCATTACAACACCAGCCACGAAGGCGATATGATGCAATTGTATTCTGACGAACGACAGTGAATGCTGGATGAACTGACTACTGTCAGTAGGGAAAAACTGAGTTAAGGATTGGTCGACATCACCAATTATCTGAAATCATTAAGCGTCTTAATGAGAGAGGAGAGTCATTAGGTAACAGAAATGGCGGACAATACTGATGCCAAAAAAAGTGATAATACTGCCTACGAATCAGCAATTGAAACATTTCATTACGAGCTTTGAAAGAGATTCCAAAAAATTTTGCATCTACATCTACATGGTTACTCTGCAATTCACACTGAAGTGCCTGGTAGAGTGTTCATCGAACCATTTTCATACTACTTCTCTACCATTCCACTCTCGAATGGCGCGTGGGAAAAAGGAACACTTAAATCTTTCCGTTCAAGCTCTTATTTCTCTTATTTTATTATTATGATCATTTCTCCGTACGTAGGTGGGTGTCAACAAAATATTTTCGCATTCGGAAGAGAAAGTTGATGATTAAAATTTCGTAAATAGATCTCGCCGCAAAGAAAACCGCCTTTGTTTTAGTGGCTGCCACCCCAACTCGCATATCATTTCAGTGACCCTCTCACCCCTATTGCGCGATAACACGAAACGAGCAGCCGTCCTTTGCATTTTTTCGATGTCCTCCGTCAATCCTACCTGGTAAGGATCCCACACCGCGCACCAATATTCCAGCAGAGGACGGACAAATGAAGTGTAGGCTGTCTCTTTAGTGGGTTTGTCGCCCCTTCTAAGTGTTCTGCCAATAAAGCGCAGTCTTTGTTTCGCCTTCCCCACAGTATTATCTATGTGGTCTTAACAATTTAAGTTGCTCGTAATTGTAATTCCAGCTTTAGCCGACAGAAGTACACGGTAGCACAAAGTTCAGTGACTCGTTTGTCGCAGGAATCTACAAGATTTTTGTGCAATGTACCACAAGAGTAATATCCTCGGCTGTGTAGACAAGCCGCTAAGGTTACTTTAGTCTTTGGCCCAATACACGTGTGCAAATGTTCTGGTTTATCAGCTTTCAACCTGCATAACGCCGTATGTTTGAATGTATCATGAGCCACAGTTCCAGATATATTACATATTTTAGAACTGAAATGTGTAAAACATCACAACTTTATGTTAAGAGCCTCTTTTTACAGCTCTTTGTAGTTTTACTCAGCGTATTAACACTACCTAATGTATTTATTTAATCAAGTAATGAAAGTTATTGCTGTGACAGAGAAATGAATAGTTGAAAATAAACACATGTGATACAACGCTGCCTGTTAAGGTATCCTGCAATATTCGTCTGTTAGTAGTTGCGCTGCGTTGCAAGCACTTCTTTTTACGTTTACCGCATTCGCAGTCTTCGGAATATAGCTGTAGCCATGAGAAGCAGCGATGCTGTGGAGACGGCCTACTGAACTGATGGTGTTCTGTGTACACTGAGGATGTTTAGCTCGTTCGCTGTGAGATCTGCTGCTTTTGTTGAATTTTTTTGTCTAGACCTTGAAAGATCGCTGGTTTGTTTATAAAGGTGAGTTTGTCGGCTGTTGCATTTCTATAGAAACGAAATGTAACTGTCATGCATAGGGTGAAGCTTCATGGTAGACATGTTAGTGAAGAGTAGTTTTTTATCGATAGGAAACGTATATTACCATTAATTTGATGACATATTTTGCATGCCAGACAAGTGATGTGCCCCAGGGTGCACAAGAAGTTACCAGTCTAGTGCCGATCAAATCTATATCAAGACCTTATGGTTCGCAACAGTTACTCATATGCACTGTAGGTGGTTAAAAGTCGTTCTATGAAGAGACTGTTTACCTTCCAAGAGACCAGTAGTCTGCACGAAGCATATCGAAGAATGGGATGTAATAAACTGTGATAAGTTTAAAGATATCCTAGGAAGCGAGAAGGAATACCCAAGAGCTCGACCAAAGAATTTTCGCCAATCTATCACATTATTTAAGGGGACACGCCCCTGAAAGGTCTGCATTTTTAGCATTATCTTCACCCTCATAGTGCAATTGATCTACAAATGAGAGGTAGCTCAAAATTATTACACACAATTAGGGTCATTAGCCAAACTATTTCCCAAAAAGTCATTGAGATATTTATTATATTTTGGTACTGACAACAAAATGGAACAGTATTTCACTGCGGTAACATTTCCTTTCGAACCGCAGACAGCACAGCTTCGAGAAAAGAGTCTGAGTACAGACAACATTCACATAGCAGTTTTATACCTCCAACTTCCTTCACTGATGCTGATCTGTGAAAAAGATAAATAATTTATTTTAGTACAACAAAAATATTTAAAAATGTAACTCAACTATCACCGACATCATCATCATGTTATAAATTTTTCAGGTAATAGTAGGCAAGGGAGGTAGAGGAGGTCATTGTACACTACTCGCCATTAAAATTGCTACACCACGAAGACGACGTGCTACAGACGCAAAATATAACCGACAGGAAGAAGATGCTGTGATATGCAAATGATTAGCTTTTCGGAACATTCACACAAGGTTGGCGCCGGTGGCGACACCTACAACGTGCTGACATGAGGAAAGCTTCCAACCGATTCTCATACACAAACAGCAGTGGGTTCAGGAGGGTAATACGGAACGTCATGTTGGATCCCAACGGCCTCTTATCACGAGCAGTCGAGATGACAGTCATCTTATCCGCATGGCTGTAACGGATCGGGCAGTCACGTCTCGATCCCTGAGTCAACACATGGGGACACGTTTGCAAGAACAACCATGTGCACAACAGTTCGACGACGTTTGCAGCAGCATGGACTCTCAGCTCGGAGACCATGGCTGCGGTTACCCTTGACGCTGAATTCACAGAAAGGAGCGCCTGCGATGGTGTACTCAGCGACGAACCCGGGTGCACGAATGGCAAAACGTCATTTTTTCGGATGAATCCAGGTTCTGTTTACAGCGTCATCATGGTCGCATCCGTATTTGGCGACATCGCGGTGAACGCACATTGGAAGCGTGTATTCATCATCGCTATACTGGCGTATCACCCGGCGTGATGGTGTGGGGTGCCATTGGTTACACGTCTCGCTCACTTCTTGTTCGCATTGACGGCACTTTCAACAGTGGACGTTACATTTCAAATGTGTTACGACCCGTGGCTCTACCCCTCATTCGATCCCTGCGAAATCCTACATTTCAGCAGGATAATGCACGACCGCATGTTGCAAGTCCTGTACGGGCCTTTCTGGATACAGAAAACGATCGACTGCTGCCCTGGCCAGCATATTCACCAGATCTCTCACCAACTGAAAACGTCTGGTCAATGGTGGTCGGGCAACTGGCTCGTCACAATACGCCAGTCACTACTTTTGATGAACTGTGGTGTCGTGTTGAATCTGCATGGGCATCTGTACCTGTACACGCCATCCAAGCTCTGTTTGACTCAAAGCCCAGGCGTATCAAGGCCGTTATTGCGGCCAAAGGTGGTTGTTCTAGGTACTGATTTCTCAGGATCTATGCACCGATATTGCGTGAAAATATAATCACATGTCAGTTCTAGTATAATATATTTGTCCAATGAATACCCGTTTATCATCTGCATTTCTTCTTGGTGCCGCAATTTTAATGGCCAGTAGTGTAAATATCTGTACCAATTTTTGTGATTTTAAATTCAGTCATTTAGAAGAAAAGTGTACCTGAATATGAAAATTCAAGTTTTCGGTAAATCCCAAAAGAGGATTTACAGATTTGTTAACTTACCACTACGCTCGTTTAGACCTTCTGTTTCCTTATCCTCCATGCTCTTTCTTTTCATTCTTTTCTTTATCCTTGTCTCCTTGGTAGCAGCTTCTGAAGCTGTCTCTGCTTCGGTTACCCGACGCTTAACAATAGCAGTTAGAGCTGAAGCCATATTCGTTACCATCTTGATGTTCAATTTGTTCGTAACATTGATCGCTGAAATTACACCATCATTGAATGTTATTATTGCATCCATTACATCAGTCTTCAGCACTGTCAGCCCAACAAATACAGTTTTTGGTATTGTCTCCCATATACAGCTATTGAAGCTTTCATTTTCATTGTGAGAGATACCATGCATACATTTCCTAAGTAGGTTTCATTTGCCAGATCCCTATGTATGGGTCTAATTGCCTCCATTACAGCAAGCGGGTAAGGAATGCTTGAGGGGATATACTGTATGCCTGTAGCATATTGTCAACCAGTACTTGCACCACGAATCTTCCCCCTTTGCACACAAACCATGCTGAGGGGTTTCATCTGTTGACACTCTGTGAAACCGTGTTGCCCAAACAGCTCGTCTCATTTTCTCTAAATATCCTACATTTCTACTTATTACTAGTCCAAAATATTGAATCAAGGAATCGATTTCACTTTTTGTAAGACGACCTGGGCCACCTATGTGTTTTCTGTCTGACAGTTTTTCTCCACTGATGTCTTTACATAATTTTCTGAGCTGAGCTCCCATTCGTTTTTGTACATGCCCACCACATTCAAGCTTTTCTATCAGAGTGTCCCCATATGGTCTGTCATTAATAACAGTAGTGTGTCCTTTACAGTCCCCATCCACTAGGTAGCCTACATACCTCACACCACGAGTGACCTCTGATCTTCTAAAAATATTTAGAACTCCTTTCCTTTCCCTTGGACCTTCAGAGTTCTTTACACAAACTTGGGTGCCCATAAATTTACTTGAATAATCCTGGCAGTGCTTTGTTAGACACTTATAATTTAGTGTCTTACCACTTTCAATAAATGTGGCAGTTATAATAACCCGATTCAGAGAAATATGACCTCTCTTCTGCCAAGATCCATTAATTGCTGCTACAACGTCTGTATTCTCAGACAAGGTTACTGCTTCTTCTGCTGCTCTTTTCATTGAATGTTCATTTACACCTCATAAAGCATTATTTATTAATTTATTGTATCTGTCAAACCTCAGTCGAGGTGGAGGCAAATCCATCACTGCACAAGAAGTCTGGGCAGCTGTCCTTCCCATTCCAATCCATCGCACTGCATAAGCATACTGAATATCTACACTGTAATGTCGACTATCAGTTACTGACGATGTCATAGTATCACTGTGCATCTTACACGAGTTATAAGCACTCACTAACCGACTTGAAAGACCATTCCTTGCTGAAATGTCATCAGAAACGTCAATACTATCTTTACAATTGCGGTACTTACGTTTCACAGCACTGTTCAAAAGTCTTGATAGCATATGTAGGTTCACAATAATATTTCCGTAGCTATTACTGCTCCAAATACTACTAGGCTTGTTCTTATTACATTCAGAAAGGGAAAGTCTACATCTAGAAGGACTGCCTATAGACACAGTTTCCGTGAGCGACTTTTGAAGCAACTGATGTGTATTATTCGGTTATGTTAGAAACCTGGTTGCCGCTAAACTTCGGTTTGGGGCTAAATTTCTTTACTTTCGGCATTTGTAGCACAGGTAACCCACACACAGAAATAAAGCAACACACAGTAACTACAAAACCACATGCGTATGAAATTGCAAAATCACATATTCTCAGATCTTTGTTTAAAGTCGAACCATAACCTTCTAGACATGCCTGTACTTTGGTTCCGGGAGTTAGTGCCTTCTAGAATACACCTGTGTTAACGATCCGTAACTAACGGCGGAAAAAATGGAAGAACAAAATAATGCATCACGTATTCTGACGCACTTCACACTGACAAATGGGTATGGCCCCTGTGCAGCATTACTTTCAGCCTCAATTTTAGAATGAACAGAAAAGGATAATGCTCATAAACTTTCCTTTTTTGAAATCCACATGAAATGCTCTTTTCTATAGAACTAGAATTTTTTTCAAATTTTTTGTCATTTTCACAAGCATGTCCACAGCAAACATCTTAAATATGACTCTAGAAAAAATCCAGATGAAAGAAAACGAAAGCAAGAGGAAGATCTTCGTAAGAGAAATGAAGAGTGATCTGCAGAAGATTTTATTGAAGGTATTACATATTTGTGTGAAAATATAGGTAGAACTGTGAGAAGTGACATTTGGTGCCATGCTGTAATAAACGATTCTTTATGTTTCTGCAGGATATCAGTGGAAGGCATTCCAAAAATCCAAGTTAGCGTCAAGATTAACAATTAAATGCCTACAGTCTGAAATGAATAGCGCCTCTAAACTTGAAAATAACTCATTGGTCATAGTTAGAGAACATTCTACAGACGTGTGTAGTGAAAGTTGTAGCATGATTTTGTTATAAAACTAAAAGACTGTGTTGCTTATTTGTAACAAAATTTTACATGTGACAATGGAAACAGCACTTGTCTCAATTTCTTGTGTGAACAGAATTCGTCACTTGGTACGAACCAGAAAAGGTACTTGGTCAATATGTTGCTGTTCTTTTCCTATATATTTGAACATGCCAGTGCAGCATACGGTGCTCTTCCTTCAAACTGTCTTATAAAACTAACACACCCAACGCAAATACAAAAACTTATTACTTCTGTAAACATTTCAGTAGGAAATAAGTCCAGGAATTGACATTTTTTTAAGACTGTAGCAGCCAGATTGCCTGAAAAGGAAAACATTTGTATTTTAGAATTGGATCAGATTTATATTACCCGAAGTTTCAATTTAAGGGAGGTGCTTTAATTCGTATTGTTAAGAATTCATTAAGTACTAAAGCTGCAACAATTCTACCTTCTAAGGTGTCATCTACATTACGGAGCATGGAAGAAATTGTTTCATTGCATCCAGTGAAAAAATGTGTCTGGATAAGAGGTACATGAAAAAAGCACTTGCTGTTTTACAACTTGTAATGCCTTGTAGACTTAAAGTCATAAGTATAATATAACAATGCCCTAAATATAAACTTGTACACGATACTGACAAAAAACTCTGGAAGCAATTATTACTTCCATTTTTCTTTTCACAGTAAGGATAACGTCATATATGCCATGTACAACACTGTGTACCTGTTTAAGAACAGAAAAAACAATTGGGAAACTTAGAAGCAGCAGACAAGGCATTGATATTCCCCTCATTTGATCAGTATTTTGAACAGGTTTTAGAAGCTAAGTTTCCTGATGTGGTGTACTTATACAGAACAGAATGTAGGGCGAATATAAAAGCAGCTACAAAGCTCAATTACGAAGTTGTGTATCCCAATGCCATTGAAAAACAAAATTTAATCTTGGCAGCCAAAGTTTTTCGTGAGATTACGGTTGCTGCTTTGATATGTTTTGAAGTGCAGCGTGAGGGAGCAGCCCAGTTTGTACGAATAACTACAGACTGTTAGACGGCAGTCAATGTGAGAAATCGAGTTCACCATATTGTTTGTAATGATTCTAGGCTACAGTTTTTGGAAAATTTTAAATATTGTTAAGCAGGTGGCAGTCATTAAAGGTAAAAGGTTCATTCCTTTCAAGGCAAGCACTGTCCAAACTAATGAAGTTGTTCTTTGCATTATTCAGTTATGTTTTAAGTATTTCTAAATGCAGTATTTATGACTGGAAAGTTTCAGACTGTTAATTTAGAAGCAAGACTTGGATTGTACAGACAACTGTCTAGAGAAAATTATCACATCTCGTACACCCAGGTTGTAAAATATGAAAGAAAAGATAATGTCAAGAGGTTACTTGGTTTATAATCTTCACTTTATGAAAGTATTTCCTTCAACCACCAGACACTTCAAGGTGATTTTAGAAAGGTTCAGTTTGATTTTGTTGAAGTGGATGACTGCAGTTTTGTAGCAGACTCAGAATTTGAAGATTCACATACCAAAGTAATGAACAAAAATTGTATAACTAATCCTATTTTTGATTACATTTGTGATTATGTAGCATAGAAGGCTTTACAAAAAAGGTCTTGTGAAACTTATGTTCCATATGTAAACTCAAGTGAATGCTGTAGGCTTCATTTTGCCGTTCTCAATAAGGGTGGCTTAAATTTTCCATACTCAGCAGTTTTAAAATCATGCCAACTGGCTTGGAGCATTGTCTGTGTAATGATATCAAATTCCTAAGATTCGTACTTTTTAAAAATGTGTAACCAAAAGCAGATTCTAAATTTAATTTTGAAATAGTTTTATCAGACACTATCTTAAACGTCTTTCTTCATTATACATGTTTGTTTGGTGATGCCCTCAGTGAAATATAAGAAGATATAGCCAACACAGTTTCCAATATTCTGCTGAATAATTGTACCAAACAAACAAAGATAGCATACAGTAGAAAAATATCAAATAAAAATAGGAATCTTAATGTATTTCATAGAAACTAAAAATTTAGTTACAAAGTGATATTATTTTATTTGCGCTGAAATCCTATAACCAAGTAATTTCATGTTTTGCTCTTACACATCTGATTCTGGTTTTTGCCTAATGAGTCTACTGATTTATAAAGTATGGTGTAAGGAAAACACAAATATTATAGTAATGTTAAACTACCCTGAGTGAAATTTTTCCTACCACAAATCTGTCAAAGGAGTTCCTAAAAGGGAAGTTGTATTCCATTGGCACCTTCTTTCCTAATTTCCTAATTTGTGAACCTTCGCATTGAGTAATTGCAAACAGATTTACAGACACCAGGAAATCTGTCAAAACAGCTTATGATCAAAATAGAAATGTTATTGCCCTATACAGTAAACACTGAGGAAAATTACATTGAAATTCTAATACATTAAGCAGTTGTGTAATAACATTACAAACCACTTAATGCACATTTAATTTAATACATTATAGCAAGTTACTGTAACATTCCACAATTATTGGAGTGGAAAACTTGTTTCGTAACGTGTGATTACATATTGGTCATGCTGCCCTGTACAGCATCACAATATTATGTTTTCATGTGTATAATAAGTTTTCTCTACTTCAAAATTCCACTCTTGGACATTTAAATCGGAAGAGTAGTAGTGATTTGTTCGTGCACTTGTAAGGTGCCAGGATTTGGGCACTCACACGTTAGCTTGTCAACATTAGTATTAATAATAACGGGACTGGCAAGGGCATCACGTTATGACTTCATTGACTTATGATGAATGTGAGACACTTTCGAGGAGTATTCCTTGCGTGTCTGCATGATGAAGTTACTAACTTTAAGCGTTGGTGAAAAGTGTCGAAGTTACAATTGTAGAATATAAAGTCTGCAACTGGCCTTATACCTAGCCCGGCCGCATTGGCCGGCAGGTAGCGATTACCGGAAACGGCGCCTTTGGCGGAAGCCCGGCATCCGGAGCCACCTGTGCTGGGCAGCACGGGTCGAAGACAGGAATTTCGGTTGCCTAAGGACGACACGATCTACACGATTATGAGGTAGAATCTCAAAAATGGCGTTGGAGTGATTTCGGCGATGTTAGAGAGTTCGACATTGGCCGAAACTGAGTATTCTTCCACCGCGTTTTCGTACCCATGGAAGATGGGAGAATTGTGGAGAAAGAGGACTTCGCCTTCAGCCATAGAGCGGTACGGACTTGGAGACGGCGTCTTGGCCATAGTCTTCGAAGGAGCGGACTTCGACTTGGACGTCGGCGAGTTAGGACGCATCCCGCGAGATCTGAGACGCGAGTTGTTCCTCGGTGCAGAGTAGTGCAAGAGGGATTTTTCTCGTATTGGATTTACGGGTTTTGTCAAAAGAAAGTTGGCATCTGATTTATAACTTGCAGGATTTGTGCTGTCCTGTGGGGTGGAAGTTTGAGAAGCAACTTTCAATTAAGATTACCTCAGACTGGGTGTGCTGTGATTCGCAGACGGCACAGCCATCCGAATTATCGGTATCTTCAACATAGGACCAGTTTGAGTGATTGCCTCCACTATAGGTGTAGGATTGCGCATTTTTTTAGGTCTACACAACGAGGTTCAGCGCGGGAGATAAACGGTCTGTATCGCAGCATTGCACCAACGCGCGTTCCATGCAGAGTTCTGCTCTTAAGGCTCTCTGTGTGCTCAGAAGCGAAATTTTCACCAACGCTTAATCACTTCCAACAACTTATCCAGTATTCTTGATCTTGTAGTTATCCTTACGAGGTGCCAAGTATTCATCAACGTAGCTGCCGGTAATTGGGGCACGTAATTGCAAATTAGTTAATGTGCCATTCTCAGGAGTGCGTGGGTAGTAAAAAAAAAACCTCACATTTTTGTAATTTTTGTCAGTTATGGGTAATATCAAAATTAAATGCCAGTATTACAATTGAATGTCCGCCCCTGTTAGCTGAGTGGTCAGCGCGACGGAATGTCGTACCTAATGCGCCGGGTACGATTCCCGCTGGGGTCGGAGATTTTCTCCGTCAGGGACAGGGTGTTGTGTTGTCCTTATCATCATCCTTTCATCACCATCGACACGCAAGTCGCCGAAGTGGCGTCAACCCGAAAGACTAGCACTAGGCGAACGGTCTACCCGACAGGAGGCCCTAGCCACGCGATATTTCCATTTCCAATCGAATTATCGACTTCATTGCAGCTAGCATTTAACCTGTCCCAGGAAGCTTTACATCTACCCTAGTCACTGCACAGCTTGCCCAGACTGGAAGGAAAGAAGGTTTCTATGTCAGCGAATGACAAATAAGCTTACACACTAATTAATGAGTAAACCACACATCCTTCTGTGTATCTGATTTCTGTACTGTTCCCTGTTTCCATGTATTACATTTTAAGACACTTGTTAAAACTGATTCATAGCTATTTAAATATGAGATAATAGGTGATTCGTTCTTGTGTGCATGCTATAAACATGCAGCTGCACTTGTTACAAAGTAAAACAGTTTTGTTTTTACTGTGCAACAAGATGTCTGTTCTGGATAGCCGGATGTCTATTTGACAGCTGTGCGACATTGAAGACTCTGGCTTGTGTGAAGTTGGCTATGCTGTAGCCGTCTCACTCACGCGCCTGTTTGGAACAGGGCGGTCGTGGGGGAAGCCAGAGTGCTGAATGCAAGCGCGCTCTGGTATTGCAAATATTGGCCAAACTGTTTTAAAAAATTTTTATAATTGCTTTTTATGTGTATTTTAGATCACTGAATCGCATAATACCCTCTGTATGACATTTGATATCTGTTTGAGAAGGGAACACGTTTTGAATGTTGGATGCAGTGGTTACTCTGCAAGAGCTGTTTTGGAAAATGTTGCATTGACAAAAGAATTGGTATATAACTTAATGTTTGAACTGTGAATGTTTTAAAGAAATAATGTTGTTCGTTTTTGTGGCCTTTCTCGTTGTTACTAAAATTTCTAATCTGGCCAGTTTTCTTGGAGTTACTTGGTGATATAACAGCATGAAAAATTGTACGTGTTTATTTCCTAGTATGTGTGCTTAATACTTTCCATTACCAAACTGAATATATCATCTTGAGGTAATTTTAAGATAACCCAAAGGCGGTTTACCATTCCACTTAAATGAAATGTAACCTCATTAGTAAAACTTAAAAAATAAATGGCTAAAAGTTTTCAGTGCTTGGCAATGGTACAAGAAAGGGAAAAGGGATAAACGAAAAGTTTATGTTAGTACCTTCTTTAGATAATATATGATACAGGATTAGCTGTCTGTTAACAATAAAATGTGGCTATGATGTCACATTCTGCACCAGTAATAGTTCAAAGAAAAATTTTGTTCACACACTTGCAGTAAAAGAAAATCCTTTCACAACTTTAGATGCTTACAAAATACTTTATTATAGTTGTCCAAGATACTATATAGGAGAAACTGGAAGAGCATTCGAAGTTAGGAGAGACCATGGTGAGCAAAGGAGGTCATAAAGTACATAATTCCAGCTACGCAGAACATTTTGTTAAATTTTAACTCTTTTCGAGAAATTATAACAAACTGTAAAGAAATGGCTGTGGGACATTTATTGGAGGAAGCTAAGATATGAAACATTTAGCTAATAGAGACGATTTTATCTTTAACGAGCACTGTAGCTTAGGAATAAGAATTTACTCGGCACGTTGATCAAGGGCACATAATAGCTGCTTGCTTGCTGTGCGTACTGTATCGAGGTTGTCACTCTTCCTCAAATACACTTCCTTATGTCACTTATCGAGCGCTAGATGTTTAGATTACAGTCCAATTGTCATACGGCAAGGAAGAAATCCTATTTTTACAATTATTTTAAGATGTCATTATTTTATTTTACATAGTTAGAGCATTAATTGCGCGCGCCTAATCACGAGTAATTTTATTTTCTTAATAGATGTTATGTAAGCCACTCGGCATGTTTAATTGCTCATTTCTTACACGCACGCACGTAGTGCCCTCTATACGTAAGTTACCGTAACTTAAGAATTTAGCACATCAGTTCACAAGTTTTATTCATTAAGTTCACACTGACGATATCTATTTACCATTACTTGTTTTTTGTTGTTCTTGAGCTGAATTTGTTGACGACAAGAGCCAGATGGCTGTATTCCAAAGTACATTCGTAACTCAATATGTAAAAAGTAAATACGTACTCTTGGCTATGGTATTTTATCCGCATTTGTTATTTCTGTTTTGCTTGAACCTTTTGTAACGGATGTGTAACTTCTATAACTGTCGAAACCTAGGTCAAGGGTTCTAATAAACCTGTGTTACGCAAATGGTTGGCTGACTTTCTCGTCCTTTCCAATACTAAACACTACACTTGAAATTAACTTACTATATTCCTTCTCAATACTCTGAATACATTCAAAAAACACTGCATGTTTTTGTGTACCATGGTCAAGAAGCATTTGCATCAACTTAATCCTGTTTGGTATGAAGGAAAAACGTAACCTCGGAATACACCAGCAGACACACGAGTGGTAGCTAATCTTCGGCTGGCGCAACGGGTACTCTTATGTAGACAGCGTACAAAACTTTCATACATGATCTCTTCGCCTTGAACGAACGCGCAGCAGAAAACTAACGATTTCGCCTTTCTCTAACGACCACTGTCTTGAAATGGGTGGCTTCATCGTAGAATAGTCTGAACGGCAGAAGCTGCAGGACCATACACTCGGCAAAAATCACACTACACAGTTTTAACTGAACTGCCCTTGTTGAAACGGAGAACGAAAACGCCTTTTATTTCCGTGTCCTCGCACTCTAGATTTGAAGCACTTTGGTCACGAATAAGCGAGACAGCCAACTAAACGAGGTAGACCTCCACTCACAACTACTTGAACTGGAAACTTAGAGCTGTCGTCAAGCCATAGAGTTTGTCCAACTTTCGATGTGTGAATTAAAATATACCCCAGGGTTTAACGCTTGTAGAAAATGTAGTCTTGTGAGAGCTGGTGAACGTTTTTGAGGCACACTGTGTTTTAATCCTAGATTACTAAATTCACTTAAAGTTTGCGATTGCAGTTGATAAATCATCACCGTTCCCGCTAATCTAGACCAATGAGCGAAACGTGTTCTTGAATACCTTCATGGTAAATGTTGTTGTTAATAAGGACTGAATTATTTACTGTCTGACTCCGTCGGTTTCATGCTACTGGTGCCCTTGTGGTAAATATTACGCATGTTTACTAATGGTGTGCCCGTTTTCTAGTACCTGGTATATTAGTTTTATCACTTAGAGTTTATTTTATTGTTAGTGTGGCATCTTAGGTGAAATATCAAGATGTCATAGAAGAGTGTTAGTTCATATCACTTTGTACCACTTCATTGCTAATCTCTTCTTGGCTAATCTCGTATTAGCATAATATAGATGGTCCTGGGTTTGATTTTGACACTAGCATACTGAGTGATGTTCTTGAAGAAGCTGATAAAAACACAGACAACTGAGAATATAGTGACGTGGAAGGTTGAATGACGTGCATTTCATTCTATTTCACTACACGCCATTCATATTTTATTATTTTCCGATTCTTTCATCGTTTTACAATTGCAGTGGCTACACAGTTTTGTATGGCAACATTACGCTGCTCAGTGAGAGAAGATGGGCGCAGGATATTTTTCGTTGTTTGTGAACTCAATTTATCAGTCTTCCTGGAGCAGCCATGACGTCTTCCCTTTTCCCTCGTTGATCCTTGTTATAGGGAGCATGTGGGACCAGTTAGAATGCTATGTAGGGGCCAAAGTTGTCCCCCTTCCTAATCTCACAAGTTGTAGTGCCAACTCCGAAGCTTAACTTCACTGCCTTTTAACGCGGCATAGTTACCTCACCGACGAAACTCTGACCGTCTTCTGATGAATCACGATCCACTTTCCGTCGTCCGGGCGGCTAGCGCTTTTCTTTTCGTTTCTAATCAATTTTGTTTAGGAAATTCGATGATTCGTTAGTAATGTTGGACTTGGCATCCGACCTTTGTCCATTACGAGTACGAGGTCAACTATGGGTCATATTAAGGTAAAAATACTCGTTCTCGAAGTTGCAGTATCACCTTCAGCAGTTACTCCTTACTCTTTTTCTTGTGACACGCATCTCGAGGTAAGTTCCTCTCACGAAATGGACTCGTAGTCCTTTGTGTTAGAACAGGTGATCACGTGGCGAGCGGTTGGATTTGAGTACTGCTAATTCCGTAGCAACTTCTTAGCCTAGCAGTGATTATATTTTCTCCGCTTAACCGAGTGTCATTATGACGGATATTCACATGAGTTACTTAATTTTCGATGGGAAGGACACATCGAAACTTTGTTATTGTGACATTTATCCCTTACTCTGTTTAGTCTACATTAGTGGTGAGTGCTTGGTGGTAATCCTATTCTCTTGTAAAAATATTAGCGTAACTATTTAGTAACAACAATCAGACCCCTTACCGTCACTCCTTTTGTTCCTCGTCATCCTGGAGAGAACAGACCGCTGAATCAGTCTTTCCTTCCCACCGCAAAGTTAGTTCAATAGTATCTGAATGAGCGGAAATAGCCACTTCATTTTCTTTATATTTAAGCAAGACTTTGTTTACGCTTTTCTTGTAATAAAGATGTCATACTGATGTCTATCTGCACTCGTCAGTTCATTGAAACTCCCCTCCCACATAAGAGCAGTTTGCCAACCCCCCCCCCCCCCCCCCCCCGACCTTAATCCTAATGATCAGCAGACCCGTTGCGACCATTGTCCTTACGCTTATAATTAAATCAAATATTCTCCTTCCAAATAAGGTTAAAGCCATAGCCCATAGCACACACTTGATTTGGTGAAAATTGGTTGACTTATATTGAATAAATATAGGAAGTTTGGATTAAATAACCATCGCCGATTCACTAAATTTATCTGTCGAGGAATATTTCCACAATCTCCCTAGAAAAGTACTTAAAACGAACAAGGTACCGCTTTTAAGATTCTCTTGAAAATAATGTTGTATGTAGAGATGAGTCTGATGTAGACCCAGACTTTGAAGTAGCAAACGGGGAAACAGAAAGGGGAAGAAGAATCCTTGGGGGACCGTCGAAGACTGAGCTAGGTCGTCCTTAGATTGTAATAATAGTATCTATAGCAGAAGTCTGTCTACTCGTTTTGTGTGTAAAATACTCCTGGGGTTATTATAATTACAGTAATTTGTAACTAATGCATTACATAAACCATAACTTCTTTTCAAATAACATGTTGAGCAGTGAAATTGTCATCATAGTGTATATAACAGGACTTCTGTACTTATCTTGCATGTAACATATCATTGGAGATCTAATAATTGTAACTAACGGGTGCACGACCTATAAGTACTGATTTCCTTTGAATAAAATTTGGAGTAGTTGGTTCAGTGACAATGTGACATTTTCCGCTCTTTAGTGCTCTAGGCTTGGAGAAATATCTTCTTGGGTATTAATTAACGCTTCAGCTGTATTTAGTCCTTTATTATTGGATCACTTTCGGTTGCATGGCATTAAAAGCCACATCTTCACTTGAACTTCTGTATAACAATAAATCCAGAAGGAATTACAACCCTTGGATATACACCGGTAAGGTAAATTTTAAGATTTTAATTTAAAAAAAAGGTAAAAACAAAAACTTTTACATGAGAATGTCCAAATGTTAGTATTTACGTGACTAAAACATTAGAGCGGAAAAACTCGGAATCTTTTTACCCAACATTCTTTGTCCGTGAGAATACAACATCTCTAAAAGACGGTATGTCATAGAAGAAAACAGCTGGGTTCCAGTATAGTGGATGGGTCCTATATAAGTCGTGTCATAGTGATGCATTGGTGAGGAGAAAATAAATGAAAACTATTTAGACCTAATTTTGGGCCAGAATGAAAAACCAAGAAGTGGTTGCCACAAAATGGAGGGATGTTCCACGTAGACAAAATCGTCGGGTGAATAGCTATTATCGGAAAAGCAGAACCTGAAAAGCGCAATTACCGCTTCTTCGATCTTTGCGGAACCGCGCACAGGTGACGCAGCCGTATCATACTGACAATAAGGAAGTAAACGGCTTGCCTGTGAGCCGCTCGCGCATTCGCTGATGATGCGTGGGCTCGACCGAATGATTGGTGGTCCTCTGGCGATGACACGAATGGTGAATGAGAACAAGGAATATTGGAAAAAAGTACGAAAACTTTTGTAAAACAATTAATAGAACATCAATATGATAGTGACGGCAACGACACAGATCTGCCGGCAGAGTCTACTGAATAAATCTTAAAACCTTAAAAAAATTTAAATACACTGAAATTCTAAAAATTATTGTTTTGTAAAACAGCTTTAAAGAAATTCTTCGCTCTGACAGTTAAAATTAGTGAATTTAGATACGTATTAATAGGACATAAAATTTAAGAAAATTTATAATAATTTTCAAAACCTATTTGAAAGTAAGACGTGGAAAACCTAAATTAATAAGGCGGATGCATTGTAGGTGGAATGGTGAGGTGAGGAAAATGGAAAGGCCGAGGAGGAACAAAGGGTGCCACGTGAAGAAAGTACAGAATATGACGTCAGCTAACTCAGGCAGTCGAAGCTAGCTTAAATGCTGCGATGTCTTAACTACGACTGTCCATTCATGGTTTGTTGTGGAAAACGACTAATGGATCTCATAATTTCTACCTCCTGCAGGATGCGTAAGTTTGCCCCTTGTTTCCTCGATGTAAAATTCTTAAGTTACTAGTGACGGTGACGAAATGCCTCTGTTTACGAAGTTGGTACTCAAGGCAGATTTTGAGCCAGAAACCCTTTCTTAAAGGAATACGTGTGGCGGAAGAGCATCCTACCCCTCTCTACTACCCCATCACAGGAATGAATTAACCAGTCACATAAGCAAAGCCAAATTTCATTCGAAATTTTGTCTCGTTTTCGGTCGAAAAGATAACTTCGCGAAACAGTGTGCTGTGACAGACTACCACTGCATTGCAATTTGCCAAACTTTCTTCTTTAATCTTTTGGTTCAAAAAAACGTGTTAGAGAAGCAAGGTAAACGACAGCACTCATATTAAGGCAACAAAGTAATTAAGTTTTTTTTCTATTTTTGATACAATCCATTTTCATAACACGCTTATAGCCTATAATGGCCATCTTTGGATGCTGTGGGCGGCATATGGTGAAGAAATGTTCTTGCGTTGAGAGCTAAACACAAAATCGGAAAGCAGGAAATTATATCCAACCGACTAAGTGTGCTTTTTCTTCTCTTTGCGCTAGATGCATGCATGCTCTATAAGACATTCTTAATTCGTAAAAAAAGTTATGTATCACAAATATTACATGATGTTCTTATGATCCGCCAGGTTAGCCGAGAGCGCTATTGCTCTGCTTCCTGGACTTGGGTAGGCGCGCCGGCCCCGGATCGAATCCGCCCAGCTGATTAACGACGAAGACCTGTGTGCCGGCTAGCCTGGATGTGGCTTTTAGGCGTTCCACATCCCCCTAGGTGAATACCGGGCTGGTCCCCATTTCAGTTACATGACTCGCAGACATCTGAACACATTCGCACTATTCCATGGATTACACTACACGCACACAGCTCGAGTACACCAATTCCATTCCGGGGGGTATGGGGTGGCGGCAGGGAGGGAATCCGGCCACCCCTTAAAATTAAACTTGCCAAATACGCCCCTAATCATGCCGACCCTGCTCGACTCCAGGATAAAGGCTCCAGTAAAAGAAAAGAAGAAGATTACATAATATTTCAATGGGTTATTCATAAAATATGAAACTAGAATACAGATCGTTAAAACAATAAATTCTAACGGTACATTTTTATGGTGTCATATGGCGCTGCATTTCAAGTTGCTACACGTTTATGCCTCTGCACGTGACTTAGAAGAGATGACAGGAAATGGATTACCAGCTTAATACTCTGTTCTACATGGCGCACAACGGTCTTACCGCAATGGTAACAGCGGTTCTCGTCACATCACTGAAGTTAAGCGCTTTCGGGCTGGGCTAGCACTTGGATAGGTGACCGTCCGGTCTGCCGAGTGCTGTTGGCGAGCGTTGTGCACTCAGCCCTGTGAGGCAAACTGAGGAGCTACTTGACTGAGAAGCTGCAGCTGTGGTCAGAAGAGCAGTGTGCTGACCAAATGCCGCTCCATATCCGCATCTGGTGACGTCTGTGGGTTGAGGATGACATTGTGGCCAGTCGGCACCGCTGGGTCCACCAGGGCCTGTGGACGGATTTTACATTACCTGGCTGACAGTCTTCCTCCAGCAGCGAGGTGTTTACGTTAGCTGGGCAGATGTTAGGAAGTGCAGAAGCGGCCTGGACGGCACAGTGCGGCACTCGTTCGCTGGAAGGCCCCGTCGTCGGCTGGAGCATGTTTCTACGGCATGGCGACTACGTCATCTTAATAGGTTTTCGTAAATATTAGAATGTACATTAGTGGCAAACTCATTCTGCTCGTCGAGGAGCTTATCTACGTTGTGACGTCGCAAGTTATTATGGGATAATATTTATTGCAGTAAGATACCTAGACGTGGAGACCGAGCGAGGTGGCGCAGTGGTTAGCACACTGGACTCGCATTCGGGATGACGACGGTTCAATCCCGTCTCCGGCCATCCGGATTTAGGTTTTCCGTGATTTCCCTAAATCGCTTCAGGCAAATGCCGCGATGGTTCCTTTGAAAGGGCACGGCCGATTTCCTTCCCCATCCTTCCCTCACCCGAGCTTGTGCTCCGTCTCTAATGACCTCGTTGTCGACGGGACGTTAAACACTAATCTCCTCCTCCTAGACGTGGAGCCCAGTGAACGTACAGGAGACTGCAAACTTGTGTCTTAGCCACGACTCATAAGCAGATCCGTCGCTACTAGCCAGCACGAGAATGGGCTCCTGTGTCACTTAGAACGACCGTATATTCATACCCCTTACGAATCTAAATAACAAAATACTAAATATTAACCAACTATGTTCAAACTTTGTATACTAATTTTTGTTATTCAGAAGAGGATCTTCTCCAAATTCAAAGTTGTACATATTATAGTTTCGGAGATTCAAAAAATTGCCTAACCCCCCCCCCTCCAAAACTGACACTCAGAGTGAAAAAGCCAGTTAGAAACAATAGAAGTTTGTCTTTTGTTATCATTTGAAATCATTAACAGACTTCTCATGGTAGCCAATAAATTTATTTGGATCTATATTTTCAAAACTTAAATTACTTTTCATTTTATAGGTAAAAATTCAGAAAAAATTTGTGTCTGTTTATTATGTTGTTGTGTGAATACATGAGACTGAGTGATAGTGTGTATGTGGGACACACGAAAAAATTCAATACTATATAATATACAAAAAATGGCTCTGAGCACTATGGGACTTAACATCTATGGTCATCAGTCCCCTAGAACTTAGAACTACTTAAACCTAAGTAACCTAAGGACATCACACAACACGCAGCCATCACGAGGCAGAGAAAATCCCTGACCCCGCCGGGAATCGAACCCGGGAACCCGAGCGTGGGAAGCAAGAACGCTACCGCACGACCACGAGATGCGGGCTATATAATATACAACATTACGTAGTTGGAACCTGAGAAAGATGTAATTTTACCACATTGCTGATGACGTATGTCTAGGGGTGATTGCTTTTGTAAGAAGGCACCAGAATATTAGTTCAAAGTGCAATGGTTTTCGAAATTATTTTCAAGATTTATTTTATTTCGTTTCGTTTTATTAAACATTGTGTTAGTATTTGCATTTTTGGATGACGTAAATTACTTTCTGAACAGTGATTGGCTTAGGCGAGTTTTTCCGCGAGAATGATCTCGAAAGGTCATTCTGATTGGTCCGTCAGACCGATTAGTCAATCAGAATTAAGTAGTTCCCTCGCACAGTTAGTTAGATATGCTGTGAGTGAGAGAGTCTCGAGACAGTCGCTCGCAAGCTTCGGACGCGCAAATATAATGTTGAATGTCTCGGTGTTTATTATGCGTAAGCTGAAGAATTATTGAGTGCCGCGCGTTTAAAACGAGACGTTGCAATTACGGACAGTTTGATGAAATTTTGGAGTTTTTGGGTTGTTTTGTTGGAAAGTTACGAGCGTGTGAACATTCGGCCTTTGTTAACATTCCGCGTGGTGTATTCTGTTAATCATTTATGGAGTATTTGGTGAGCAGTTCCAATTAAAGAAACCTACTGAAAAGGACCGAATGTGAACCTCATTTATAGTAGCGTATATGTGACTGTGAGATCGATTCCTCAATCGGGTCGGACTTGTGTAAAATTCTGGCTGCTTTACATGTGACGTTTGTTGTTTGACTAAGCATTAAGAATGATAGAATAGTTCTTCACTAAATGGGGACTTGGTAGCGCATAAAGTCTTGTTATTAAGCAATAAATTTTACAAGTCTGAAAATTGTAGGACGTTCATTTCAGTCCAGTGCATCATATTACAGCACGAAAACCCGTTAAATGAGAGATTGTAGGAACTGAAATACTACTAGAGTTTACGTGGACTTTGCAGGATAGATATTAGGCAATGTCTCTCTGTAACGCTGCTTTTTCGTCGTCTAGTAAGTATCTACGCTTGCAGAGAACAGGGACAGCGAGCGGACGCCATACTGAGGTAGGTGGACATTCAATGTTGAGGATACGACGAACGAAAAATATCATAACCCGCCCCGCTGCACCGTCGTTGCATTTCGTGAAGCAAACCACAATTTCTTCTAAAATTTGTAACCGTTTACTTTTTCATCATTACGCAAAATTCATAATTGTTCGTCAGTGCTACCGATATTATGTCTTACTTTGCATATGTAAGCCTAATGCTGTTTTGTTTCTGCTGTACGTGTACTCTCAGCATCTCGAGTCAAAATACCCGCTTCTCTCACGGGTATAGGCTGTCTTGTAGTCAGCATGTGATATTTTATAGACCCCATATTTTCCGTATTTATTATTGCTATGTGGACAGTTATGACGTACACGTGTTCTTGTATTATCTGATGACCTGATCGATATTTTAACTTCCTGTCCCCGAAATATGTGCTCCATTCTGTCTGAGGTTTGCCATATATTTCATGTTGGGGTATTTGACCTTACTGGATTCCGCCTGTACATGTCATTTACTTCTCTTCTTTATATTCCTTTTAATTGTGCTGTACGTGGTGTTCACATTGTCTAGGTAATATTCATTTGCAAGGGCGACCTGTCTTAATATGTCTAATTCTTTTTTCACTGCCAGTTGGCAGAGGGTAAGCCGAATTAGTCTATGTATCGTAGGATGAAGTTATGGATGCTTCTGACGTAGAGGAGGATTGGAATGGGCGGTGATCACGTTAATACATGTCGGTAGTCTGCATATTAGAAATGCATGTCTGTTTTTTCTCTTACATAGTGCCAAAAACTGACTGCGTCGAAAATAAAAAGAAAGTACAATAAGTGAATTCTCAAACGGAATGTCGTTTTTTTTTCCAAAACAAAATAACTGGCTGAACTCTAAAGCATCCACAAATTTGTACATACCCACTGGGTAGGATAAAGGTTTCAGTTCTCATGTAGTCTGTGAGATGTTCGAAATACCTGAGGCACTGTGCGCTGCGATGTTGTTAAAAAAAAATTGAAACGTGCAGTTTGGAAAGTACGACCTGCGGACGTGGTGCCCCGCCGTATCAGCAAAGAGCCATCAACTCTGCCGCAGCGCCGGCGTAGTCCCCTGGCTGTCACGCATGTTCGGGCCGTTTTGTTTGTTTTTCCTCTGTTACTGTTTACTTTTGTTCCACCTCATGGCACGCGGAAAATTAAAAAACTTTTGACAGGTATTTCATATTGCTATCGCAGAGCTAAACGAGAAGTAGGCCATGCCCAGACCACACATAGTTTCTGGAAAAAAGGGCTGTTACGCTGTGTTATTTTCGTTTCATTGGAAAATATATTCTGAGATTGTATCATTGCAGCAGGTAAGCGAAGCACTTGCCTTACAGGATTGTTATCACAGTTGTGAAATAATAATTCCGATCATGCTGAAAGGCGCTGTAGTTCCGTACCGTCAGTTAACAGACTGAAAGCATATCTACTGGCAGTATATTTTTGCAACAGACTTCACATGAAAGTAAACTTGCACTTTAAGCATAATGTATTTGTGTTCTTGCATTATGTAGCAGATATTTCGAACAAAAGCTTTGGTACAAGTGTGATTGATGGGACAGTGATACTTTCATTGATCCAATCTTTTACCACGTTACAAGAAGTTCCACAAAAACTTGAGAACCTCCTATTAACGACACTCCGTATTGATCATCATATGAGATATAATCTATAAAACCTTTGCTAGATGTCGCGGTAATCTATGGCTTAGATCAATCTCATTAGAAACACATCATCTAATTGTCGGAAGAAATCCTACGACTTTGCAGACATGGATGTTCTCGAAAAGAAAGTAATAATAATAATAAAATTGCAGTTCACAAGAGATACTGATTACCTTGAGGAATCACTGAAGGACCTGACGTGTGAGTGCACATTCGGTGATTAGTAATAGGCATTTCTGCATTATAGCACACGTATAAATGACCACTAACCATGAGTACTTTAGTACGGACAGAAAAGTCAGAGGTCACTAACAAAAGTGCTGGCGCGATAGACGGCAACGTTAATGTTAGCAGACCATCTAGCCCTTCTGGGAGAAAGCGAGAAAGGTAAGATTGCAATGTCTGATGGAACGAGCAGCTTACCTGACGGAGAAGATATAGAACGTATTCAAAAAATAAAGTTCATCTTTGGAAAGCAGAACAACGAATTCATAAAAAAGCAAACCGAGAGAGAAACAGTAGTAGAAGATAAATACATTGCCGGCCATGAAAACTGAAACACCAGGAGGAATATCAAATAATGATGTTCTACTTCTTATACATACACAGTACAGTAGGACGACTAAATGATAAAATTTGTGGGTATAACACCATCTTCTCACAGAAGGCCAACATCCCGAAGTGATTTCTGAACAAGAAACCTACTACGTAATCTTTATTTATCCGCGTGGTTTGGCCGCGCGGTTAGAGGCGCCTTGTGACGAATTTCGTGACTACTCCCGCCGGAGGTTCAAGTCCTCCTTCGGGCATGGGTGTATGTGTTGTCCTTAGCGTCAGTTATTTTAAGCTAGTTTTAGTAGTGTGTAAGTCTACGGACCGATGACTTCAGCAGTTTGGTCCCTTGGGAATTCACACATTCAAAAAAATTTTAATCTTTATTTATACAGGGCGATCCCGTGGCGATGTCACAAACTTCCAGGGATGATGATCATGATGCGTAAATGCATCAACCTGAGGCGAGGGTCTCTGGTCCGGAAACGATCGAGTAGAAAGTTGCAAGCGAAAACTGTTCGGGTACGTTTGACGTTGGGAGACAAGTACTGATGTTGTCAAGATTGTAAGGTAGGCAATCCCGACGAGCACTTACAAGGAAACCTCCCCATCGCACCCCCCTCAGATTTAGTTATAAGTTTGCACAGTGGATAGGCCTTGAAAAACTGAACACAGATCAATTGAGAAAACAGGAAGAAGTTGTGTGGAACTGAAAAAATAAGCAAAATATACAAACTGAGTAGTTCAAGGGAAGATAGGCGATATTAAGGACGATGGGAACGCACGAACGCCGTGGTCTCGTGGTAACGTGAGCAGTTGTGGAATGAAAGGTCCTTGGTTCAAATCTTCCATCGAGTTAACTTTTTATTTTCAGTTTATGTCACAAACTCTTATGTTTTCATCACTCTTTTGGGAGTGATTATCACATCCACAAGAAAATCTAAATCGGGCAAGGTATAAGAATCTTTTTACCCATTCGCCAAGTGTACAAGTTAGGTGGGTCGACAACATATTCCTGTCATGTGACGCACATGCCGTCACCAGTGTCGTATAGAATACGTCAGATGTGTTTTCCTGTGGAGGAATCGATTGACCTGTGACCTTGCGATCAAATGTTTTCTGTTCCCATTGGAGAGGCACGTCCTTTCGTCTACTAATCGCACGGTTTTGCGATGCGGTCGCAAAACACAGACACTAAATTTATTACAGTGAACAGAGATGTCAATGAACGAACGGACAGATAATAACTATGCAAAAATAAAGAAAGTACAATTTTCAGTCGAGGGAAGACTCGAACCAAGGACCTCTCGTTCTGCAGCTGCTCACGCTACCACGGGACCACGGCGCTCCTAAGTTCACCTTCTCCATTATGTTGCTTATGTGGCCCATGGACTACTCAGTTTGTATATTTTGCTTATTTTTTCACAGTTCCACACAACTTCTTCCTGTTTTCTGAATTGATCTGTGTTTAGTTTATCAAGGCCTATCCACTGTGCCAACTTATAACTAAATCTGAGGGGGGTGCGATGGGGAGGTCCCCTTGTTAGGTGTAGAGGCTGGGATAATAACGCAACCAATCCAAAGCACATGGAGTACTGTGTACTTACACGAACTATCCTGGCGTACACTGTCTGTACTGTAGTAGACTGCAATCTGTGTTTACAAGTCGAAGCACTAGCGTCGATCACGACTTACCAAATGGAGCTATACCCAGTGACGGAACTTGGACGTCGTTTTCGTGTATGGCCGAAAAAATGGAAGCAGTAGAGAAGCGGGAAGGTTGTACAGGACCAAATAACGCCTACAAAACATCTGGCTCAGCCGGTGTTTCCAAGACTGCCCCAACGAAAAATGTAACGGGGCAGTTGGTACCACTGTAAAACGACCGGGTAGTGCGACGAACTACACAGACTCCCGCCATAGAAGACGCAGTGGTTGCTCACGTGGACGAGGTGCCTGCTGTCAGCCCTCGATCATTTACACGTGAAATGAACGTTTCACAGCGTCCTACGTGGCGAGTATTACGGGAAATGTAGCTACATCTCTTCCGTTCAGAAAGAAGTGCTTTCTTTGACTGCTACTGACTTCGGAACTTGTTCGTGTTCAGTTTATGGTCCCTGCCGCGCCTTACTGTCATCCTCATTTACTTTTCACAGATGAAATCTGTTTCACCAGATACGGGAGATGCGTGTTTTGGCGGAGGGGAATCCCACGATACACTTATGATGAAAGTACCAGGTTTCTGTAACATATCCCACTTGTTACTCACCAACGAATGTGGAGTGCAGTCTCATTTTGGACTAAGCTTTCGGGAAAACCTGCGCCAGTCATTCCCTGAAAAGTGGACAGGCAGAGATAATCCTACTCCGTGCTCTCACGTGCTCTCACACCACTGACTTGTTCATGTGGGGGCATGTACAAGATATTTTGTACGAGTCGCCTCTCGAAAAGGAAGAGTTTGTCCTGGCGAGAGTTTTCACTGCTCGCGACACTTTTCAAACGATACTGGTTCAAAAATGGCTCTGAGCACTATGGGACTCAACATCTTAGGTCATAAGTCCCCTAGAACTTAGATCTACTTAAACCTAACTAACCTAAGGACATCACACACACCCATGCCCTAGGCAGGATTCGAACCTGCGACCGTAGCAGTCCCGCGGTTCCGGACTGCAGCGCCAGAACCGCTAGACCACCGCGGCCGGCAAACGATACTGGGTACGACAGAACTTTGTGCACTGACGCTGGGGGAACCCATCCTGAACAACTGTTGTATATGTAGCAGCTTGTGAAACTTGTGCAAGTAAAGGAGATGACTACTTTGACATCAAGCTACGAGCGCCGTTACTAATCCATCAACAGGCGAAATTATCTGAGTGTATTTGCGAGTACTGAGCGGGAATTCTGTACATCACGATCAGGGTGCAAAAGTTGGGGATTTTATTCTGATCGCTGCGGGAGCCTAAAGCGTAATTCGAGTACATTTTCGCTGATGCCTATCAACTCGCTCGATTTCGTACTAGGGTCCTTTACATTCACCCTCCTCCATCATACCTGGAAGTTTGTAACATCATCACTAAATCACCCTAGGTTCAGAAAATACGTACCGTCGGTTACTTTGAAATACTATTCATTTGGATTTCCAAGTGCACTTCATGCAATTTGACGTTTGTTGTACATCACCTTCTTGATGTTGCAGTGTTAAACACACTACTGGCCATTAAAATTGCTACACCACGAAGATGACGTGCTACAGACGCGAAATTTAACCGACAGGAAGAAGATGCTGTGATATGCAAATGATTAGCTTTTCAGAGCATTCACACAAGGTTGGCGCCGGTGGCGACACCTACAACGTGCTGACATGAGGAAAGTTTCCAACCTATTTCTCATACACAAACAGCAGTTGACCGGCTTTGCCTGGTGAAACGTTGTTGTGATGCCTCGTGTAAGGAGGAGAAATGCGTACCATCACGTTTCCGATTTTGATAAAGATCGGATTGCAGCCTATCGCGATTGCGGGTTTATCGTATCGCGACATTGCTGCTCGCGTTTGCCGAGATCCAATGACTGTTCAGGAGGGTAATACGGAACACCGTGCTGGATCCCAATGGCCTCGTATCACTAGCAGTCAAGATGACAAGCATCGTATCCGCATGGCTGTAACGGATCGTGCAATCACGTCTCGATCCCTGAGTTAACAGATGGGGACGTTTGCAAGACAAGAACCATCTACACGAAGAGTTCGACGACGTTTGCAGCAGCATGGACTATCAGCTCGGAGGCCATGGCTGCGGTTACCCTTGACGCTGCATCACAGACAGGCGCGCCTGCGATGGTGTACTCAACGACGAACATGGGTGCACGAATGGCAAAACGTCATTTTTTCGGATGAATCCAGGTTCTGTTTACAGCATCATGAGGGTCGCATCCGTGTTTGGCGACATCGCGGTGAACGCACATTGGAAGCGTGTATTTGTCATCGCCCTACTGGTGTATCACCCGGCTTGATGGTATGGGGTGCCATTGGTTACACGTCTCGGTCACCTCTTGTTCGCACTCTAGCCTTCATTCAATCCCTGCGAAATCCTACATTTCAGCAGGATAATGCACGACCGCATGTTGCAGGTCCTGTATGGGCCTTTCTGGATACAGAAAATGTTCGACTGCTGCCATGCCCAGCACAGTCTCCAGATCTCTCACCAATTGAAAACGTCTGGTCAATGGTGGGCGAGCAACTGGCTCGTGACAATACGCCAATCACTACTCTTGATGAACTGTGGTATCGTGTTGAAGCTGCATGGGCAGCTATATCTGTACAGGCTATCCAAGCCCTGTTTGAGTCAATGCCCAGACGCATCAAGGCCGTTATTACGGCGAGAGGTGGTTGTTCTGGGTACTGATTTCTCAGGATCTATGCACCCAAATTGCGTGAAAATGTAATCACATGCCAGTTCTAGTACAATATATCTGTCCAATGAATACCCGTTTAACATCTGCATTTCTTCTTGGTGTAGCAATTTTAGTGGCCAGGAGTGTATCTGCAATGGAAATCAATCATCCATGAATGTGATCGAAAAAAGGAAGTAAAACGCAAAGAAAAGGAATTTGTCTTCCAATCAAGAAGCTCTGCTAGTAAGAAATACTGTCATGACATTGAAGATGATGTTTCTGAAACTGCAAAACAATGAAGAGAGTAAAATACGGAAGATTTCAGAAGTGGACAATCAAAAACTTTCTATGGCAACGTACTTCAATTGCTTCTTTGTAATTTAAATGTACAAATAAGGTAGGCTGCAGAAAATAAGATAGGAAAATGGCATCTGGCAAACTTTTAATGGGAGAAGGGAACTATCGGTGTTCAATACGTGTTAGGGCTCCACGCTCGACCCGGTAAAAGCGGAACCCTTATAGTATCGTATGTTGTCCGTCCATCCCCCTGTCAGTGATTCTGTTAAGATCCTCTTTTCTCAGAAACTGGCAGAGGAATGAAGTTGAAACATGTAAGATACTCAGATATATGTCCTCTTCTCAGTATAAAAAAATTAAGCTTCCAAGTCAGTGGACAATTGTATACGGACACTTTTAACAATACAAAATCTAATTGACGAAGTAGGCTCACAAAAATACCTTTGATATTTTTTAATATATTATAAAAAATAAAAACTATTATGTACTGTTTTTTTAAACCTTCTTCCACTTGGAGATGGTGACAAACGAATTATACCAAGATGAATAACGAAGAAGTAGACGTAGTGTCCTTTCCATTGGTCCACGCACAAAGACTCAGAGTTCGAGGAGTAATGAAAGATATAAGTTATTACTAAATACAATATACTTCATATGAGCCTATTTAGTTCCAGTGAACTAGTATAGTGTGAAAAAAAACCGAAAGAATTCGAAGTGAAATTGTGTTGAATTTTCGTAAATGAAAAACAAAGAAACAAAGCAGATGTTGACACGTCAGGCGAGTAACTCCAAGTAGCGTTTTCCTTATGTAAAAAATTCTAACTTATAAGTTATTTGTTGTTGCAGTAATCAGGCTGAAGCATATTTCTGTGCTAGTCTACATGGTGTAAACCTGTTCGTTTCTACGTAACTACTGCGACGGCTCATTCGGTGAGGCTTTAATCTGAAGATACCGGTAAGCACGAAACGGAAATTCCTTTGGTTGGAAGGGAACCCAAAACGCAGGCTTGCCTTCGTGCTCAGGCGCATCCGGGGAACGTCGGACTCAGCAGATTTTACCCGACGATGCCTGTGTTTGCTTACGAAGTGTATGGGACACCCGCGGTGTTACAAAACCACAGCTGCTCCAGGAACTGCGAGGCTACTTGTAAACTCTAAATGAACATGGGTTAGCCGTTGCATAGTATTACTTTCCTGTTAAAAATAGTATACCGCGATATCATACGGGAGGACCGAGCAAGGCAGCAGGCGAGTGCGTCTCTATGGGTGTTTATGAGACAAATTAATAGAGTGAACGCCAAGAATGTGAATCGGCTCAAAAATGGTTCAAATGGCTCTGAGCACTATGGACTTAACTACTGTGGTCATCAGTCCCCTAGAACTTAGAACTACTTAAACCTTACTAACCTAAGGACATCACACACATCCATGCCCGAGGTAGGATTCGAACCTGCGACCGTAGCAGCCGCACGGTTCCGGACTGCGCGCCTAGAACCGCTAGACCACCGCGGCCGGCTGTGAATCGGGATACAGAAGCTGGAAGGGAGCGGAATCCGCCGTTTTGGGCTGATGTTGGCCGCCAAAGCGGGAACTGGAGAGAGTGAGTCAATCAAGGCAGCAGAAGGTACGCTGTGAATGGCGGAAAGCGGAGCAAAGCGGTTTGTGTACAGGATTGGACGAAATACAGAAAGACCAAGAACATGTTACCATACCTAATACTGTGGAGGAGACCCGTTCGCACTCAAAACAGCTTCCGATGATCAGAATGGATAAATACAGGTCCTATATCGTTTTAAAGGGGATCTTATACCATTCTTCCTGATTATGGTTCAAATGGCTCGAAGCACTATGGGACTTAACATCTGAGGTCATCAGTTCCCTAGACTTAAACTACTTAAACAAAACTAACCCAAGGACACCACACACATCCAAGACCGAGGCAGGATTCGAACTTGCGACCATAGCAGGCGCGCGGTTCCGGAATGAAGAGCCTAGAGCCGCTCGGCCACAGCGGCCGTCCACCGATTATTGAGATGGGTAGCGATGAAGCACTCTTCTATCCGAAGTAGATTACAAAGGCTCAATAACATTGAGGTCTGGTGACTGTTGAGACCAGGAGATATGCGACACTTTATCATCGTGCTCAGACAACCGGATCAAGACCAGACGAGCTGTGTAAACAGGGGACCTGTCGTCTCGGAGCACAGTATCACCAATCAGGAAAAACACATTATACCACGGGGAGTGTCAGATCATCCAAAATGGTCACATAATCCTTCGCAGTAATGCGATCTTGCAGAGTAACCATGGGATCCATGGAACACCACAACGGCCAAACTCATTACCGAACCCCCTCCATGCTCAACTCTTACGACGTATATTGGGCCAGAGGTTGGAAACCGTATGAAACAAGTGTCTTTCTTCCATTGCTCTGTAGTACAGTTTTTATGACTTTGGCACCATGTTTTTCTGTTACTGGCATCTGGATTTTCAATTCCAGCTCGTTCTGCAGTTTTCAGCTCATGCAGCTCCATTCGTGTTGTTTTGGTGCTGACAGAGTTACAGAGAGCGACATTCAGCTATGCAGTGATTTTGCAGTTGTCGTCCTCTCATTTTTCGTCACAAGTATCTTCAACAACCCGTCTGTCACGATCACTCAACTCACAGTTTTTAGCTGTGCTACTTAGAGATCGATCTTTTTCAGATTTCCCTGTGTGCGGTATAAATCTTGGATGCGGTACGTCTTGAACCACCGAACACATCGGCTACCACTATCAAGGAAGCGTACGCTACGCTGGCTACGGAAGCGTTCACCATACAGGCACCAACAATGTCCCCACGTTCGAATTCACTTAGCCCCGACACAATTCAGTATCAACAAATCAAGACCATGTTGATTAATGTTATAAGATCAAATCAATCATCTATATTGTTGTCTCTGCAACTACTGAGAAGGTTGCTTTCCCTTTTCAGTAATCATTATTGGCATCGATAATTTTTTTCTTCTGGGGGGGGGGGGGGGGGGGGGGAGCGTGTTCAGTTCTGTCTAACTAGGAGAAGGTCACCCAGATCAGTATGCCAGAATATTAGCAGCTGCACTATCATGAACTGTTTCAACATGCCAAATTTAAAACCAAAATCTCGAAAATTGGTAAAGTTTTACAGAAGTTAGAAATATGGCGCGTACTTCAATGCGAGATGCTTTTAATAATTTCCACAACGAAATTCTGTCTCGAAATATGGCTGAAAATCCAAAGAGATTCTGGTCATACATAAAGCACACCAGTGGGAAGACGCAATCAATACCTTCACTGCGCGATAACAACGGTGCAGTCACTGATGACAGTACCACTAAAGCAGAGTTATTAAACACGGTTTTCCGAAACTCCCTCACCAAACAAGAAGACATAAATATTCCTGAATTCCAATCAAGAACAACTGTTAAGATGAGAAACATAGAAGTAGATATCCTTGGTGTAACGAAACAGCCGGCCGGAGTGGCCAAGCGGTTCTAGGCGCTACAGTCTGGAACCACGCGACCGCTACGGTTGCAGGTTCGAATCCTGCCTCGGCATGGATGTGTGTGATGTCCTTAGGTTACTTAGGTTTAAGTAGTTCTAAGTTCTAGGGGACTGATGATCTCAGAAGTTAAGTCCCATAGTGCTCAGAGCCATTTGAACCACTGGCAACGAAACAGCTTAAATCACTTAATAAAGGCAAGGCCTCCGGTCCAGATTGTATACCAGTCAGGTTCCGTACCAGGATCCGTACCTAAAGACTGGAAAATTGCTCAGGTCGCACCAATACCCAAAAAGGGAAGTAGGGGTAATCCACTGAATTTCAGGTCTATATCACTAACGTCGATTTGCAGTAGGGTTTTAGAACATATACTGTATTCGAACATTATGAAGTACCTCGAAGAAAACTATTTATTGACATACAGTCAGCACGGATTCAGAAAATATCGTTCTTGTGAAACACAACTAGCTCTTTATACTCATTAAGCAATAAGTGCTATCTACAGGGGATGTCAAATTGATTCCATATTTTTAGATTTCCAGAAGGCTCTCGACACCGTTCCTCGCAAGCGTCTTCTAACCAAACTGCGTGCCTACGGAGTATCGCCTCAGTTGTGCGACTAGATTCGTAATTTCCTGTCAGAAAGGTCACAGTTCGTAGTGATAGACGGAAAGTCATCGAGTAATATCCGGCGTTCCCCAAGGAAGTGTTATAGGCCCTCTATTGTTCATGATCTATATTAATGACGTAGGAGACAATCTGAGTAACCGTCTTAGATTGTTTGCAGATGATACTGTCATTTACCGTCTTGTAAAGTCATCAGATGATCAAAACGACTTGCAAAATGATTTGGATAAGATATCTGTATGGTGCGAAAAGTGGCAATTGACCCTGAATAAGGATAAGTGTGAAGTTATTCACATGAGTACTAAAAGAAATCAGTAAATTTTTTATTACGCGATAAATCACACAAATCTGAAGGCTGTAAATTCAACTAAATACTTAGGGATTACAATTACAAATAACCTAAGTTGGAACGATCACATATATTGTGGGTAGAGCAAACCAAACACTGAGATTCATTGGCAGAACACTTAGAAGATGCAACAGGTCTTCTAAAGAGACTGCTTACACCACGCTTGTCCGCACTATTCTGGAGTACTGCTGTGTGGTGTGGGATCCGCATCAGGTGGGACTAACGGATGACATCGAAAAAGTACAAAAAAGGGCAGCTCGTTTTGTATTATCGCGAATTAGGTGGGATAGTGTCACAGACATGATACGTGACTTGAAGTGGCAATCATTAAAACAAAGGCGTTTTTCGTTGCGACGGCATCTTCTCATGAAATTTCTATCACCAGTTTTCTCCTCCGATTGCGAAAACATTCTGTTGGCATCCACCTACATAGAGAGAAATGATCATCACGATAAAATAAGAGAAATCAGGGCTCGCACGGAAAAATTTAAGTGCTCGTTTTTCCCGCGTGCCGTTCGAGAGTGGAGACAGCTTGAAGGTGGTTCATTGAACCCTCTGTCAGGAACTTTATTGTGAATAGCAGACTAATCACGTAGATGTAGATGTAGATGTTCAACGCTTAGAACTGGATCACGAGTTGTATCTGTGAAAATTCTGAAACAAGTGAATGGGAATGAAAGCACTGTAGTAGATAAATTGTTATTATTATTGGAGGTGGCCGCAGGTGGCCGAGCGGTTCTAGGCGCTTCAGTCTGGAACCGCGCGGCCGCTATGGTCGCAGGTTCGAATCCTGCCTCGGGCATGGATGTTTGTGATGTCCTTAGGTTAGTTAGGTTTAAGTAGTTCTAAGTTCTAGGGGACTGATGACCTGAGATGTTAAGTCCTATAGTGCTCAGAGCCATTTGAACCATTTTTATTATTGGAGGTGGGTAGTTCACCAAAGTGAAGAGAAGGACCAAGAAACGAGTTCCAAGGGACGGTTGTTCAGCATTCTCTTTGGTCGCAGCCGGTATCATTCCGGGAAGGGTTGTGGCCGGTCCTCGTTCCTGGAACGGTCATGGCCTGTTCACATTCACAGAATAGTCGGTCCGTATTCCAGAAACGGTAGTGGCCGGTCCTTGTTCCAGGAACATTTGCGGCATGTCCTCGTTCCTGGAACAGTTGTGGCTGGTCTCGTTGCTGCAACCGTCTGGTTATTTTTCGGGTAGTCACTCGTTCCCCTCTTCACTTAAACCTTTGCGTGATGTCTATATAAAAATTAAGTTACATGTAATAAAGACGTTTTCTCAGCAGAAAACAAAGAAACCTATTTCTTTCTTCGTCGTTTTTATCAACTGCAGGAGATACTATTACCAAAAGGAGACTTTTGTTTTTTTACTCGTCGATTTTTTGGTTTCATCTGATTTATTGCAAGACTAGTTTTTAAGATAAGTTTTAATCTTTCTTTATTGTAGTGTAGAAAACTTCGCATAGAACTTGGGATTTTGCATTTCTTCCAAAGCTGAAACATGTCACTAGGGCAGGATCTTATTTTTGACATTTGGATATTTTTTTATGTTACATCTTCGTTTTGTTTCTTTGCACAATAAAACGAATTGCTCGTGACCTCGGATCGTAGAGAAAGAAGAATGAGTACCTCTTGTTGATTTACACACCCGCAAACTGTAAAAGAAAACTGTTAATGTTGGTCTGACGGATTACACAAATACCTGTTTTTCCGTAAATGAATTGAAAATAAAGACTTCTTGTTGCTACGACTACGAGCTTCTCTCTATAGTGAATGATGATTGGGTTTTACATACCGGGTTGTAAACATCGTAATTCGTACTTCCGTTCAGCTTGCCTGGGCTCTCTCTGCCTGGATAACGGTCACCGGCCTGTCACATCACCTGACTTATGTGAAGCGTTCTGACAACACCTGCAGCTGAGGAAGTCGAAGCAAACAACCTTTCTACATAAGGAAATCAATGAACTTATCACGCTGAAGTAATCCTTGGGCTATTTCATATTTTTTTCGTTAAATCTATCCGAAATCAGTACAGTACGCAATTAGATAAAAAAGGAACGGTGAATGAGTAAAAATGAACCTTTCCAAAAAAGGGACTATCAACAGTGAACTAATTTGCAAAGATGAACGAGCTTGGCCACCTATAATGCTTATTGATGTTGATGTAAATCGCTCCGTAAATTACGAGTTTTAGGGCCTCTGAACTCAATATTAAATGATGGTTCCACTTCAAATGCTTTCTTTCTCCGTCTAGTTACTCATATACGGCTTAATATTTCAAATAGATTAGCGTCGCTTAAAATACTTCTGTCAAAAACGAGGAAATATAAATTCTTACTGATGTTAACACTGTCGTAACACTAGAAGTGAAATGAGAGCTAGGTTCCTGTATGTCTAACTCATCTTCAACACTTGCGTCAAGGTTTTAATTGAGTGATTCCAGTTTTGCTACTTTCCTTTCAAAAACTGGTTCAATTCATGCTTGCGGAGATAATTTCTGAGCTGTTGGCTCCAAGGTAGTTCCTAAGAAGTGGCAATAAAAATGTTAAATGTTCGGTGTTGAAATGTTGTGACATTGCAGGCCTTAAATAATCACAAACATTTTATGTTAAATTAAAAGAATGAAAGTAATCTAAGTAAGGTGATTTTATAGGAGTGTTATATGTTTTCTAGCGCATGAAAAATGAGAAATTACATAGAATGAAATGTTTAAAAATTCCACGGACTGACTTTGGTAATATTCCAGATGATGTTAAAGAAAACATATCACCGCAATTTTTTATTTCTTACAATAAGATAGATATTAATTTTGAAGGTATTAGTACGGCATTCAGTTGATTACTTTTTTCAGTGACTGATAAGCTTGGTAGGGTAAGTTGAAGAGTGTGATTGTAGTGTCGTGAGCTGTGTTTCTATGACTTAATCTTCTAGTTTGATGTTTTGTGGGTTAAAAAAAAAGTAAGATTGCCGTACCACTATTCATATGTAACTCGCTGTTTTTGTTTTTAATTATCTCATATCGAAAATCTTATTTAACTAAGTGAAAGTAGTGGACATGTCACGCACCATATCCTTTTCCTTCACACTCATGTAGCACCGAAGCATACATCCACATCATACGTAAATGTTCGCGTGAAGTAACTTAGCTAATTTCTTACTTTGTACGCTAAGGTTCACTGCTTTGTTTCAAAGGTCCGTCTTTATCACACAAACTTTTACACTTCACAATTACTGGTTTCGGCTTGTGTCATCTCTAGATCTGTTACAAACAATGGTGGTGGTGTAACCAACCAAGTTAAATTTGCTGAAGCAAAATATAACAGGCTTGATGACACATAAGAAAAATAATTAAAAAAATACCAGCCATAATACCATGAAAAATTCTGATATAGGTATCAATGTCAAATTATAAATGTTGGTACATAGTAAGTGCTGATGATGACACGAATGCATCTGGTATTTATACAAATAACTGAGGCCAGCAGAGGACCCTATAGCTAGAGTACATGAGTAACCAGTATCGCAAATGTAATAGTTAATATGCAGATTACGTAGTAATTAATTAAATTTATTTCACGTGGCAAAATGAGCGTCTGTCAATAAAACATGTACGTATCTGCAATGTGTGGAATCAGATCCATACTTAAATCCACATAAAAGATACATGTGGTAACAAAGGGTAGCTCCTAGCCTGGCAAAGTAGAACATACTATTGTGTGATAACCCACATAAAAAGCTAAAAAATAAAATCACATTTATAAATCGAAACCTTCTAGCATGACAAAACAATTACACCTTAACCGTAAGTGTAGAGTAATTAACTGATAAACTTGCGATACTGATTACTCACGTTCCGTAGCTATAGTTCCCACTGCTAGCCTCAGTTATTTGTAAAAATACCATGTCATCAACGGCACTTAATAGGTACCGACATGCCCAATTTGACGTTGGTACCTGCATCAGAATATTTTATGATATCTGGGGCTGGTATGGATGATCGTTATTCATTTAAATTTTTTATTTTTATTTTTATTATGTATCACCAGGCTTGTTATAGATTTTGCTTCAGCCAACTGAACTTAGTTGGTTACACAACTGATTGTATGTAACAGATCTGAAGATGGCAGCGATCGATACTGTTAATAGTGACCATGCAATATAGCTTGTCCAACTTTTCTTGAGGCAATGCCCCCTAGTACTGCTCATAATTCGTCGACAGAATTTGGGAATTTTCGTGATACTTGCCACCATGCTTGCCAACCTACACAACCTGATACTAAATGGCACTGCACTCGCCTTTACGCAGTGCACTGTTTGATCTTGAGCGTAGCATTAATTTAATTTCATTTCATTCTGACGGCTACAATGAAGTACCAAATTTAAACATGAGCTCTGCTGTAACTCACTTTCACGTTATTACTTCTTTGCTTCATTTCCATCACAGCAAATGATCAGACAGTAACGTGAGCTGCAAATGTTGCCAGCACTGCGGAAGAATTCACCTCCATAACATCCCATTGAATAATCTATCCTGCTTTTGACTTATGGAAGATGAAGAGGTCTGTCATACTGGATTTACGTGATTTCACCGTATTCAACAGTTTTCAGTTTACTTCAGCATGTCATCATTTTTTTCTGTTTCCCGGATGATCTCAAGAAATGCTCTTTAAATTGCGTATTATAAGGGATGATTTGCAAGTGTGGCACATCAAGAAAAGAAACGGCAGCTCGTTGTAGTTATGACAAAAATGAGATATGAATCGAAATCAAAATTATAAGGTTCTGATGTATCAAACTATATGACTGCTTCATTGTCGCATTTCCCTTCCCCCGTGCAGCAGGCTCTGTGGACATGGTAATTACATTCCTGTAATTAAGTGGGTAATGAAATATTTCTCGTTCGGTTTACGAACATTACTTTATACAGTAAAGTACATATAAACTCACATTTCCGCTCTTAATGTGTTTTTTTCCTCAACGAATCTGCCTTCTGGACACTTGCTCTCATTCTTAATGCATTTACAAGGCCTCTGGAAACACACTACTTCTGGTTTATTTAAGTGATAACCTCCTAACCTTAATATTGAATGGGCGGTGCATTGTTATGTAAGGTTAACATGATTAAATAACACAATTATTTAATAACCTGCTAATCTCCCAAAATATAAATAAAATAACTTACCTTGAAATATTATCTCTGGTGAATTGGACATACAACACAAACTCAGTCACGCTAAAGTACTGCAGCGCCCTTCTTGCTGTCAGTGTGACGAAGCGATTTGAAAGTTTCACAGACTCTGTTTGTCGATTTACCTTCAAGTAAACAAACACACGCTCGGTGATTGGTCAGGACACAGCCACCTGCTGTTCTTACGCTATTGCAAATATATCCAACTTATGTATTAGATGTAGTGATGTGCGTTCAAAAAATGTTTCCGAAGAGTGGAGGGGGGGGGGGGAGGTTGCATTCTTTATAATTCTTATTTCCCATATAAATTACTAGGTCTGCTTCGAAACATATCTTGATGTAAGAAGTTAATTGAATATGAGACACAAAAAACACTATATCGCATAGAATAGAAGGTTATTCACTCAGTATATGAATAACAACTCTGTGTTCCAGATGCCAGCGGAGGGGTCCAAGGGCACCCTATTGCCTCCACTTGCCGACATATATTGTCGTTCTGTAGTTACATCACTACAATTAAATTATGAGATACTGTAAAGTCTAAAGCATCAGTCCTAGATTACTAAACCCTCGTACAACTTACGATTGCAGTTGGTACCAATTCGCGGTTCCCGCCAATCTGGTATTGCCAGTATCGGGTGTTAAAAAGAATGTTTTGTATTTATTCTGCATGTGGCAGGTGACTGCAGACATTATATTTGTAATTAACTAAATCATGAATTATGATACGATATTGTAGAGCCTGTGTTGTTAAGAAGAACGATGCTTGCGTCGTTCTTTTTGTGTCGTTCTTTTCAACACTGCTTCGTATTTACCTGTCGACACCAGGCAGTGACTGTCAATTAAAATGTCCTTCCCTGTACGGTAATTACATAATATGAGTAAAAGTACAGGCTGTGACGCAGGAGCAGTGCCGGCAGTTTTGGCCGAGCAGTTCTAGGCGCTTTAGTCCGGAACCGCGCGACTGCAATTGTCGCAGGTTCGAATCCTGCCTCGGGCATGGATGTGTGTGATGTCCTTAAAAAATGGTTCAAATGGCTCTGAGCAGTCTGGGACTTAACTTCTGAGGTCATCAGTCCCCTAGATCTTAGGACTACTTAAACCTAACTAACCTAAGGACATCACAAACATCCATGCCCGAGGCAGGATTCGAACTTGCGACCGTAGTGGCAGCGCGGTTCCAGACTGTAGCGCCTAGAACCGCTCAGCCACTCCAGCCGGCTGTGATGTCCTTAGGTTAGTTAGCTTTAAGTAGTTATAAGTCTAGGGGACTGATGACCACAGATGTTAAGTCTCATAGTGCTTAGAGCCATTTGAACCATCTTTGAGCAGCTTCGTCGCTCGTGCATGAATAGCCAAAGCGGTTCAGTTTAAATCCCATTTCGGCACCATTTTTCATTGTCGTCATTCTCTTACATTCGTATAGCTGGGGTATTTAGTATTCGCAACTACGATTATATTTCCTATATAAATTGTGAGTTCCTTCGAATAAAATACGGAGCAGTAAAATTTACTCCTTTTTAGTGACAATGTGTCATTTTCACCTCTTCAATGTTCCAGGCTTAAAACCGTTCAGGTATTTGGTAATCATAATCTTGTTTAAGTCATGTTTCTTTTATCTCATGTTTTAGTGATCTCAGAAGTCATAATTCCGTTCCGTAGATATCGATAGAAGTTGATGAAGTTGTTGATGCTAAGTAAAGCCACAAGAAAGAAAACACACTCATGGCTGTGGGGAGAGTGGGTGGGTGACAGCCTCGCTTCAGGTCCCCCACCTCCTCCCCCGTATCCACCACACATTTGCCAAGATTTTTCACAGGTACTGATCCGAGGTGATTGCATCTATGGTACGGATAACTGTATCGGTCAGGTACTCCTGCCACCATACCCCCGCATTGTGGCAATTTCCGTGTCCCATGGCACTATCTAAAAAAAAATGTATTTTTCTACTGAATATTCGCCAATGATGTCTTCAGTACAACAGATGTAACGTGCTAGGGAAGTTAATGGTATATTGCAGCAAGCAAAGGTAGTCTGTATTTATAAAAGAAAGGTCATTATCTTTATTCCAGGATGAAACTTTTTACGAATATTCTCACGACGGCTGTATGCAGATAGCCCTGGTGAAGCCAATAATGTGATCATTTATGTAACATCTTACGATCCTGACAAAAAGCAACTTTGTCGAAAACATAATTTATCGGATGATTTTAAACTGACTACTCACATCCTGACGAATAAATATGGTAGAAACGTTTTCTTATGACAAAATCTGTTATTCGACACGTACGTGACATCTGCTGTAGGGATTACAGTGTAGGATTATCCACGGAGTGAGTATTCAGATGACAGAACAAAATTTTTTGGCCAACATACAATGCTTTCAAAAATGACATGCCCACGTTACAACTTCAAGTTAACCCGTAAGAGCTCTGCATATTTTGAACGTAATTACATCACGTTTGGTCATGTTCTGTTCAAAACTGCTGTGAGTGTTTCATGTACATTTCGTAGAAATCTTAAAATTTTTCACTCGATATCTAGAATGAACTTCTCTTACAGCTTTAAAATAAATGAAAGATATTTCACTTGTTAGCCACAAGTGCCACATGTCAAGCGCTACTATTTTTTTTTTTTTTTTTTTTTTTGCTATTGGAAGACGGGTGTACCCACCGCCCAAATCCTAACAATACCACCACTAACAAAGTAGATTAGAAATCAGATTAATAATGTTGCTCACGCAGCATATGTTCACTTTATCGGGCAACAACAAAACTATTGACTGTGAATGATATCGTCAGAATCGAGATAATGAGGTCACTGTAAAGAAGTCATTAATTTGGCACTTATCTTGAATTGATTCCCACGTAGATTTCGTCGAAGTCGTTATGGCTCATCTTGTTGATTCTAGGGTTATTCCACTATGGCTGCTATAAGGTCCGGATCTGTATTTTAGCAATATTAAGACCTAACAAATGCGTTTCGTTATTTCAAATCTCTGTTTAACAAAATATGCTATGGCGGAAATTCTAAATGGTTCAGTAATTCATCAAAGGGAAAACATCCCGAAAAAGATCGAAAACCATTTATATAAACAATTAAGTATTTTCATGGATTAAAGTCTTCTTCTTTATAAATACTTAAGAATCTTCAAAGCGTTTTTATTAAAACAGGTGTTATGTACTGATGGGATTCAAAGTGAGTAAAGCCTTTTCAAACCGTATCCACTGTTTTGTAGTCCTTTATTGGCAACGCTACCTGTTTCGCAGCGTTACAGGTGCATTTTCAGGTCATGCAGTTAGTAGCCCTCAAACAAGTGGGAAACTGCGATGCCCCATACTTCTGTTGTAGATCGAAAATATTAGTCCATTACAGACTGTTGTCAATAGTAAAACTGGCATTAAGCACAAGTAGGTGAATGTCACTCTAGACACATGGAGCGATAAGATCATTAAGCAAATTTGAAGACGGCGTCTGTTTCTAGTTCCTAGTAACTATTGTGTAATCTGCTTAGGGAAACTAAAATAATAAACATATACGAGGGCTGTTCGGAAAGTAAGGTCCGATCGACAGCGAAACTTAAACCTCAGTGGAAACCAAATTTTTTTTGTTCGCAACAGTTCGCCACACATTCCAGCTACCTCTCTAAACAGTCGCCGCTCCGACTTAGACATTTATCATAGAGTTGTACAAACTTTCTAGTCCCGTCGTCACAGAAATCAGCCGCCTGTGCTTTCCACCAATTCTCTACACTAGTCTACAGCTTGTTGTCTGTGCCACAATGTTGTCTTCGTAGCCAGCGATTCATGTGAGAAATGATGAAACCAGAGAGAGCTAATAGAGGGCTGTATTGTGCGTGATCAAACACTTCCCATCGAAAACGTTGCGGGAGCATCTTCACTCTCCCCGCAGAATGCGGCTGAGAATTGTCTTGAAGAAAGAAACGCATGCCATTTCTGTTACTTCGGCTGCATATCTGCAGGTGAAACCTCTCAGAGGATCCACATACTTGACGGGAGACACTGTTGTTATAGGCAGCTCTATGTGCTCATTATGCGGTCAGAACTGAAAAGAGCGATGTCATGCGATCGATAGGCATACTAGAGACACTGCCAAATACATCTTGTGCAGAGCTTCATCAGATTTTCACAGTGGTTTCCATTTAGCGCCAAATCGGACCTTATTTTCCAAATACCTCTGGTATACTTATTCACCAAGTGATAAATACACGATCCAGTCACATTAACGTGGCCACCGTCTATGAGGAGGAGGAGGAGGAGATTAGTGTTTAACGTCCCATCGACAAGGAGGTCATTAGAGACGGAGCACAAGCTCGAGTTAGGGAAGGATGGGGAAGGAAATCGGCCCTGCCCTTTCAAAGGAACCATCCCGGCATTTGCCTGAAGTGATATAGAGAAATCACGGAAAACCTAAATGAAGATGGCCGGACGCGGGATTGAACCGTCGTCCTTCCGAATGCGAGTCCAGTGTGCCACCTCGCTCGGTCACCGTCTATGGTCGATGGCAATGTGCAGTAACGATTCACAGGCGGCCGGTGACAACACTAGCTGCAAGGGGTATATGAAGCATTTCGGGGGTGGGGAGTAAAAAACAGTACGGTCGTTTTCGTATTGCGGAAACGCAGCGGTTTATCTGACTTTCAAAACGGCGTGATCATTGGCCCTCGGACCAAGGATGGAAGCATTTTCGAAACGGCTGAGTCTGTAAACTGTCCACGGGCCGCCGGAGTTAAAGAACATCGTGCGTAAGAAAACAGCGCAATCCAAAACCGGCGCAGAGGAAACTATGGTGCACCATAGGTCGGTCACAGATGACAGTCGTGTACGACTGCTACGGAGATTTGTACGGATGGATGGAAGTCCAGCTGTCGAGCAACTGACTGTCCATATGAACCAAAGGAACCTCAACGACCGTTCAGTGATGGTTGCTGCGTATGGGCATCCACAACAGGCGCCTTGTTCACTGTGTGATACGTTGCGTTGCCCTACTGGTAGATGCCATCGTACTGAGAAAAACAAGCTGCATGTAGGGATGGGCCATAAGGGTAGATGCATACTTTTGTTGATCCAGTCTGCTTTCCATAATGACGAGATCAGCCAGGAAACGCCACGAAAATGTTCTGCAGACCATAACGCTCCCTCCTCTGACCTGGACATTTCCGGCTGTTGTTGCAGTGTATTTGATTTAAGGCGCTCCAGGCTAATGAAACATAAAGTCTGATCCACCTGTTGCCAGTCACTGGACGATCAGTTGCAGCACTGGCGTGCGAATTCCAGCCTTCGTCGCCAATGGAAAGCAGTCAGTATGGATGCACGAATAATCCCTACATGCAGCTTACTCTTCCTCGGTACGATGGCATCTACCAGCAGGACAATGCAACGTTTCACACAGCTCACAGGGTACGTTCGTGGTTGGGAGAATATCAGAATGAGTTTACCATACTCTGTCCAAAAAACTCCCCAGATTTGAACTTTGTCGAGAATCTGCAGGTCCACTTCGATTGCGCTGTTCGCATCATTAATCCTCAACTGGAAAACCTCGAGCAGTTGTCCACGTCACTGGACATGAAGTGGCTCCACATTCCTGCTGGTACCTTCCAGAAACTCATGGGCTCTTCCTCCAAGTTTCGCAGCGGTCTGGGCAACAAAAGGCGGTTATTCAGGCATTTAATAGATGCTCACATTAATGTGACTGGACATTGTATTAGCACTGCTGTTTCTTATTGAAACTGCTTTGATATAATCACAGTGCTTTGTAAATCTGTACAATGCGGAAGTAGTGACGCATACTCTCATATATAAAAATTATATGCAGGTGAAAACTTCTGGAAACGTTTATATGTACTTTATTCAACGGACCGACTGACAGTATACCTCCACACTATAGAATTTATTAACAGTTATCTCATAAATATATGGCCAGGCACTGACAATAATTAGCTCTACGACGTTAATTGTTTATTACACTGAGTACAGGTATTTTCAAATACACTACACATCACCTACCTGTCTGTCACGTACTAGTTGCATCATTATAATTAAACCTTCGAGGTGTTTAAAAATAAAAATTAATTTTTCCTCCTTCGACGTATTTCAGCTTTTGTTCGCAGCTGTTACTAATAAATAAATGTGCAAAAAAGAGGAAACAAGTGTAACGTTTCGGTCCATTGCAATATGTAAACAAACAGTATTATACTGAAGACATGTGACAACTTGAATTTGAAATTGGTGACACGTTCATTACAGTAGGCTCTCTACACAGATATCTCTAGTGTATGATCTGAATGACTGGAACGCACACGTATTGTCTTGGACACACTTTTGGATAGCGATTAACCGTGTGTGGCAAGCGGTCAGAGCCTCTTATGGAGACAGGGGTAACACTGCACTAGGGGCCATTTAATCACAGAGCAGGGGCCAGGCTAGGGCGCGGGCAGAGTGCCAGCCCTGCCTGGATTTACCCCCATTCCACCCCACACCCCAGCCCGCCTTCAGGCTCTTAATAACTGTCTCTCTGGGCTAGAGTGGCCAGGGGACCCTCTTGTTCGTCTTGCAGACGCCTGCCCTGTCCGGCACATTCCCTCCGCCTGTCCTCAGGCGCTGTCTTACAAGAACCACTTGGCTGTATGGAATCTCTGACGTAAAGCGTGAGGCGCCCAACGTTTTCACCGCGAATGACTTTTGACCGCTCAGAGATATTATTAATTTGTGTTGACGTGGAGGGATAGCGATCATGTCTCACAAAACAACGTTTTTGTAAATTAATTAATCACAAATGTTCAAGCCTCACCTTAGGTTTTTAAGTGGAACTTTTGCGGCAGAATATCAAATTCGTATGAGATAAGTTCAGGTATGTTACTGAAGATTAAAAGGATAGTTCGAATAACTGATGACGAGATATTGAGTCCAATCGATAAAAATAAATGTATGGCATGGCTTGAAGGAATAGTTAAAAGGATACAGCCTGAGGCACCAAATAATCTACAGTTTTACAATGGAAGGAAGGTTAACAATTTTAGAGAGAGAGCTGGGCTTAAGTGTAGCAAGCTGGTTGAAATGGCTGTAGGCTGCAATAGTTTTGCAGAGATGAAGAAGTTTGCACAGTCTAGACTATCATGGAGAGCTGCATCAAACCAGTCTTCAGAATGAAGCCCACAGCAGCAACTACTCTTTTTAGGTGTGACTAGGAGTTGCGAAGGAAGATACCATTGAGACACTCTCCTTATTACAAAAAATCGATTTTAACTTCGTCAAATCTACCTCTTAAGCGTGATTTTGCGTCTCATCTCGATACTGTAATTTTTCTTGGAGAGCGACTTAAATTTCTGTGCATGCTATTCAAACAGTAAGAAGTATTGCCCAAAACTCTTCATTTCGATTTCAAGAGAGTAATTTCTTATGTGATTATATAAGAGTTATATAACTGATTTTGTTTCACTTAAATTTGTTATTATGGAGTAATAACTGCCGAAGTCCGTGATCTCATTGATTAAGAAGTCAAAAATACACAGTCGTCTTTGTTTCTTGAGCAAAAAAAAAAAAAAAAAAAAAAAAAAAAAAAAAAAAAAAAAAAAAAACAAACGTGTTCAAATGTGTGTGAAATCTTATGGGACTTAATTGCTAAGGTTATCAGTCCCTAAGCTTACACACTACTTAACCTAAATTATCCTAAGGACAAACATACACATACCCATGCCCGAGGGAGGACTCGAACCTCCGCCGGTATCAGCCGCACAGTCCATGACTGTAGCGCCCAGACCGCTCGGCTAATCCCGCGCTGCTTTCTTGATCCCCTGTTCCTTATTCGTCTACGTGAAATAAGAATACAAATATTTTAAACTTTCGTGACGAATGAATGACCCATTACATAACCATAGTTCTTCACCCGATACTTCAGACGTATACCTTTCGAGCATCTTCTGAGTGAGCTGATCGGTGGCGTATATTCGAAATCGAATAGGTTGGGTTGGGTTGGGTTGTTTTTGGGGAGGAGACCAGACAGCGAGGTCATCGGTCTCATCGGACTAGGAAAGGACGGGGAAGGAAGTCGGCCGTGCCCTTTCGAAGGAACCATCCCAGCATTTGCCTGGAGCGATTTAGGGAAATCACGGAAAACGTAAATCAGGATGGCTGGACACGGGACTGAACCGTCGTCCTCCCGAATTCGAGAAATCGAATAGGTGATCCAAAAGTTATTCGAGGTGCAAACCACATCCTTTCTACTGCAGATACGACCATAATTTCCATTTGAACTGTAAAATTCTGTATTAGTGGAAAAGTATTCATTAAGTTTGTGTAACTCGGTCTATTGCTCAACTACGACGGGCGTTCAATAGGCACCGCAACACATTTCGTCTGATAGCAGGTTGGTTTTGGTTCAAATGGTTCTGAGCACTATGGGACTTACCTTCTGAGGGCATCAGTCCCCTAGAACTTAGAACTACTTAAATCTAACTAACCAAAGGACATCACACACATCCATGCCCGAGGCAGGATTCGAAAATGCGACCGAAGCGGTCGCGCGGTTCCAGACTGTAACGCCTAGAACCGCAGGTTGGTTTTATTCGATTCCAATACGTCATATTATTACCCACTCTTTTGGCTACAAAACCCTGTTTTTCAACATAATCTCCGTTCTATACGAAGACCTTAAGCTACATTAATGGGAGGGCCTGTATGCCCGTATGATACCACTGTACTGGTCGATGTAGGAGCCACCATCGTGTTGCATCAATAATGGCATAAAAAATTGTCACCATCAGCCTCGTAACGCGCAAGCAATTCCGCGCAGATTGTCCTTCATTGTTCTTCATGGTCTTATGTTAGGTGGCGAGGAAGCCAGCGGGCACACAGCTTTGAATAGCCCAACTGGTGGACTAGTGTGTCAGCTCTACCAACAGAGATGTCAAGTTGAGCAGCGAGGTGTTTGGCTGTCATTTTTCGATCACCTCGAATGAGAGTGTCCGCACGTTCCTACACGGCAGGAGTTGTAGCTGCGTGCAGAGTCATAGCTGTGTGCGGGCTGCCGGTACGCGAGATATCGGACATGTTTGCACGACCTTTTTCTTCAAAAAGAGATAATTTCGCAATCATTTACAGAAGTCTTCCAAGGGATGATATCACTGCTAACACCGAAGAGCCATACAGACGTTCCTTCCGAAAAATTCCAGCAAATGCTCACTGAAACCGCTAGAATACTGCGTTGAATAAAACTACCAGCTTGTAACCCGAAAAGATAAGAGTCACAAGTTATCAAGAACCCTAACCCGACAACAGCATATTGGTTGTGTCTGCCGACATGAGAAATGCAATTAGTGTTATAAAGGCCGAACATTCTGAACAGAAGATGCTTGACCTACTACATTCAACGACATACAGAAATCTATGCGAATATATGACGTAGTGTGTCACATGGAAAACGAATCAGTAGTTAATCAAGGCATTTTCTCTCTTGGCGATGTAGAGTGGAAGGCGTGCAACACGGAAGTGTTACCACCCTTGCTGTATAGGTTACCAGAAAGCCATACATGTGACTTGTCATTAAAACCGATCGTAAGTGGTCCTGGTTCACCGACAGAAGCCGACAGAACAGTTGACCTCTCTTCTTCTCCCCTACGTGAGGAAGACTGACAGGTAGATAAGGAACTCATGACATTTGATTGAGAAGTTGAATAAACTAAAACTTGTGCCGAACAACATCCAGGTTAGCTTTGATGTTGTTTTATTTATAACTCTCTGGATCATAACGGCTCATTTCGTGCAAGATGTCACCAATTTGTTTCAGGCATATTCTGACATCTGCTTTATGTGGAGTGGCGATTTCTGTGAGCAACTGTAAGGCGTTGTCATGAGTAGTCGCCTTGTTCTGGCGGTGGACAATTTTTAATGGCGTACTTCTAAAGACGATTGCCAGACCTGACACCTTGTAAACTTAGTGGGTGGCACAGGAACGTCGACAATACATTCCTCGCTTGGAACCATTGTCAAGAACAGCTCGGTGTCTAAATCCAACATCTGAAAAGTCTCCATGCCAACATTACATTTATCAAAAATGTTCAAATGTGTGTAAATTCCTAAGGGACCAAACTACTGAAGTCATCGGTCCCTAGACTTACGCACTACTTAAACTAACTTATTATAAGAGCACACACACACACAGACACAGACACACAGACACACACACACACACACACACACACACACACACACACACACACACACACAAACACAAACACACACATAAAACGCGCTCGCGCGCGCGCACGCACACGTGCCCAAGGGAGGACTCGAACTTCCGGCGGGACGAGCACACGCAATCCACGACATGACGCCTGAAAACGCTCGGCCATTTCGCACTGCTTAAATTTATCATGGAGGCAGAACAGCAGCAATAGATGCCCTTTACAGACGCAGAAGTTACTAAAAGTGGTGAGATCTGGGGCACATCGTGTGTCGAACACTGGCACATATGAATTCATTCCTACAAAAACTTTCAAATCGTTATCCGAGCCAGAAAAAAGAAATGACTAATACATTCACAAAGGGCGCAAGACGATTGTGTGAGTCGCAACGTCTCGGAGTCGAGATGCAACACGTATAACGGATTCTGTAGAGTAGTCATCAAACCTGACACTCGGTGAAGTGACCTGTCGGAAGAAGAGATATCTTTTTGTGATACATCCCATGGATAACGGACAGTATCGGCCGTATATTTGCATAAACATGGCGCCAAGACTATCTACAATCCGACAAAGAATATCAAAAAGTGTCTCAGAATCGCAAAGAAGGAACCACAATGTAGAGAATATACCACATACCGAGTAAAGAAGGGACCACAATGTAGAGAATATATTACATACCGCATATATGTGGAAAGGTCTATTGTGAAACGATAATAAAATCCACCAGTACCAGGATCATCGAACATATACGGAACGAATAGTACCCGGATTATGGAACATGTACGGAAGAAACCGCGGCGGAAGAGCAGGCTATATGTGAGAAGACATACCACTGTTTGTTAGTTGGAAGCCTTGGAAATCACAAACATGGCAATAGTTTTAAAAAGAAATAATGACACGTCTCCGTTAGTTTCGTTTCATAGTATTTAACTTGTATTTCGTCCTGTGACGCTCAGTTATTAGTAATTTACTTTTGTGCTTCGTGTTTGTCCCCAATCAGTGGTACACAATTACATTAAAGAATCAGTTTTTCCAGTAAGCATATAATCCTATGTACATTATCTACTTTCGGTGCTCCCAATTTTCCTTCCTCCCATTATCACCTATACGAATGAGTGAGTGAATGTGTATGTTGAATTTGACTTATGTGTGGTAGCAGAATGAAAGAGGAGAAAGACTAATTGAGTTCTGTAACAAGTTTCAGCTAGTAATAGCGAATACCCTGTTCAATAATCACAAGAGGAGGAGGTATACTTGGAAAAGGCCGGGAGATACGGGAAGATTCCAATTAGATTGCATCATGGTCAGACAGAGATTCCGAAATCAGATACTGGATTGTAAGTCGTACCCAGGAGCAGATATAGACTCAGATCATAATATAGTAGTGATGAAGAGTAGGCTGAAGTTCAACACATTAGTCAGGAAGAATCAATACGCAACAAAGTGGGATACGCAAGTACTAAGGAATGACGAGATACGTTTGAAGTTCTCTAACGCTATATATACAGCAATAAGGAATAGCGCAGTAGGCAGTACAGTTGAAGAGGTATGGATATCTCTAAAAAGGGCCATCACAGAAGTTGGGAAGGAAAACATAGGTACAAAGACGGTAGCTGCGAAGAAACCATGGGTAACAGAAGAAATACTTCAGTTGATTGATGAAAGGAGGAAGTACAAACATGTTCCGGGAAAATCAGGAATACAGAAATACAAGTCGCTGAGGAACGAAATAAATAGGAAGTGCAGGGAAGCTAAGACGAAATGGCTGCAAGAAAAATGTGAAGACATCGAAAAAGATATGATTGTCGGAAGGACAGACTCAGCATACAGGAAAGTCAAAACAACCTTTGGTGACATTAAAAGCAACGGTGGTAACATTAAGAGTGCAACGGGAATTCCACTGTTAAATGCAGAGGAGAGAGCAGATAGGTGGAAAGAATACATTGAAAGCCTCTACGAGGGTGAAGATTTGTCTGATGTGATAGAAAAAGAAACAGGATTCGATTTAGAAGAGATGGGGGATCCAGTGTTAGAATCGGAATTTAAAAGAACTTTGGAGGACTTACGGTCAAATAAGGCAAAAGGGATAGATAACATTCCATCAGAATTTCTAAAATCATTGGGGGAAGTGGCAACAAAACGACTATTCACGTTGGTGTGTAGAATATATGATTCTGGCGATATACCATCTGACTTTAGGAAAAGCATCATCCACACAATTCCAAAGACGGCAAGAGCTGACAAGTGCGAGAATTATCGCACAATCAGCTTAACAGCTCATGCATCGGAGCTGCTTACAAGAATAATATACAGAAGAATGGAAAAGAAAATTGAGAATGCGCTAGGTGACGATCAGTTTGGCTTTAGGAAAAGTAAAGGGACGAGAGAGGCAATTCTGACGTTACGGCTAATAATGGAAGCAAGGCTAAAGAAAAATCAAGACACTTTCATAGGATTTGTCGACCTGGAAAAAGCGTTCGACAATATAAAATGGTGCAAGCTGTTCGAGACTCTGAAAAAAGTAGGGGTAAGCTATAGAGAGAGACGGGTCATATACAATATGTACAACAACCAAGAGGGAATAATAAGAGTGGACGATCAAGAACGAAGTGCTCGTATTAAGAAGGGTGTAAGACAAGGCTGTAGCCTTTCACCCCTACTCTTCAATCTGTACATCGAGGAAGCAATGGTGGAAATAAGAGAAAGGTTCAGAAGTGGAATTAAAATACAAGGTGAAAGGATATCAATGATACGATTCGCTGATGACATTGCTATCCTGAGTGAAAGTGAATAAGAATTAAATGATCTGCTGAACGGAATGAACAGTCTAATGAGTACACAGTATGGTTTGAGAGTGAATCGGAGAAAGACGAAGGTAATGAGAAGTAGTAGAAATGAGAACAGCGAGAAACTTAACATCAGGATTGATGGTCACGAAGTCAATGAAGTTAAGGAATTCTGCTACCTAGGCAGTAAAATAACCAATGACGAACGGAGCAAGGAGGACATCAAAAGCAGACTCGCTGTGGCAAAAAAGGCGTTTCTGGCCAAGAGAAGTCTACTAATATCAAATACCGGCCTTAATTTGAGGAAGAAATTTCTGAGGATGCACGTCTGGAGTACAGCACTGTATGGTAGTGAAACATGGACTGTGGGAAAACCAGAAGAGGAGAGATTCGAAGCATTTGAGATGTGGTGCTATAGGCGAATGTTGAAAATTAGGTGGACTGATAAGGTAAGGAATGAGGAGGTTCTATGCAGAATCGGAGAGGAAAGGAATATGTGGAAAACACTGATAAGGAGAAGGGACAGGATGATAGGAAATCTGCTAAGACATGAGGGAATGACTTCCATGGTACTAGAGGAAGCTGTAGAGGGCAAAAACTGTAGAGGATGACAGAGATTGGAATACGCCAAGCAAATAACTGAGAACGTAGGTTGCAAGTGCTACTCTGAGATGAAGAGGATAGCACAGGAAAGGAATTCGTGGCGGGCCGCATCAAACCAGTCAGTAGACTGATGACAAAAAAAAAAAAAAAATTGTAGCAGTGCAGCTGTCTGGCTGTCTGCTGAGGTAGTAACAGTGTAGTCAACGTAACTTTGTCAGTCAAAGCAGATGGCTGTTTTAGGTTACAGTCATATTATTTACTGAAGTCCGCCTCTGGTAGTTGAGTGATCGGCGCGACGGAATGTCATACCTAACGGCCCGGGTTCGATTCCCGGCTGGGTCGGAGATTTTCTTCGCTCAGGGACTGCGTGTTGCGTTGTCCTTCTGATCATCATTTCATCCCCATCGACACCCAAGTCGCCGAAGTGGCGTCAACTCGAAAAAGGTGCACTAGGCGAACAGTGTGCCCGACGGGAGGCCCTAGCCACACGGCATTTCCATTTCCATTTCATGAACAGACTGTACCGGTTGACCTGAAATACAGTGAAGTAAAATAGAAATTATACTCTCTATACAGATACAGGAAAAAATTCAGTAAGTAGGCGATAGTTGTTAACTACATATAATAAAATGGTACACCACCCTACCTTGCTTAAAAGCTGCAAGCGTGGTATTTGTTACAGTACAAACTGTAGTACGCAGCCAAGCCAACTACTAGTGTGAGTGAGCACTGAAATGTGTGCAGCAACAACCTACGACCGAAAGTCAATGATAGATCTTTGGGGATAGGTACACCATATATGTGATCTATATTATCTATGAGAAGAAAGTTGTATTAAGAAGAGAAGGAATCAAGTATTATTTTTCTTTATTGTGTGTACAAGGACCGTAACTGTTATCAGGGAAATATAAGTTGTTCCAATAACACATTTGTTACGCACTGCTCAGAGTAATAAAAATGAAGGAAGACCATATACTGATTCCCATACTCCTACATAAAAACAGAGCCATTAGTAACATTAAGATAAGATGATAACAACATAATTGCGTTTTCATAACGTTTAAGTTCGCCGTATGTAGCAATTAAACATCACAAGTCTACGCTCATGCTTCCCCAAACTTCTTTAAAACAGCATACATGTTATAAAAGCTGATGTGTGTGTGTGTGTGTGTGTGTGTGTGTGTGTGTGTGTGTGTGTGTGTGTTCCGCACCTGCACCCAAAACCACAGTACCGATTTCAAGAAAACTTGGTACACACATAACCTAATCGATATTGGGGTAGGAGTCAACAACCTATCAAAGGAGTGAAGGTGAGCTTGAAAACGCAGCGTAGCCTGAGACGCGTGAATTCGCAGACTTAATTCATCCAGTATTTGAGAATGAGAGCACTTAGCGATTTGAAACAAACTCTACACAAACCATTAAGAAATATTTTCTTGCTGACAACCCCCAAAAAATGATGGAAGGAAAAATGTTTCCCGCTTACTACTTTTCCGCCGATCATCCAGTAAAAGTACCTCATGTGGAATAACGTTGCAGTTCATTACTTCTTTACTACTAAATGTATTGCCGCGCAGGATTAGCCGAGCGGTCTCAGGCGCTGCAGCCAAGAACTGTGCGGCTGGTCCCGGCGGAGGTTCGAGTCCTCCCTCGGGCATGGGTGTGTGTGTTTGTCCTTAGGATAATTTAGGTTAAGTAGTGTGTAAGCTTAGGGACTGATGACCTTCGCAGTTAAGTCCCATAAGATTTCACACACATTTGAACATTTTTGAACTAAATGTATTCGAGACACATTTTGGAGACATGCGAAATTATATCACTGTACGACACATAGTTCAGAAGGCATGACATACGAGGGTTGTCCAGACAGTAATGTATGTATTATGTGAAGCCTCCTGAGTGAGCGTGCCAAGTTTCCGTCACTTCCGACAGATAGCGTAGATAGAGGGCTGTTTCAAAATGCCGTCTGTAGGTGAAGTACGTTACAAGCAACGTGCCGTCATTGAATTTCCCACTGCAGAGAAAGAAACTATGGGGGATATTCACAAACGCTTGTGCGAAGTCTATGGAGCATCTGCTGTCGGCAGAAGCATCGTTAATCGCTGGGCACGGAGACTGAGATCATCAGAAGGCGGTTTGGCGGAGCTCCACGATTTGCACCAGTCGGGGAGACTATCCACGGCTGTCACACCTGACGTGTTGCAGCGAGCTGATGTTGTCATTCGCGAGGACAGATGCATTACGACTCGGTAGTTGGCGCTGCATCTGTCAATGAGAAAAGGAAGTGTGGATGCAATTATCTGCACTCTTGGTTATTCAAAAGTGTGTGCAAGATGGGTCCCGCGGTGTCTAACGGTGGATCACAAATCTTACAGATAAAACATTTGTCTTGATTTGTTGCAACATTTTGATGCTGAGGGGGGCGGGGGGGGGGGGGGGGCGGCTTCTTGTGCCGGATTGTGACGGGTGATGAAACCTGGGTTCGCCGTTTTGAGCCCGAAACAAAGCGACTGTCCATGAAATGGCGCCATTCCCACTCCTGACAGAAGTTAAAATTCAAAGCAAATGCTTCCGCGGGTAAGGTCATTATCACCGTGTTCTGGGACTGTGAAGCTGTGATTCTCATTTATGTGATGCCAAGAGGTGGTACCATTAATTTAGGAGCATATGACAACTCATTAAAAAAATTCAAGACGCGCTTCTGACGACTTCGGCGCCACAGTAACCCAGGAGATGTTTTGCTGCAACACGATAACTCTCGGCCTCACACAAGTCTGAGAACTGTGGAACACATCACAAAACATCGTTGGACATGTTACCCCACGCACCCTACAGATCTGACCTAGCCCCCTCGAACTTCCACTTGCTCGGGCCATTAAAGGATGCCATTCGTGGAAGACATTTTGAGGACGATGAGGAGGCGATTCACACAGTGAAGCATTGGCCGCGCCACCAGTACAAAGATTGGTACCGACAGGGATACACGCCCTTGTTTCGCACTGGAGGAAGACCATCGAACGGGGTGGAGATGACGTGAAAAAATAGGGTGTGTAGATAAAACACCGTCCTTTCGTGTGTGTAATTCTGATTATGTTCAATAAGGAATTGCTGAAAAAAATGCGGTGCATTTCTTTCTGGGCTACCCTCGTAATAAACAACGAGACGGGTCTAAGGAATATTCCGTTGCATTTAAATGTTGGCGTCTGTGCAAACCATACCAGCCAATAGTCAGACTGCACAATATTGTTTTCTTTGGTTCTTACTCACCTTGAAAACAGGGAAGATTTATGTGAAATTTATTGAGCACTGACAGTAGCAGCACAAATACATTGTAAAAATTTACAGATAAAATACTAAATGTGTGAACGACGAGGAATGAAAATGAGTAACTATGTGCTTTATATAAGAGTACACGAAAGGTGTGTGAGCACAGCCGCCACTTGCCTGGAGGGAAATCTCCGGGAAGTACTGGCGTCTTACACTGGGCGCGGCTTCAGTATAAGAGCGCTGTGGGGAGGTTTCAGCCCTGTATCGGTCATAATTTATGGTGGCTGCCATAACGCCGCCAGCGCCCTTTATCGGCTCTAATAGAGTTGTTTTCTACTCTCCCTCAGCTATTATTTATTGGTGTGAAATACTGAGCGTCTCGTGGAGATACGCCCACGCACAAACAAAACACTGGGTGCAAGATACTTTAAGACATAAAAAAACCTTAAAGTCTGATAAAATACCAATCTACACGCTCTCTATAATGTTTTTTTTTTCTTTCGTAAAATTCTTATAACTTAGTTTCTATCAAACACAAATATAATAAATCCAACGAAATAGTTATTTAACAGTAGCCACCCTCGAAACTCCTTTACAACGGGTTATAGAGAACTATATGTATCGATCTCTAAAGGGGTTAAACCGAATCCTACCGTCAAAATCTCGGAGCTTTTCCCGGGAATATCTTCTGCATAGCCTGATACGGAGGTCCTGTGGTCTCCAGCATCTAAGTAGAGAGAAATTGTAATTCATTTGATTTCTAACTCCTATTTATTTTTGTATCTGTACTGCACTTAAAAACATCTGTATAGTAGGAACAAATGATAAAATGTAGACGTGGAATAGTTCGGATACTATAACGTAGCGGTTTTAGGCGCCGGGTATTGGAATTATGGTTGCGGTAGATGCCTGTCAAATTTGGGCCTCAGTTACCTCGTTTCTGAGACGACAGCCTCAGAGAGCACTTGCTTCGTAAGTGTTACAGAATTGTTAGTGTACCGTACACTGGGTATACTTTCACCGATTTTTAGACTCAAATATGATTATTACACCTATTTTTTAACTTCGGTGATATTTATGTTAGTGGACGGAGGGGCTTCTATGAAACGACTGCACACTAATTAGTACAGTATATTTTCGAAAATGCAGAGGAAGTAATGGAAAAAATGTATTTGGTCAAACTGTCAGCTACTATTCCATTTGTGGTTAATGTTAAACACTGAAATTTTGACCACACACAACTAAATAAATTAATCTAATGTTACTTAAGTGCTTTATTAAGCTTCATAAAAGAAAAAACTAGTGTGGTACTTCAAGCGAATAGTGTGATCCATCATTGAAATTATAAATATAATGAAAGATACTAAGGTGGCGTATTACACACGTAGCTGCAAATATAGCTGAGCATAATAGCTTCAGTTTCCTCCGTCTTAGACCTCAATCCTCCTTTCGAAACATCCACTGCAACTAGAATTAATGTTATTTCTTCTTCATTTATCGAAACAATATCTGGAAATTGTGGCCCAACAAACTTTTTTCCTTGTTACTATAGATATTTGACATATATAGTGTATCCGAATCACTGCCTGAATGTCAACACCATACAGTTTGACCAATATGTGACTATCATTTATGTTTCTTAGTTGTAGGCACATTAATAACTACAAATGAGCATTCGTTTCTATACCAAGGGGTAATGTATGTATCTCTTAGTTCCACACTGTCATTAGCGTCAACATTGTTTAATAAATTGTGTGTATATATTTCTGGGGTAGCGATGACTAGTTGTCAAAGTAACCCCAAAAAAGATAAATAATGAACGTGACTCCAGAAATCGTAATATGGTCGCATGTGAACAAGAAACTACACAGAGTACGTGAAAGAACTTTCACCCCTTCTGACAGCCGTGTACCAAAAGTCTCTGGAGGAACGGAAGGTTCCAAATGATTCGAAAAGAGCACAGGTAGTCCCAGTGTTCAAGAAGGGTCTCCGAGCAGATGCACAAAACTATAGGTCTATATCTCTGACGTCGATATGTTGTAGAATTTTAGAACATGTTTTTTGATCGCATATCATGTCGTTTCTGGAAACTCAGAATCTGCTCTGTAGGAATCAACATGTATTCCGGAAACAGTGATCGTGTGAGACCCAACTCGCTTTATTTGTTCATGAGACCCAGAAAATATTAGATACAGGCTCCCAGGTAGATGCTATTTTCCTTGACTTCCGGAAGGCGTTCGATACAGTTCCGCACTGTCGCCTGATAAACAAAGTAAGAGCCTACGGAATATCAGACCAGCTGTGTGCCTGGATTGAAGATTTTTTAGCAAACAGAACACAGAACGTTGTTCTCAATCGAGAGACGTCTACAGACGGTAAAGTAACCTCTGGCGTGCCACAGGGGAGTGTTATGGGACCATTGCTTTTCACAGTATATATAAATGACTTAGTAGATAGTGTCGGAAGTTCCGTGCGGCTTTTCGCGGATTAGTAGTATACAGAGAAGCTGCAGTATTAGAAAATTGCAGTGAAATGCAGGAAGATCTGCAGCGGATAGGCACTTGGTGCAGGGAGTGGCAACTGACCCTTAACATAGACAAATGTAATCTATTGCGAATACATAGAAAGAAGGATCCTTTATTGTATGATTATATGATAGCGGAACAAACACTGGTAGCAGTTACTTCTGTAAAATATCTGGGTGTATGCGTACGGAACGATTTGAAGTGGAATGATCATATAAAATCAATTGTTGGTAAGGCGAGTGCCAGGTTGAGACTCGTTGGGGGAGTCCTTAGAAAATGTAGTACATCAACAAAGGAGGTGGCTTACAAAACACTCGTTCGACCTATGCTTGAGTATTGCTCATCAGTGTGGGATCCGTACCAGGTCGGGTTGACAGAGGAGACAGAGAAGATCCAAAGAAGAGCGGCCCGTTTCGTCACAGGGTTATTTGGTAAGCGTGATAGCGTTACGGAGATGTTTAGTAAACTCAAGTGGCAGACTCTGCAAGAGAGGCGCTCTGCATCGCGGTGTAGCTTGCTGTCCAGGTTTCGAGAGGGTGCGTTTCTGGATGAGGTATCGAATATATTGCTTCCCCCTACTTATAGCTCCCGAGGAGATCACGAATGTAAAACTGGACAGATTCGATCGCGCACGGAGGCTTTCCGGCAGTCGTTCTTCCCGCGAACCATACGCGACCGGAACAGAAAAGAGAAGTAATGACAGTGGCACGTAAAGTGCCCTCCGCCACTCACCGTTGGGTGGCTTGCGGAGTATAAATGTAGATGTAGATGTAGATGTAGATGTAGTGGTATGTTTTCAGAATTAACTGAGTAACGTACACGATGTAGTTGAAAACACCGATCGCTTTGCAGGTGAATGATATCGATGGGTTTGCACAATCTGATTTTAGCACACTTTTTCCTGAATAGCTATAAGTCTAAATAGGTTCGCCAACTGCTGCGCTAGAAAACCGGCACTACCTGGCGCCTTTTAGCGTATATTGATGTAACTTTACCACCAAACAATATGGTAAATATGTAACTGAGAGCCAGCAGAGAAAAATGGTGCAAAAGGCTCTGAGCACTATGCGACTTGACTTCTGAGGTCATCAGTCGCCTAGAGCTTAGAACTAATTAAACCTAACTAACCTAAGGACATCACACACATCCATTCCCGAGGCAGGATTCGAACCTGCGACCGTAGCGGCCGCTCGGCTCCAGACTGTAGCGCCCAGAACCGCGCGGCCACTCCGGCCGGCAAGCCAGCAGAGACCTATGAAGCTTTTAGTGGATGTGTAGTCGAAGTAACCAAGGGGGTCAAAGTACACCCGGTTGGCAATACTCCGCTTTCCTTGCTTGCTTGTTGTTTTCTACTGTAATTCGAAATGAATGAGGGCACTAATAATCCTGGTGCGTGAACGGATTCGAGAACCATTCGCACGACACCTCAGGCGATCGACGATCACTCTGACCATACGTTAGTAGTGCTTCTGCAGAAATACAAGTCGCAGGTGTAGACTACCAGCCCTGCGACCTGCGAGAGGGTGGCGGCTTCTTCCCCCGCACTGCTCATCTCCCTCCGGTTTCTACTCTCGCGGCCGACATTGCAGTTCCCGTGTTATTCCCAACTACGATGCAATGTTCTTTCGGACATGTATGGATGTCCGAAGGGACATTGTATCACAATCCGGAATAACAACAGGCACTGCAGTATCGTAATTAGCCTCCGACACCAGGCAAGCAACCTTCAAATAAATTGAGAATATACATAACGGATGTAAGAGTAAAGGTTGTAGACACGTGGCTGACGAAATATGGAAGTTTGGATCTGGCCGTGAGTCGTGCTCGGATAGCCTGATTGTAGGGCGATCGCTCCCGATAAGCGTAAGTTCTGGTTCGAGCACCGGTTCGGCCCAAATTTGCACTGTTGCCGTTCCGTTATGCCGCTGATGGTTCTCCATATTCGCAACTTCGAATACGTTTAATATACCCCACGATGAAGTTCCTTCAGTTAACTTGCTGTTGAGAACAGTTAACCATTCCTCACTCTGAGATGGCAAAAGCGGAGCGCCGACGCCGCTGCTTTTAAGGCGTTTCCCTTACAGAAGCGATTATATGATGGACGAATGTTGTCGCGGCTGTGTCGCGATGATCCAGCGGTGACGAAATAGCGACGGCGGTGCGGTTTCAACACGTGTCCTACACTGCAGTGACATTTGTCGCGGTGATACCAGACTCAATTACACTATTTTTTGCATAAAACCAATTGTAATGTCGCGAGTCAAACCGCAATAGCATTTTATTGCAGTAAGCTACCTTGCAGTGCGGGATCGTAGCTTTGGAGTCGGTGGCGGTGACAGTTGCTTGTATCTCAGCGTGATTCACTCGAACCTGTCGCTGGAACGGTTGTGGGAAGCGCTACGTGTGTCAGTTCCAGCGACAGTATATTCAAGCCCTTAAGAATTTAAATAAACTATACTAAATCTTATTCAATTTCGAAAAAAGTTTATATTTAGCCCTTTTTTATTAAAAACAGTCTGGCTGCAAAATCTCAGCTTTCTGGCTGGGATACTATCAAGGTTAGAGAAAATTACCAAAAATACCAAAAACCGACACTAGTCACATTAACGCCAGTTCTGATGCATAACAGTTTGTCCTTTGGTATCAGTTAGAATCATTTCTGAGGTTTACAAAATGTTAGGTCAGTATGCTTGAATTTTTATCCTTAAATAACGTTCACTATTTTTCGTTTTCGTAATAGAGAATTCAGTAAGAATTAATATTCATTTAATAACTATTTGTTTTGTTGTGTAAATCAATGAGAGTAAATGAGAGTGTGTATGCGGGACATACGTAAAGATTCAATATTATCTCCTGCTGTTGCGACGAAAGCTGTAATTCCCCTTACTTGCTGACGACGTATGTCCAAAAGTGCTTCTTTTTGTAAGAAGGCAGCCAGAATAGATTTTGTAGAGTAATGTTTTTATAAAGTTATTTTTCAAGATTAGTTGTCGTTTGGTTTGGTTTGGTGGAACATTTTATTAATATCTGCAGCATAAAATGACGTAAATGCATATGTGAATGTTGATTGGAGTAAAACAGTTTAGGCGCGAATAAGATTTTGAAAGATTGATCTGATTGGCTGTTCATTTGATAAACCAATCAGAGTGAAGTCTTCCTCGCGCTCTATCAAGTAGTATATGGGCTGTGAGCAACAGCATTGAGGCAGTCTTCGTCTCGCTGTTGGAAGCGCAGGGCATGTAGAATGTGTCCGAATGTGTTACATGCAAAATGAAGAAGGTACGGTTATTTCACTTTCGGTTTATATAGCTGTGAAAGCAGATGCATTTACGGACAGAGTGTGAAACTTTGAGCTTTGTGAAGGAATTAGTTGGAGAGATAAACGCTTGTGAACTCTCCACCTTTGTGAAGAATTCCGCGTGGCATATTTCGTAATCGTTTATGGAATATATGACGAGCAACTTCTCTTAAAGAAATCCACTGAAATTGACCGAATGTAAAACTCACGTTGTAGCTGAGTATAAACTGTGAAAATCGCGTAACAATTCGGATTGAACTTTGGTACATTTCTGGAGGTCTTGCGTGTGTACTAGATGGTATGAACTGTGAGATGAGGACAGTGATATTAGCTGTTAGTTTTAAATGCGGGCTGATGGCACCTGTTTGATTTGGCATCTAAAGCAAATAAAGAACTATTTGCCGAATTTTGACATTTTTCTAAGAGGTGAAACAATCACCCTCCACCCGAAAGTTTTATAGGACATTTACATGACATTTAGCTACAGAGTTAATGCGGACTGTGATAACGATGTTTTTCTTCGACGCTGATTTTAAAATCGTCAGAACAGTGTCTGCGTTGCAGAGAAACGGGTTGGTGACCAGACGCCGTACTGAGGTAGGTGGAACTTCTGTGGCTGACAGTATGACGAAACAAGCAATAAGCAGTTACGCGAATTATAACCCTGCAACGCCGCACAAAGACAATATTTACTAGGAATCTCCATCCAGAACATTTAGTTCTGAAGTCCATACAGTTTATAAAACTGTTTGGACCTTATCTCCTTTTAAGCCAATGAATCTGTTTCTACCAAACATCATACAGTTATCCTATACTTTGTCAATTGAACTGCTATGAGGATAAGAACGTCCTACCTCTCAAAGGGGTAGGAGCGGTGATGAAAAAGTATCGCAGATCACGACCCGGCAAATAGCCAGACGATATAGGCTGAAGAAAGAATGCCACACTTGGAGATAGGAATGTGATACTCATCAAGATTCAAGATAAAAGCTTATCTAGCAAAATCAAATGGCCCTGAGTACTATGGGACTTAGAATCTGAGGTCATCAGTCCCCTAGAACCTAGAACTACTTAAACCTAACTAACCTAAGGACATCACACACATCCATGCCCGAGGCGGGATTCGAACCTGCGACCGTAGCGGTCGCGCGATTCCAGACTGTAGCGCCTAGAACTGCTCGGCCACTCCGGCCGGCCTAGCAAAATCAGATAGCCTGCATTTTGAAAACGAGGAGCTGGTGACACTGCCACATCGCGCAGCGCACCAGAGTTTTTTTTTTTTTTTTTGTCATCAGTCTACTGACTGGTTTGATGCGGCCCGCCACGAATTCCGTTCCTGTGCTAACCTCTTCATCTCAGAGTAGCACTTGCAACCTACGGCCTCAATTATTTGCTTGACGTATTCCAATGTCTGTCTTCCTCTACAGTTTTTGCCCTCTACAGCTCCCTCTAGCACCACGGAAGTCATTCCCTCATGTCTTAGCAGATGTCCTATCATCCTGTCCCTTCTCCTCATCAGTGTTTTCCACATATTCCTTTCCTCTCCGATTCTGCGTAGAACCTCCTCATTCCTTACCGTATCAGTCCACCTAATTTTCAACATTCGTCTATAACACTACATCTCAAATGCTTCGATTCTCTCCTGTTCCGGTTTTCCCACAGTCCATGTTTCACAACCATACAATGCTGTACTCCAGACGTACATCTTCAGAAATTTCTTCCTCAAATTAAGGCCGGTATTTGATATTAGTAGACTTCTCTTGGCCAGAAATGCATTTTTTGCCATAGCGAGTCTGCTTTTGTTGTCCTCCTTGCTCCGTCCGTCATTGGTTATTTTACTGCCTAGGTAGCAGAATTCCTTAACTTCATTGACTTCATGACCATCAATCCTGATGTTAAGTTTCTCGCTGTTCTCATTTCTACTACTTCTCATTACCTTCGTGTTTCTCCGATTCACTCTCAAACCATACTGTGTACTCATTAGACTGTTCATTCCGTTCAGCAGATCATTTAATTCTTATTCACTTTCACTCAGGATAGCAATGTCATCAGCGAATCGTATCATTGATATCCTTTCACCTTGTATTTTAATTCCACTCCTGAACCTTTCTTTTATTTCCATCATTGCTTCCTCGATGTACAGATTGAAGAGTAGGGGCGAAAGGCTACAGCCTTGTCTTACACCCTTCCCAATACGATCACTTCGTTCTTGATCGTCCACTCTTATTATTCCCTCTTGGTTGTTGTACATATTGTATATGACCCGTCTCTCCCTATAGCTTACCCCTACTTTTTTCAGAATCTCGAACAGCTTGCACCATTTTATATTGTCGTACGCTTTTTCCAGGTCGACAAATCCTATGAAAGTGTCTTGATTTTTCTTTAGCCTTGCTTCCATTATTGCCGTAACGTCAGAATTGCCTCTCTCGTCCCTTTACTTTTCCTAAAGCCAAAATGATCGTCACCTAGCGCATTCTCAATTTTCTTTTCCATTCTTTCCAGAGTGTACAGAGCAACATATACCACACCGCACTACCGAACCAGCCGTCGTAGCTCACTGAGTAGACTGGTGGGACATCAAACCCACATCCACAATGCAGCTGTGGTTCGAATTCTGGTCAGGTTTATTTTGTTTTATTTTTTTATTTGTTAGACGTCTCTTCACAACGGAGAACACCAACGATGAATACGGTGGTATGCTTTTGGTGCTGGGTGCGTCTGATAACCACACTTCTGCTGTTGCTCGTGCGTGTTCTTCTCAGTACTCTCAAAGGCGCCATCCCGGTGAGAATGTTTTTCGTTGCGTGGAGTAACACCTTCGGGGAACCGGTATTCACCGCCTAAAAGTAATGGGCAGCAGTCATCCAAGGACTAGACATACCCCACAACCGGAGGGCGCAATTCTTGAAACTCTTCACTAGCCTCTCCGACGGAGTATCCGTGATTTTGAAAGGCAGTCCCTGATATCTCAAACACTGGTTGTTGAACGGTTGCAAGAGGAATAATTGCATTCATATCACTACACGTTAACTCAACACCAGCGACTACAAGACCGCATTCGACGAGTACAGTTTTGCGAATGGCTTTTGGACCAAGTGGAAGATAAAGAACATTTTATGAATAACTCGATATGGACTGACGAATCTCGCTTCACTCTTGAAAGTATTTTCAACATTCACAACATTCGCTTCACTCGTGAAAGTATTTTCAACATTCACAACATTCACACAACCAACATGTCACCCGTGAACGTGGCTGTCACGTATACTTTGGCATAAACCTGTGGACCAGAATCGTGGGAGGAGTGATTTTGGGCCGTTACCTAATGCTGGTCAAGTTGAACGCGATCCTATACCGTACGTTTCTTTGCAATACTTTACGTGATGCATCAGAAAATGTTCCACTTGGTGTTCGCCGACAGCTATGGTTTCAGCATGACTGTGCCCCGCCACAATTCGGAACGAATGTGCGCAACTATATAAAGGAAGCGTTTTCAGGGAAACGGATAGGTCGTGGAGATCTAGAATTCTACCCTTCCCGTTCCTCGGACCTTAATCCGATAGTTTTTATTTGTGGGGACAATTAAAGGAACATATTTATGATACTCCACCATTAATTTTCACGACCTAATAGCTCCCGTGCATGCCGCTTCGGCAATGGTGGATGCAAGTGTGTTGCTTAGCGTCCAGCAAAGTAAGATCCAGTGACTGGCGGAGTGTTTGCAAATGCAAGGTGATCGCTTTTAACATCTTCTCTAAAGTGAACGTTGCTCGTATGTTTACGTACCGGCTCCGTGGAAATAAGTCTGGGCGTCAAACATACAGAACACAATTATTGTGCACAGCATAATGTACAATCTACTGTAGCCTATCTATAGTGTTCTTTGTTCTTCATTGAATAGAAACGATGTTACAAAATTTTTTCTCTCTAACATCCGCCACAAAATGTTGATAGGAAGAAAGTTTACCGCTTATACCTTTCCATTATTCATGTAGTAAAACTACCACACCAGGCATAATGTTTTAATTTACTACATGTTTATTATTAACTCTACTCGCAACAACTTTGGCAAACAGTATCCATATATGCCACTGGATGTACTGCAAAAATATATCATTGCGCTACACATAGTTTAGCAGATTCCCAACCCATTTCGCAGACAGCATCCAAATATTCTGCTGAATATACCTGCAAAATTATATCGTTATACGAAACATAATTCAGGAGATAAAGCTTCATACACATTGAGCTGCGTGAAAATGAAACTGCAGTTCGGTATTCCCTAGAGATGTACGTGAAATACTTTTAACAATATTTGTAAAACATGTTATATGTATTTCAAATATATGTGACTTGTGTGTACACGGATGAAGTTGCAGGTAAAATGCTCCTTCTAAACCCCTGGTTCTAATTCAACCAAACTTGCTACACATGTCATTGACTGGAAAGAAATACTGTGGGAAGCAAGAACCACCAACCTCCTACCGGGAGGGGGCTGATGGGCAGAGATCGGTGGGAGAGGGGGAGATGGTGAAACATGAAAGGGAAAGGAAGAGATGGACCCATATTTGGGGGAGGAGGGGGTGGACACAGAGGGAAGGAGCACATGGACAGAAGAGGGTGGAGGATATTTACAGAGATGGGTGGGCGGGAAAGAGGCGGGCAAACAGAATATTGGAATACGTACATGCCCGAGCAACGCCTGATATTCAGCCAGTGACGGCTACTTTGCAGGATTCCTTACCAGGTATTCTTCAGTGCCGTGAACCTGTGTGAATATGAAATCTTACTTTGTATGTGTTGGTGGAGAATTAACTCTTGGACGAACACTTAAATCTCGTGTAAAGAATAACTGCTAATTTAAATGTTTTGCGTTAGCCAGGCAACTAGATAAAGAAATGGGATCCTAAAGTACGCTGCTTCGCAAGTGTTACATTACATCTCTACGAATCACACAACATATACTTTTCGTCTCATAATCACCTAAAAACAAAACAAAAATTGTGCAGTGTTGCATGCGCTACAACGCCTGTTCGTCATAGTGAACAATTAACGGTGCAATTATCTAAGGGGAATGTGAGAGTGAGTGCAGCTGAACACAGTAACACGTAGAACACATTGAAGGTTACACGCAAAATCCAACATTTCAGGTCCCTGCTGTCCACAGAGACAGGCAAGAAAAATGCCCTACTGAGAATGAACTACTCTCTGTACAGGGGAATTGAAATTGTTGACTGTAGCAAAAAATTACGAAATGATGGTGAATGGATTCATTTATATGTGATGTTTCTTGGCTTGGTATCGGAAACAGCAGTGCGAAACTTAAAAGGAAAATTGTGAAGATATCTTCATAAAAACATATGGTTAGTTGAATGACATAAACTTAAATTGATCCAAATAATGAAAACACGTGTTCAAGCCGCAGATTTCTCTATAAGGGAAAGAGTTTTATGTTTTATTCATAATGAGATGCTATGATTTACTCCAATAAAAAAAAGGTTCAAATGGCTCTGAGCACTATGGGGATTAACTTCTACGGTCATCAGTCCCCCAGAACTTAGAACTACTTAAACCTAACCAACCTAAGGACATCACACACATCCATGCCCGAGGCAGGATTCGAACCTGCGACCGTAGCGGTCGCGTGTTCCAGACTGTAGCGCCTAGAACCGCTCGGTCACCCCGGCTGGCTACTCCAATACAGAATCGCGTTAAACGGATATGTTCTTATCTTTTAACATCACATTTTCCTTTCAGGCTCGTCAGTGACTGTGTGCAACATTATTAAACTGATTCGTAATTTCTCATTTCTTAGACAACGGTTTATATATTGCTACCAGTAACGGATGTTTTCTGAGTAATGCTTTGTCGCTACAGACACTACATATGAGTATATCCTAGGTTCTATGAACTTCTGTGTCTGCGGCCTCCACAGCAGCATAGTGCAGAATACCTCTATTTAGTGTAGAGTGGAAATAGATGTCGCTCTGCTTTTAGCTTTAAAAATAACTTCGATTTGTAATCACATTTCTTATGCAGCAATGTGTGACCTAAAGTGCATCTGATGTATGATGACAAGCCACTATATTTCTCAATGTAAACTTGTACGTGAATGCTACAGTTTCCATCACACTTCATTTAGTTTAGACAGAAAGTCGGAACTGAAAGAAACGTGAGGTAATCAAATTCCATATCACCAATATTATTTTCGGCACTCCATAAGTAGTTTTAACATCATTAAACTGGAACAACAATGAGTTAATTACAATACCGTGTGAAGCACTGACGTCAGTTACTGTTTTAAATCCCAGGAATACGACAATCAAAAAGAGGAATTAGAGGAAAATGGAATATACAATTAGGTAGTATTCTAAAACAAAACAGTTATTAGGACTGCCACCCACAGCCAAACCTTTGCGTGTTGAGCAAATACCGCTGCAGCTGTTGTAAATCCTTTATTAAAGGCATGACCAGCTTAGTAATTTGTGTTGCATCATTAGGTGCAAATCTGAATAAAAGGAAGAAAGCGACCACAAACACTATCAGGCAATGACGGTATCGCAGTGATAAAGAGTCCACAAGACGGAATACTTACATTACAGCGGCCAAGTCTCTTTACAATCCGATTACAATCCTTCTTTTAAAATTTGGGAAATTTTGGAAAAAGCGATAATCATGGATCAAAAGGCGGCAATGGAACTGGAATTTATGAACAAATGTGACGAGAGCAAATATAATAAAAACACCAGAAAGAGGGGAGGAGGAAGGGAGAAAAGACGAAGCGAACAGTACATCAGATGAAGCCGTGCCGGGACGAACGCTGCGACTGCCATACACAATCAGACAGGATATCAAAACATAGGCGCCGACGGAAGCAGTGCATTCACGGAAGCATAAATAGCGTCCGATAAACTGTAAGGAAACGGTTAGGAACCAGGTATATTAATAAAGATAGTAAACGTGAGGTTAATAACTTATATGCGTAGAGAGAAAAGCCTAGAACCTGTTGTGAGCCGTTTGTAAACGTAGCATTTAGAGTTGAAAAATCTTAAAAACAAATAAATTAGAAAAAAACTTTCAAAAAGAAAAAGAGCCCTAGTAAAGGCACCAAGGAATAGGAGGTAAAGGAGGGGGTGGGGTGGCCAATGAATCAGGCTATTCATTTAAATAATCAGTTAGCCCAAATAGCTTTACTCCCTAATTCAGTTTAAGAATTAAATGTTTGATCTGGAGATTTACCGCACGAAAGATCTACAGCTCTTCCAAGACATTAATAACACCACCCTCGAGTGGAGTACGCAAAATTGTAAGACCAGATTTAATACTAGAAACTGAATGACCGTAAAATTGGCTTGACCTTTGTAACGTAAGTATAACTCTTGCAGAATCTTTTATCACTGTGATGTGATCTTAGTGTAATATTGTTTACGGTCCCTTTTCTTATCACGAGGAATTCAGCAAAAAATATCCTTTTTCTACCATCCATTTACCTGACTATACGTCCTCCCACCTCCATGTCATTTACGTAATAATCACAATTACATCTTTCAGTCCAATCTCTTCCATGAACCATTTGTTAGTTCTTAAAATTCGTCCCTAAACCTCATTGAACCACTTTCCTTGCTTCTTAAATTCAGGTACATTATGAAGAGCGCAGGAGCTACGCGCTGTTGACCGAAACATGTGTTAAAGCCTAAATAAGATTCTACCAGCGGATATCGACTATGGCTGTTATAATGATTCTGATAATGATCAAATGCCAAAACATCTTATTTTCAGTCTTCCCTTTTTTTTACTGCGTTCTGAGGCACAAAGGGACTTGTCTCCAATATAAGCTTTCAAGCTTATTTATAACAATGTTATAATTTCCTGTATCTGTAACCATGACATAAGGCACTGGTAGTGTCTGTGGTCTCAAGTGATTGAACGCTTACGACGAGGATAACGGGAAAATTACAGGCCCTCATAGAGCAAGTTGGGCTGCAAATGAGTTACAGGCAATAAAACGTTCGTGTGAGGAACGTGTATCGAAGTTAATAATTATTGTCACAGTGTTAATTTTCCATGTTAATTTCCCAAAAGTGAGAGACCATTTTCGTGGCGTAAGTTTTCATGCTTTGCTTTCCCCCCTCATGAATGATTACTGAACGCCATTCTAGATGTATTTGTTGAGCATATATTGAGTCTTCCCATTTCTTCTGTAAACAGTTTCGTTCAGTTGGCTGAAATGCATATTGCCCCTCACCTAAGAGCTTTTTGCCTTCAGGCAGGGTTTCAACTTTAAATTATTCCCTGACTCGTATTTATGTAATTGGAAGTTGCTTTTTTATACATGTGTAAGGCCTTTTTAGGTAGGTTCTGTGTCGCCTTGCTGGGAGCGAATCCGTTTTATTTCGGCCATCATACGTCTAGATATTATCAATGAACTCTTCCGGAATTTCATTGTTGAACGATTTCATACTTAGGGCGGAAAAGCAAAACAAATTTCGCTAACTTCTCTCTATCTCTATCTCTCTTTCTTTTTTGCTTTTTTTTTTTTAGAAAACTGTTTCCGCCTTATTAGACAATCGTCATGTAGCAATTGATTAGCTTCCACCAGTAACAAAAAACCAGACCTTGGCAACTGAAGATTCTGCCAGCGCATAGAATCTTTGGCCAAGACAAGTCGTCTGGAAATCCCCAATTGCGTGCACATAACTCAGGTTACGTAGCAAATACGTAACAACGGTTTTGGCTTACTGTGGTACATCTCATAGCGTAAGTAGCTGAACGTGGACTCACTGTAATGTTAGGAGATGTCACGCCAATTCAAACATCAAATGTGTTGTAAACGTTAATATTACATATGCATTAAGAGTGCAATGTTCTTATTTTGACTGTAAGAAGATAGCATTCGCCATATAGTACAGGTGAACGTAATCTAAACAAAGGATAAGTATTAAAATGTGTTATATTACATTTTATGGAATGAGTCGTATCCAAACAGTAGGGAACAAACACACCTAATATTTTAGTACACAGGTTGTATGTCTAGGTAACCTATTAAAAAATTTAGACAATATTATTCACAATAGATAACTATTCTTATTATGGAACAATATTAGAATTCACCTCAAGCAATTAGATGTGAATCAGTCGACCAGGATTCCACTGTGTTCTTCGTTAATACATCTATGCCTCAATGACTGCACCAAATGGTTCAAATGGCTCTCAGCACTATGGGATTTAACTTCTGAGGTCATCAGTCCCCTAGAACGTAGAACTACTTAAACCAAACTAACCTAAGAACACTACACACATCCATGCCTGAGGCAGGATTCGAACCTGCGACTGCACCACCTTGCTCAAGTCAAATCTCTATGATTTCCTGTAGTAACTTCAAATAGAAAATGTAATTGAAAACCAATTGAATCCTGGTGAGCGTAAGCTCTCGGAAAACATATACGCAAGAGTCTCTTTCGATCCGCGTCCGATATTTCATCATCTCGGAGCTAAACTTTTAAGGTCTTGACTTGAGCTTCATATTAATGAGCGGTAGGTAGCAGCACTTTCGGAAGATGGTCGAGAAGAAATGAGAAATCTGTAAAGCCTGACGGCGCCATAAAAAACTCGCCGGAGCGGATGGAGTCGGTCCGCCAGCTGGCTGGTGGCTCCCTCATTCCGCTGCTACGCGGCAAGTGGCGGCGTCTGTAGCGCGGACCGGCCTACCTCCCACGCGCGTCGCTGCTGAGGGCTGCTTCCTCCAGCTTCGCCGGCGCCGCAGCTGTCGACGGTGTCGACGACCTCTAGCGTACCCTCCTCACCTCCTCCGCCGCGGGTGAGGCGGTCGATAGCGGCGCCAACACCGCACCTCCCACCGCAAGACTTAAATTTTAAGACCTGCTCGCCGTCTCCGGATAGATCATTACTGTTTTGTTTACATCTCACAATAGGGCGACGCATTTCGGTTCCGCGGTTCCCTTCCTCCGACCCGCGCTGCTGACTACGGCTCTTTCTTTCGCGGCCTCCATCAGGGTTCTAAGAAAAGACGTAATGAGTATTTCTTGCCAAGGTGAAAAGAAAAGGGAGTGAGAATTCGTTGCCGAAGCCAGCACTCCTTGAAGATTGAAAGCGGGTATTGCATTTTGAGTAAAGGAATGTTTTCTTGGCCAAAGCTGCCCGTTACGCTTGCTCCGCCGCTTTCTTATTGTGTCGTTCTGTAATTCGTGATAAAGTTGTCTACCCCCGCCATTCAGTTTGTATACGAGTACCAACATTTCTACCTCAAACGCAAATATATCGTTCACCATAATCCTTTCATGGTAAAAATTTATCTAGGATTATTGAAAAATAAAAGGTTGGAACATGTTTCCTTCATGATAAATAGTACACTTTGTCTACTAAAAGAATTTTAAGTTGACCTATTTTGAAAATAGTTGAAGTGGGTTACATGTGTCCCATAAACCTAACTAGATCCATGTTCTCATGTGAAGCTAGGATTTTCAGTGCTAAATTCTTAATTTTAGAATGATTTTATAAGGGTGGCCATTATGTAAAGAAGAAAAAAGTCTCTATTATTCTTGTGAAAACGAAAAACGTGGAGTATCGCACATAAGTTTCCAACATAACATTTGAAGATTGCTTTAACACACCACACACAAGCGTTTTCTACATTCTATGTAGTTTTCTGTGGCGTGCTTGTTCCACTAGATACAAATAATGCACAAACTAGCGTAATTACTGAAGTGTGTAGTAATGTTTCAAAACTGTCTGTGATGTGTAATAAAACGTAATTAATACAAATGTTGCAGCTCTGATATAAGTTGCATTGAGAAGTATATATTTTTTATTTCTTGAAGGTGGCTAGTTTCTGGCACCTTTGTCAATTTTCGAACCATTCTATGAAGAAAATTACAGTTAACATTACAATTTTATACAAAAGGGGTAAAGATTTTCAATACAGTTACGGTACAGTAATATATATATGATGTATACAAATTTGTGTTAGTAACTTAGTTTTTCAGGTTGCTTTACTAGTAACATACGGTATCGTAAGTGAGACAAATATAGGCCATAGCCTGTGTACGAAAACTACCCCTGCAGTGATGATCAAAGCGGCACTGTGGACGACTCAACAATTGTAATTTGACCACATAGGACGAACATCAGAGAACTGGTGTGCAGAGACGTCAGTAGTTTCCAGGTAAAACTCTAGTGGCCGCAGACCGCAGCGTATATCGAATACGAAGTATTTCCCCATCAAACAATAGATTCTCTTTCATTCTTTTTATAAACTTAATATAGACTTAAAAACCCTAAAATCCCAAAGATTCTTTTGTTAAGACCGCTCACTGGTCTCCAGTGCGTCGAATTAAACAAAAACGCTATACCTTACGTCATGAGATGACGTCACCTTTAGAAGACTCTACTGTTGCATGAGCTACGCCCAATAGTTACCCCTTCGTGCGTTACACATAAGTTATGGCCAGTCCCTAAAAAGTTGCGTTTCTTTACCTTCACTCCAATCCAAAAACGTGTGGCAGCCCTTCTCCAAAAACAAGAAACCTACCAGTTTACAGGAAGACTGCCCCTAAGCAGATCATCTCAAGAGTAATTCATTAATTTATATTGAGTCCTCTACTGAGGAGACAAGGTCTCATTTTTACATAGAACATAGTAAAGCAGATTTACATACAGTGAAGAAAAATTACATTTAATTATAATAACCTAAAGCCGCAAAGTGCGGGATTATGCTCAAAGACTAAGAAGTAGATTCAAACAACGTGTATACAGTAGGCCACCCTTAGACAAGCCATTTTACAACAGAATTTCATGGTTTTACATACTGTTCTAATGAGAAACAATTACCATTATTTTTGTTATAAATTAAATCCATAGCGGAACTAGTACGACAGTACAATCAATATTGAAACATTAAGCACTGCCGATTGGAAAAACCATAAGGAATGAGATAAACACATTTTTTAAGGTTCATTATAAAAATAATAATTCTTTTATTTTTACAGATTATACTTCATATTATAAAACTCAGCTGAGATCGTCAGTGCAAACTGGAGCGAGATCAGACCCTCGTGTTAAAGCGCAATAAGTTACGATAAAACCGCCGATTGGCAGACTAACGGATAAATGAGCAAAAATTGCATTATTTAACAATCTTTAAAATACACCATAAAAATAACAGAACATTTCTCAATGCCGTACCATAGACTACACTCAACTGTCATACTACTATACATTGTCCTTAAATAAAATATAGTACCTAACGAAACGAAAGTTACCCATGGGAAATCGTCTCGCAGTTGACATTAATTTGCATACAGTTCTCGACTGCCTGAGAGAAGAGGTTTATAAATTAAAGATTAGAAACCACAATAATGACAGTTTTTACATTCATTCTTCCAACAAGCAAAAACGTTTACAATTTCATTACTACAGGATCGAAAACAATTGTGTGCGCAAACGCGCAGGAAGACCAAATTAACTGAAGGTTATAATAATCAGATCGCCATGTAAATCGCCGACAAGCAAAACCAACTAATATCAGGAATGATTACAATTTCTTTACAATCACTTAAAATACAACATCAACTAAACTCTGAAGTTCAGTAACCCATTAGATGCAAATCAAATAAAAACCACATTAGACAAACTATTAACAGGCGAATGAGCAACACATGATGTCCACCAGTTACATGAAATCGGAAGTTGGCTGTAGAAAGTACATTTTAGTCCCTAAAGCATCGTAAGGGACAATAGTTACATCAACTAATGGGCTATGCAACTTTTCTTCGATATTCTAAAAGAGGGAGCCATGCTGCTAACACTGCAAAATAATTGAAATTTTATATAAGCGCCAATGGTGCGAAACAGGTAAAAAACGACGTAAAATACGTGATGTCATTGTGCCGTAACATACGGTAACCAAGTGCTTACAATCCGTTTACGGTAGCAGTACATACTCCATACCAGGAATTGGTATCTCCTTCCCAAAATGTTAGTAAATGCAGCTATTGATTAAACAGAGCAAAAGACCCGTCATAATTAAAACTTATCTGCTCTTTTAATACTATCTGCTTCTTTGATTTTATTCCTGTAAGTTTATAATTCCTCAAGAATGTCCAGCTGCAGGTGCTTAGGAGCAGCATGCAGCACTTCCACCGTTTCTTGTATCGTCCCCGCTTCGTGCCCTTCATTCCTTACATGCAGGCCAAACGCCATTCTGTTGTTACTACTAACATGCTCTCTGAACCTAATTGACAAGGATGTGCCCGTCTGGCCTACATAAAATTCATCAGAGGATCTGTACTTCATCTTATAAGCCTTAGACGCCTCAAATTTTCGAGCGTTACCCTTATGAATCCCATTGCTCAGTCTGTGCCTCAATCTATGCATGTGGCGAACCCCTTACACGGAATGCTATTTGAAATTTTTTCCGGAAATGTGATGTTACAGTCTGTGCCTCAATCTACGCATGTGGGGAACCCCTTATACGGAATGCCATTTGAAATTTTTTCCGGAAATGTGATGTTAGTTTTAGAGACATAAGCCCAAGGTACTGTAAATTCAAGAACTTTTTATCTTCACTACGTGGGATCTTGTCTATGTTTTTCATATATCTGTGGAGTAAGCTACTTCTGTATTATTCGGCACCGCAGTCTGCTTTGGCAGCTAAAGCTCTTTACAAATTTCACGTTACTCTAACGGGATTATGTTCATCCTTCCCACCAAGGCGTGGATAAAGGCTTTCTTTGGCTGCACTGGATAATTAGAATCATTATTAGTTATTACATCTGTTTGGGTGTGTTTCCCAAAAATCGAAAAAATTTACTCCTCGTTCGCTTCACAATTAGGAGCAGAAAGTTAATTTTATTATCTTTTTCACTATCGAAAGTATGTTTAATATTCTCATACTGTTGGTTAAATACACTATGCACAGTTTCTACCTGCCCCTGTCCTCCCTTTACTGCAAGGAATGTGCTATCCATTTAGCGTTTATGGAAAATCATTGTGTTTGCGAATTATGCGTTGCTGGGAAAATACCCTTGACTCTAAATCATTAATAAAAATGTCCACTAGCAAGCGTGAAAGGCAACTGCCCATCGGTAAACCATCTGTCTGCTGCTTCAAGCCCCCATCGAATTCAAAAATGTTGTAACTCTAGGTAAATTGCGAAAGGTCCATAAGCTGTATTATTTTCCCTTTCCCCGTGGCGTAGTTATGCAATAAATTTTCTTTTATAACTTTAAATGTGCCTTCAAAGGAAACGTTGGTATAGAAATTAACTATATCAACTGATACTAGTACCATATCCTCTGAGAGTTAAATTTCCTTCGTGTCACAAGCAAAAACAGCGCTATTCGCCACACTATAGTTTATTTGGAACTTATCCTCATTTTTAAGATGTTTTTTCAAAAGTAACTCATTCAATTTTGGTTCAAAAATGGCTCTGAGCACAATGGGACTCAACTTCTGTGGTCATCAGTCCCCTAGAACTTAGAACTACTTAAACCTAACTAACCTAAGGAGGGGTCTTTAACCACTTGCTTTATGTCATTTTTTGCTAAGAACTGCAACTCACACACATCCATGCCCGAGGCAGGATTCGAACCTGCGACCGTAGCAGTCCCGCGGTTCCGGACTGCGCGCCTAGAACCACTAGACCACCGCGGCCGGCATTCAATTTTGCCATGGGTACATCACTACCATTAACAATGATACGCTAACTCATGTTCTCTTTATGCAATATTATCTATGCCTTGAAAGATGGTAATTTGAGGTCCATACTGTTCACCCTACATTTCTCCATGGGGAGTAGTAGGAATTGCGTCTCCTCCACTTTTTTTTAAAGGGCCACGTGATAATATCTAGAGGGGTCTTTAACCACTTGCTTTATGTCATTTTTTGCTAAGAACTGCAACACTATTCCAATATTCTCGTTCAAAAATAACCGCTGATGTAGACATTTAGCTGATCTTATTGTTACTGCTATATTCTTACGTACTTTGCAATTCATTCCGTCTATAAGGCGCATTTCATCACTTTTGCTAACATCCTGTTCTCTTAGTAGCTCCGTAGACAAGAGTCCTGTGCTTTAACCGCTATCCTTGTTTCTTTAAAAGCTTTACGTTTTCCCTGGGCGCATATAAATCTGTTATAAAATGGGTTGTCTAACGTGATTTACTGTATACGGGATGTTTCATTACGCTTTTTAGTCTTTCAGCATAACGCCGCGCGCTGTGGCTTTAAGTTATCATAATAAAATATAATTTTTGATCACTGTATGTATAACGGTTTTACTATTTTTATAAGAAATTAAGTTACTTTACTTCACCGTTAGACGACTGAATATAAATTAATGAATTTCTGTAGAGATGGTCTGTTTAGGGGGGATTCACCTTTTAAATTGGTAGGTTATTTTATTTTGGATAAGAGCTACTGCACATTTTGGTTTTGAGTTATAATGCAGACGTGTAATTTTTGAGGGACTGGCCATAAGTTATGTGTAACCCAAACAGTATAATTACTGAGTGTAACTCATGCAACTACAGTGTCTTTTGCAGGTGACGTGATCTCATGACGTAATGCATAGCACTTTGGTGTAATTCGACTCACTAGAGACCAATGAGTGGTCTCAGAAAAAGAGTCATTGGCACTGTAGAGTTTTTAAGTCTATACCAAGTCAATGAAAAAAAGAAAAAGAATGTATTGTTTGGACAGTAAACGTTTTATATTCTGCGTGGGGTGCTACCAGCGGCCTAGCACACCAGTTCTCTAATTTCAGTACTATGTGGTCTACTTACCTTTGTTGAACCGGCCATAGAGCAGCTTTGATTGTCATTGCAGCGGAAGTTTTTGTACATGAGCTTTCGTCTGTATTTGTCGTACTTGTGGTACCGTACGTAACTAGTAAAGCAACCTGAAAAACTAAATAACCAGGATAAATGTGTACACCTTACATTTGTATTACAAACCGTGCATCGATCGATAAAAACTGTGATGTTAATGATAATTTTTTTCATAGGATGGTTTGAAACAGGTTTGCGAAACTAGTGACCATCAAGAAATTTAAAAAAAAACTTCTCATTGTAACTTATGACCGATCTACAACCATTTATTTCAATTATAAAACCAGTTGCGGACCTACGAGTATTTTCCACCAGAAGTGCGCAGCAAGCTCGTAAAACTTAATTAGTTACTTCAGACATTTTTGGAATGGAGAAGATGCAGACTATAAACACACGCCGCAACATTTGATCGCATGTAGTCTTCTATATATCCTCCCTGTAGTCCATAGTATTTTTCCCCCTGTTCCTGGATCATTTCGTTACGTGCTAGCTCTAGATAGATATGAGATGTACCAACGCACAAAACTGCATACTTTAGCGGAACATGAGTATCCCGTCAACCACGAAAGAGTTAGCGTTTTGTTGAAATGTTACAGTATTTGAAACAAATAACATTTAAAACCACTAAAATCAAAGTGCATGGCTGCAAGAATGACAGAGTAACAAGTCGTGAGTGGATTGCCACATTGGAAACAAGGAACGAATTCAGGAATCAGAAGCCACACTAGTTCGACACAATATAGCAATTTATCCCGTGGAGTGAAACTGTACAACATATATCTAAAAATGTTAAAGAGTTTACTAAAATAATCTTACTGACAAGGCTGATTTTATTCTTGTTCCAAAACAATATTTATTTACATTCCAAAACAAAAGAAAGAGATGCTATCCTGATCGATTCATATTAAGTTTCCAGTGTTTTCACTAAGTTAATTCAGGAAAAAGCCACAATGCTTTCAACAGCAGGGGCATGTCCTATCCCACCCTTTTCAAATTAACCTTAAAGTATGCAAATGACTGTACAAATGTTTTGAACACTGTATATATGTTTTGAACATTTGATTTAGCGATGTCACTCCACTGCGATTTCTGACACAACGACGTTGACACACTACATCTACAGGCCCACTGCTTAACATAGCCTGCTCACAGCTCACTGGTCGAATGCACATCGGTTGTGTGCAGTTGTTAGCACAACCTGCAGTTGTAGTTACTGCGCTGACGTCGTGTGTACACCAGAAATAAAATCTCGCTAGCAGAGTTTTGGACGGACAGAGAACAATAAATGTTAATGGTGTGCAGCCGGAGTAGAACAACGGTTATATCTTCAATATGAATTTTCACTGAAGCTAACAGGACTCAGTCTTTATGTACTGTATTTTCTATATTCACTACAATATGACTGTCATAATAAACTGTACTGGAATTTTAGTTGTTAAGTTGTTAAGGCACAGGATAATGGAACTCAAAGAGGAGGAAAATGAAAAAAACAAATATATATTTGGGTGACCACAGCTTATGATGTGAGCGGTAAATGCTACCGGGAGAATTATCTCGCAAGAACGTCTGTAGCACAGACGATTTACGTAAACTTCGTTCCAGCATTTTGAGATATTACAACGACATTTCTAGTGACTCAATGTGTTGGCCACGCTTCATCGTCGTACGTTGATAATAGAATAAGATACGTGCTCGTTCCCCATTTACGAATGCTGATAGGTGTTGAAAGTTTACCACCTCTCTCTCTCTCTCTCTCTCTCTCTCTCTCTCTCTCTCTCTCTCTCTCTCTCACACACACACACACACACACACACACACACACACACACACACACACACACACACTCACTCTCTTATAAAGAACCATAACGATAATTTTTCCTTGTTTTTAATACTTGCTGAGTGGTTTGAGAAAAGTGAACTAGAAACACAATAAATGTTAAACCTAATGCAAGGAAATTGTGTGTTCATTATCCCTTGCCCCTCTTCATATTGCCATTTTCCCCCCTCACAGTAAAATATTGTTTGAAATGACATTATTTGCTTGAACAGAGAATTTTGAGTGAATAGATTTTTTGTCCTGCTGTGCGCAGCCATTATTTCCAAATTTCCTTGGGCTTTCCAACATAGTTTATTGGGCTATATTCATTAATTGGCAAATATATTTATAAAATAATTGCTATTGCTTCAGACACTTTTCTAATAATATTTAATAAACATGACATGTTTCGGCAGTATGCTGCCAAGTCATTAACACATAAAAGCTTAACTTTTTCACGTCCACATGGCTACATCATTCCAAAGAGTGTTGATTGCTAATATAAACACTTATGGGATGATGTAAATATCTGTATGTGAAAGTATTAAGTTGTGATGAGTTTGTCACTGCGGTCAGTGTAACAGACAACTAATTTCTTTTTTAAAAAAAGAAAAAAAATTAAGTAAACTCACTAATGGAATTATGTAAACAGAACATCGTTTAATATATAAACTAAAATATACACTCCTGGAAATTGAAATAAGAACACCGTGAATTCATTGTCCCAGGAAGGGGAAACTTTATTGACACATTCCTGGGGTCAGATACATCACATGATCACACTGACAGAACCACAGGCACATAGACACAGGCAACAGAGCATGCACAATGTCGGCACTAGTACAGTGTATATCCACCTTTCGCAGCAATGCAGGCTGCTATTCTCCCATGGAGACGATCGTAGAGATGCTGGATGTAGTCCTGTGGAACGGCTTGCCATGCCATTTCCACCTGGCGCCTCAGTTGGACCAGCGTTCGTGCTGGACGTGCAGACCGCGTGAGACGACGCTTCATCCAGTCCCAAACATGCTCAATGGGGGACAGATCCGGAGATCTTGCTGGCCAGGGTAGTTGACTTACAACTTCTAGAGCACGTTGGGTGGCACGGGATACATGCGGACGTGCGTTGTCCTGTTGGAACAGCAAGTTCCCTTGCCGGTCTGGGAATGGTAGAACGATGGGTTCGATGACGGTTTGGATGTACCGTGCACAATTCAGTGTCCCCTCGACGATCACCAGTGGTGTTCGGCCAGTGTAGGAGATCGCTCCCCACACCATGATGCCGGGTGTTGGCCCTGTGTGCCTTGGTCGTATGCAGTCCTGATTGTGGCGCTCACCTGCACGGCGCCAAACACGCATACGACCATCATTGGCACCAAGGCAGAAGCGACTCTCATCGCTGAAGACGACACGTCTCCATTCGTCCCTCCATTCACGCCTGTCGCGACACCACTGGAGGCGGGCTGCACGATGTTGGGGCGTGAGCGGAAGACGGCCTAACGGTGTGCGGGACCGTAGCCCAGCTTCATGGAGACGGTTGCGAATGGTCCTCGCCGATACCCCAGGAGCAACAGTGTCCCTAATTTGCTGGGAAGTGGCGGTGCGGTCCCCTACGGCACTGCGTAGGATCCTACGGTCTTGGCGTGCATCCGTGCGTCGCTGCGGTCCGGTCCCAGGTCGACGGGCACGTGCACCTTCCGCCGACCACTGGCGACAACATCGATGTACTGTGGAGACCTCACGCCCCACGTGTTGAGCAATTCGGCGGTACGTCCACCCGGCCTCCCGCATGCCCACCATACGCCCTCGCTCAAAGTCCGTCAGCTGCACATACGGTTCACGTCCACGCTGTCGCGGCATGCTACCAGTGTTAAACACTGCGACGGAGCTGCGTATGCCACGGCAAACTGGCTGACACTGACGGCGGCGGTGCACAAGTGCTGCGCAGCTAGCGCCATTCGACGGCCAACACCGCGGTTCCTGGTGTGTCCGCTGTGCCGTGCGTGTGATCATTGCTTGTACAGCCCTCTCGCAGTGTCCGGAGCAAGTATGGTGGGTCTGACACACCGGTGTCAATGTGTTCTTTTTTCCATTTCCAGGAGTGTATTTATCTTCCTGTACAGAATGGTATATTGGTAACTAACTTCACTGGAATACAAAGAAAATAAACATAATCACACATCAGATAAAAACAGGGTGATTCGAAACGAAAGAACAGCGATCGTGTGAGCCCCAACTCGCTATTCTTGTTCTTGAGACCCAGAAAATATTAGATATAGGCTCCCAGGTAGATGCAATTTTCCTTGACTTCCGGAAGGCGTTCGATACAGTTCCGCACTGTCGCCTGATAAACAAAGTAAGTGCCTACGGAATATCAGAACAGTTGTAGCTGGATTGAAGAGTATTCAGCAAACAGAACACAGCATGTTGTTCTCGATGGAGAGACGTCTACAGACGTCAAAGTAACCTCTGGCGTGCCACAGGGGAGTGATATGGGACCATTGCTTTTCAAAATATATGTAAATGACCTGATAGGTAGTGTCGGAAGTTGCATGGGGCTTTTCGCGGATGATGCTGTAGTACACAGAGAAGTCGCAGCATTAGAAAATTGCAGTGAAATGCAGGAAGATCTTCAGCGGATAGGCACTTGGTGCAGGGAGTGGCAATTGACCCTTAACATAGACAAATGTAATGTATTGCGAATACACAGAAAGAAGGATCCTTTATTGTATGATTATATAATAGCGAAACAAACACTGGTAGCAGTTACTTCTGTAAAATATCTGGGTGTATGCGTACGGAACGATTTGAAGTGGAATGATCATATAAAATTAATTGTTGGTAAGGCGGGTGCCAGGTTGAGACTCGTTGGGGGAGTCCTTAGAAAATGTAGTCGATCAACAAAGGAGGTGGCTTACAAAACACTCGTTCGACCTATACTTGAGTATTGCTCATCAGTGTGGGATCCGTACCAGGTCGGGTTGACAGAGGAGACAGAGAAGATCCAAAGAAGAGCGGCCCGTTTCGTCACAGAGTTATTTGGTAAGCGTGATAGCGTTACGGAGATGTTTAGTAAACTCAAGTGGCAGACTCTGCAAGAGAGGCGCTCTGCATCGCGGTGTAGCTTGCTGTCCAGGTTTCGAGAGGGTGCGTTTCTGGATGAGGTATCGAATATATTGCTTCCCCCTACTTATACCTCCTGACGAGATCACGAATGTAAAATTAGAGAGATTCGAGCGCGCACGGAGGCTTTGCGGCAGTCGTTCTTCCCGCGAACCATGCGCGACGAACAGGAAAGGGAGGTACTGACAGTGATACGTAAAGTGCCCTTCGCCACACACCGTTGGGTAGCTTGAAGAGTATAAATGTAGATGTAGATATAAATTGTTTATAACAGACAAACAATGGAAGGTAGAGAGATATTGAGCATTTTACTGCATAGATAAAGGGTCATTGTCTTATTTTCTCACACACGCAGCTACATACATTCAGTACGAGTACCATGCATAGCTCTAGAAATATGGAAACGGTAGCCCGTTTCATTTGGCACGAGAATCACTGCGTCCCTGTTTATTGAATCGACAGCCTCAGCAACTCAGTTTGTCAGCTCTTGAAGAATAACTGCCGTAGGTGGGACGAAAACTCTGCCGTTTATGTACCCGCATAGAAAAAATTCGGAAGATGTGAGGTCTGGTGAACTGGGACGACGACTCCAGGATTTTGTGATCCCACCCAAATTCTTACATAATGGTCATTTCCTATACCCGATAGATGAAACGTCGATTCGTTCGAAACGATGAGCTGTTCGGAGAAAGTGTCCCGTGCCAGATGCTAGAGAACTGAAAGATAAAATATGTACCTTCTGTTATACTCGCCGGAATGCATTTTCTGCACTAACTGCAGTTTGTAAGGTTTCGTATTCAGGAGTCGTTTCACAACATGCCACATCGTTGTTTAAGGAAATTGAAGTTCCTGGCCTACCCGTCTTGTGAGCTTCTGAGCGTTCCGTTTAAGCGCATCTCTCCTTTCTTTATATCTTATGGGACCTAAGTGCTAAGGTGATCAGTCCCTAAGCTTACACACTACTTGTTGCCGAATCGATGGCGGAATGCACGTTGCACTTTGACGAAGGATTGACTTCGCGCAAATTCCAAGATACGAAATGATTTCTCTTGCTGGAAAGAAAGAACAGTGCAGCCGTGTCAGAACTTTGAACCTTCGTGTATCCAGTGACATGCGCAATGTGTTTCGATCTTTTATTGTGTGTCTGTAATAAGCAAGTGAAATCTGTTCTGTTTTTTTCTATCACACCATATAATGTTCATGTGACTGGAACGCATCTGACGATTGCAGCACGCTGCCGAAACGCTTCATGCTTATTAAACATTAGTAAATAAATAAACAGAATAGAGTAGAATAAATAGAATAGAAAAGAAAGTAAATAAATGAAATATGACAATGTGCATAATACCTGGCGCAATGAGATCTACTCCAGTTTATTGGCTTCCACTGTTAACCGGTATACTGCCTCCTGATCTACGTAGATGTACTGCCCTTATGACAAAATTCCACAAGATCTCCAGGAATTCTAATCTACTCGTGCATAGCGACCTGCCACTTTTAAATTGTAAGAGACTGAAATCACGCCATCCAACTCTGTGCGATGCTGCTGACATGGTTGCTAAGGATTTCAAACCTCTTGAAGAACGGAAAGGTCGGTGGGAAGCAGTGACAGATGTGCACCTGCATAACATCTTCTCAGGTGCTAAACTTCCAAGTGGATTCGACCTACCACGCAAGACCTAGACTACTCTCAACAGAATCCGTACCGGCCATGGCCGATGCAGGGATGCTCTCTTTAAGTGAAAGAAGCTGCTTGATCTAGCCTGTGACTGCGGGGCTCCATACCAGACTGTTCACCACACTGTCAGCGAATGTAGGATTCGAGCCTATCACGGCGCCAAAGAGGACTTCCTGCTAGCAACTCCAGGTGCAGTGCCCTGGATTGAAGGACTGTATATTCAGTCGTAAAGACAAACTTAAGTTTCTTGTGTGTCCATATGTACCGGGTGATCAAAAAGACAGTATAAATTTGAAAACTTAATAAATCACGGAATAATGTAGATAGAGAGGTAAAAATTGACATACATACCTGGAATGACATGAGATTTTACTAGAACAAAAAAAAACTAATTATTGCTAGACGCACGAAAGATCTCTTGCACGCGTCGTTTGGTGATGATCGTGTGCTCAGCCGCCACTTTCGTCATGCTTGGCCTCCCAGGTCCCGAGACCTCAGTCCGTGCGATTATTGGTTTTGGGGTTACCTGAAGTCGCAAGTGTATCGTGATCGACGGACATCTCTAGGGATGCTGAAAGACAACCTCCGACGCCAATGCCTCATCATAACTCCAAAGATGCTTTACAGTGCTGTTCACAACATTATTCCTCGACTACAGCTGTTGTTGAGGAATGATGGTGGACATATTGAGCATATCCTGTAAAGAACATCATCTTTGCTTTGTCTTACTTTGTTATGCTAATTATTGCTATTCTGATCAGATGAAGCGCCATCTGCCGTACATTTTTTGAACTTTTGTATTTATTTATTTATTTATTTTTTGGTACTAATAATGTCATTCCAAGCATGTGTGTCAATTTGTACCTCTCTAACTATATTATTCCGGGATTTATTCAGTTTTCAAGTTTATACTGACTTTTTGATCAGCCGGTACATGTTTAGATGTAATTTAATTTCATGATACGCCTGTATTGATATGCGTGAGGAGTTTTCCAGAGCACTGAAAGACCTGAGACGAAACAAGGCCCCGGGAGTAGATAACATTCCATTAGAACTACTGACAGCCTTGGGAGAGCCAGTCCTGACAAAACTCTACCATCTGGTCAGCA